>NW_006399849.1:5792266-5799443 GCF_000299155.1 Elephantulus edwardii | reverse complement strand
CATAGGGTCGCTATGAGTTGCAAATGACTCGACGGTACATAACAACAACAACAAGCCTCTTTATTGATGACCTTCTATTTTTCTAAGCATGATGTCCTTCTTCAGGGATTAACTCCTTCAGATTAATAAAAAAACCAACTATAATAACAACAACAAAACCCCCTTAAACTTACTGCCATCAATTCAGAACAAAGTCTTAGCTAACCTTCCGAGTGAGTTTTGAGGGGCTGTACATCACACAGCCGGTGTATGTAAATTACAAAGGATTTTGAGCTATGGTGTTAGAGAAGAGCACTGAACATCTCATGAATGGTCAAAAGGACAAACAAATATGTCATGAAGAGGGTGCACCTGGAGTATGCATTGGAGGCAATGGTGATGAGGCTTTGCCTCACATACTTTGGACATGTTGCTAGGAGGGGCTATTCCTTGGAGGACATAATACTGGGAAGGGTGGAAGGTGGGAGAAAGAGAAAGACCCTCAACCAGGTGGACTGACTGACACGGTAATTGCTGCAATGGGCTCCTCTGTGTCAAGAAGTGTGAGGATGGTGCAGGATAGGACAGGACTCAGATCTGTTGTTCACAGGGTCACTATGGGTCATACTCAACTTGGCAGTACCTAACAACAACTACAACAACAACAAATCACACAAACAGAAATTGCCCAACTTTCTCCAGCAGAACTGGTGATGGATTTGAAGCACCAGAGAGGTGACACCTTCACGTTAGCAGAGCAACTCCCTATGGATTATGCAGCCAGAGTAACCCCAATAGCATGCCCAAGGTATGCGAGACAGACTCACCACCTTTGCCTCTAAGGAACACTCTAGTTGCACTTTCTCCAAGACACTTTTGCCTGTTCTCTGGCATTCTATTCTTTGTCCCTAGGAAGCCAACCAAACAAACAAGCAAACAGAAAGTCGTCTATCATCTAGCCCAACCCTGCACAATAGAAGTGGACGGCCCTCTACAGTTTTCATGGTTGTGATCCTCATGCCAGTGGACTGTCCTGTCTTTCTCCTGCAGGGTGGCAGGTGGACTCCAATCTGCAGACTTTGTTAGCAGCTAAGTACTTAAACCATTGCGCCATCAGGACTCCTTATGCCCTAGGAAATTGCTCTAATTTGCCAGTGAGCACATTTCTTTACAGGTGGTCTGCACTTATTAGCACTAATAATGCACACTGCTAACTTTCATGCCAGAGCAATAATGTTTCAATTAATGTTGATTTCTTTGCCCTCACAGAGAGATTCCATTTAGAGGTCTTATAAACAGACGTATCACTTTGTTGATTGATACAGCACTTGCAATTAACTACTGTGAGAACTTTTTCATGAGAATTATTTATATAATTAGGTCTTTCTCATTCTGTTTTGGTACAATCAAATTATTATATATATATTTTTCTACATTGCTCAGAATTTTCACATTGTCCCTGTTAGGAACTCATTTTGTTATCTCCAACGCATTGCTTCCAGCCTATCAAATTATTTTTGAAACATGATGTTGTCATTTGTTACTTTCAAATTTAAATCATCCATCAAAGTTAATATAGACACAGCTTCAAGATGTGAACCAGAATGCAGCCAACAGGGATTGTTGTCTCATAAACTTGACTTTACCTATTTTTAGAAAGTGCTTGCTCAACATCTTTTATCTGTATCATTTAATCAAATGATTTACTGAAATTTTCTTCCATGTTTAGATTGGTAGCAGCTCTTCAATTCTGTTCCTACTACTTCCAAAAATTTTACTATTCTGACTACTTTTAGACATAAGAATATCTTTGTTGTTTTTAAGTTCTGTTGAATACGACTCATACTGACCCTGTGAACAAGAGTTATGAACTGTGTCCTATTATGTACCATCCACACAATATCTGACATACTTGAGACCATTGCTGCAGTAATTGCATCTATCTCATAAACTATCTCATAAAGGCTTTCCTCTCCTTAGCTGAGCCTCTACCTTTCAAAGCATGTTGTTTCTTTCCAAGAATAGCTTCTCTTACCAGCTACCCAAAGTTTGTCAGATGTACTCTGGCTGCACTTTTTCCAAGACACATCTGCAAGTTCTTTTGGCCGTCCATGAGATAGTAAAGAATATCCTTACTTATCTTAAAAATTATCTTCCTCCTCACAACACTCAGGTGAAGCTGTTGTCCAAACAAAGCAAAGGAACATCCATGGTTTCAAAATCAAGAAGGGAGTGTGTTAGGGATATGTCCTTTCTCCATACCTTTTCAGTCAATATGGAGGACAGATCATTTGAGAGGCTGGACTTTGTGAAAAAGAATGAGGCATCATGATTAGGATAAGACTCATCAACAAATTGTGTTATGCACGACACAACCTTGCTCACCAAAACCAAGGATGACTTAAAGTGTTTGTTGTACAAGATCATGGTCTGTTGCCATCAATATGAATAGCATCTCAACATCAAGAAAACAGATATCCTCACCACTGGGCCAGTTGGCGACATCATGATAGATGAAGAAAAGATAGTTAATTATTTCATCTTCCTCAGATCCACAATCAACATCCTAGACACCAATAGTCAGGAAATCAAAAGATGAATTGCATTAAAAAAAAAACCTGCTTTCAGAATGCTAAAGAGCATAGTGTTAATCTAGAAACTAAGGTGCGCCTGATCTAGGCCATGGTCTTCTCAATTGCTTGCTATACATCTGACAGCTGGACAATGATTAAGAATGAATAAGAATGATGGAAGAATGGATGTCTTTGAGTTGTGATGCTAGAGTAGAATACTGAACGTATCATGAACTGTCAAGAGAACAAACAGGGTTGTCTCGGAGAGGGTGAAACCAGGCTACTCCTTGGAAGCAAGAGTTTTGATTCCAGCTCTTACACTTTGTGCATGTTGTCAGAAGAGGCCAATCTTTGAAGAAGGAAGATGCCCAACATGTTTAGAAGGGTGGAGGTTCACCACAGGAGAGGATGATCCTGAATGAGATGAATGGACACAATGACTGTGGCAATGGGGTCCTGTGTGTTAGAGACAGTGAGAACGACTGGTTTCAGTCTTTAGTCATAGGGTCTCCATGAGTCATAGACTCTATGGCCTCTAACAACAAGAATGGTGGTAAACTAATGACACCGTTGTTGTTCTTAGGTGCTATCAAGTTGAATTCAACTAATAGTGACCCTATGAACAGCTGACGTGAACGCTGCCCTGTTCTGAGTCATTCTCATCCTATCTGACACACTAGAGCCTATTACTGAATTCACATCAATCTGTCTCTTTGGGGGTCTTCTTCTCCTTTGTTGACTTTCCATATTTCCAAGCCTGATGTCATTTTCCAAGGAATAGTCTCCTCTACCTAAATGTCTAAAGTATGAAAGATGAAGTATCACTATCCTTGCCTCCAAAGAGCACTCTAACTACCCCTTCCGCAAGACATATCAGTTTGTTCTTTTGGCAGTCCATGCAACAGTCAGTACCATTCTTCCACATCACAACTCAAAGGCCTCAATTTTGTCATTCTCATTCACTGTCTAGCTCTCTGATGCACATCATGTGATTCAGAAGACGATGGCCTGAATAAGGTGGATCTGAGTTTTTAAACTGACATCATTGTTCTTCAACATTTGGGGAGGTCTCTTACAGCAGACTTGCACAGTGAAATACATCTCCTGATTTCTTGACTGCTGGTACCAATAGTGTGGATTGTTGATCCAAAGAAGATGAAATAATCCTTTCTCTATCTATCATAATATTGACTGTTGGTCCTAAGGTGAGGATGTTTTCTTGATAATTGATAATTGAGACGTAAGCCTTACTAAAGACCAGTCTTTGATCTTCTGAAGCAAGCGTTTTGTGTCATCCTCACTTTCAGCAAATAAAGTTGTGTCATCTGCATAACTCACGTTGTTGATGAGTCACCCTCCAATCCTGATACCACATTCCTCTTCATGGAGTCCAGCTTTGCAAATAATCTGTTCAACACACAGACTGACAACCCTGACACACATTCTTCCTGATTTTAAACCATTCAGAGTCTTCTTGCTCAGTTCATAAAACAGCTTCTTAGTCTAGGTATAGATTTCATATTAGGATGATTAAGTATTCTGGGATTCCCATTCTTGTCAGTGTTAGCCATAACTTATTACACTACACACAGACAAATGCCTTTGTATAGTCAATATATCACAAATAGACATCCTTCTGGTATTGTTGTTGCTGTTAGGTTCCATTGAGTCGATATGGCTCATAGTGACCCTGTGAACAAAAGACTTGAACCTTTTTCTATCTTGCACCATCCTCACACTTCCTGACACATGAGAACACATTGTAGCAGTCACCATGTCAATCTACCTAGTTGAGGGTCTTCTCCTTTGCCAACCCCTCCACCCTTCCCAACATCATGTCCTTCTCCAAGGAATAGCTCCTCCTATCAACATGCACAAAGTATGTGAGGCGGAGCCTCATCAATCCTTCCTCCAAAGAGCACTCTAGTTGCACCCTCTTTAGGAGATATCTGTCCATTCTCTTAGCCGTCCATGGATGTTCAGTGATCCTCTCCAATGCCACAGCTCAAAGGCATCAGTACTTTTTCTGTAATCCTTATTCATTGTCCAGCTTTCAGATGCATAGCAAATAATCAGAAAGACCATGGCCTGAGATCGATGCACCTTAGCCCTCAAACTGACACCTTTACGCTTCAATAATTTAGAGAGGTCCCTAACTGCAGATTTTCTCAGTACAATGCCTCTTCCTATTTCCTGAATGCAGGTACCAAGGGTATTAATTAGATGACTTCTGTAACCAGCATTAAAATAATTATTATCAGTATCAGTTAAAATAATGGGGGAAATTTCTGTATTACAGTGAAAATGATGAGAACCAGAATTAATTGGAATTCATTTGTTTTTCCAGGTATTGCAAGATTTCCACTTTTAACTCTTCTTGCTAATGGTTGCTTGTGTGTACCATTGAGGTAGAATCAACTCAAAGCTGACCCTTCTGTGACTACCTATCTTCCTGAGGAGCAGGTGGTTGATTCAAACCATGTGCTTTTGGGACTGCAGTGCAGCTTCTCACCGCTCTGCCACCAGAAAAAAACTATTGAAGAGTGTTCATTCCCTGACAGGCTTTCCTCTTACATCGCTTTCAAAAACGTTATTGCAAGTGCTAGAAATAGTTGCTTCCATTTGTTAGTCACTGTTATAAAGATGGTATCTATGTTTACACTGGTATTTCTAATGAATCAAATAAATTGCACTCTGCATGGGGAAACTTTTCCATAAAAGGTTTGACTTACTGGAAGAAGGACTGTATTTTAACCCAGCATTTTCATTTTTTTTTGGGGGGGGGGGAAGGAAGCAATCAATCTCTTTATTCCAGTACAATTTTTCTCACTCAAAATTTTGATGAACTCTTAGAAGACAAAATGTTTCCAAGAACAATACATTTACTCCTAAAGGTTAAAGAGTCCCAAATTATGAAGCTGCTAAACAACATGTCTCCAGAAACTTTGATGAATGTTGATAGTTACAGAGGAGCTTCAGGCCTTTTATTCATAGAGTCGCTATGAGTCATCTTTGACTTGTAGGCAATCAACAACAACAACAACATACACTACTGCTGTTCCTTGATCATGTTTGGCTTCTTGAGTAGGCAAAAAGCTCAGCACAAGCAAAATGGGTTCCTAAATAGAACAATTCATTCAATATAATTGGAACTGAGGCTTGTTACATGAAGGAATAGCCACAACATGACAATACTAGAGTCATCAAGTTTTTCCTCAAGATTGTTGTTGTTGTTATGTGCCATCGAGTTGCTCGTGACTCATAGCGACCCTATGTACAACAGCCCTAAACCCTGCTCTATCCTCTGCCAATTGCACTGCCTCTGACACACCCATCCCGATTACCCCGTCACTGAATCAATCCACCTCATAGAGGGTCTTCCCCTCCTACGCCATCCCTCCACCCTCCCAAGCATGATGTCCCTCTCTAAGGACCTGTCCCTCCTTACAATATGTCCAAAGTATGTCAGATAAAGCCCCAGAATCCTTGCCTCCAAGGAGCATCCCGGTTTAACCCTTTCCAGGATGAATCTGTTTGTTTTCTTGGCAGTCCACGGTATATTCATTCAAGTAATAATACACCAATGATTAAGTGCAATTTCTAACTCTTTAATGAACACATTTAGTGTATTAATAGGATGCTTTATACATTAATAATACACACTAGTTTCAGTCAAAATCTTTTAAGCAGTATTGCTTTTCTCAAAGGATATAATGGACTCAAGTAAGTTCAAAGCCACCACTGATGACTTCTATAAAACTCCACTGCCAGAATTACTGATACGGAAGATATGTAATGTGACAGTGTATGAAAGCCCAGAGGAGAATAAATCCACCTAAGAGCTATGCATTTGAAGAAGCGGAGAGCAAAGGAAAGAGAAAGGAGAAAAGACACTATTCATTAGAAATGCATACAGTATTTATGCTCATTGAGGTCAGCAAGATGCTGAGATGTTTTGGTTGTGTTTTTTTTTTTAAATGAGTTTCCTAAATTATTTTCTTCTAAAATCCATTTAGATGAAACACCTATATCATTGTTGTTAAGGATCTTTGGTGTCACAGTGGTATAATTTGTATTATTGGTTTGGTCCTGCCACTGAATTAAGAATGTTGTTATTATTTGATGCCATCTAGTTGAGTACAACCCATAGTGACCCTGAGTGAACAACAGATCTGAACTCTATAATAGAATTAATTAAGAATATTAACACACTCTTAAAAAACTCTCTTGGAGCAATAGATTTGTTCCCTCCTTAATCCAATAGTATCGTGCACTCCATGAGATATTGTATTTTATTAGCACATAATTCTCTAAAAGTTATTCTATAGACCAAAGTGTTTGGGAAAATGTATTTTAGACAAGATTTTTGGTAATATCTATGATTATATGGTACTCTCCTTAAAGAAAACAGAACAAATAAAATCACTGCTTTTAGGCAAGAAACAACTTGGTATCGTCTTTGGATTTTACCAATGGTAAAAGCTAAATACTGAGGTTTTAGTTGGCTATTCTTTTTTTTAATGATTATTAAATTTTATTAATTTTAATGAACATTTACAGGGATTTTGGGTCTTCACTCCTTCACTGCTGCACCATTTTCTCTACCCTCCTCCCCAGTTTGTTCT
>NW_006399849.1:5783496-5791641 GCF_000299155.1 Elephantulus edwardii | reverse complement strand
TGAGTTCCCTGGTCATTGTCATTAGGTGTCATAGAGCTGGCTCTGACTTGTAATGACTTTATATACAAACAATAACACTCTTCTGTGTTATCTTCACAATGTCTATTGTGCTTAAGTTCACACCTGATAGTATTGCAGAAATAACACAAACTCAAAGAAAGTAGTACAGAAATAAAAACTATGTGAAATAGTTTTAAATAGCTCTTCAGCCAAAATATTTAAAACATCACAGAACTCCATAAGTAATAACTTACATAGAAGAGAAAGTAAGGACTATAAAATACACCCTAGAGCTTAGCTGTGCATTCTAATAAAGAGTGGGATAATGGGAACTCAGGGTAGATTAAAGACTTACTCAGCTTGAGTACAAGCACATTAAGAATGAATTTGGAGAATGGTTTTTAAAAATCTGCTAACTACCTCGGTTATGGGATTGTTTGGCTGTGAAAAACAGAACTGCTTACACTGACTTAAAAACTAAAGGAAGAATTTATGGAAAAGTTACAGAGATTATGTAAAAGAACATAAGGTTGGGAGTCAGCTAAACTTCCTACAGGATAAAAACCCAAAGGTCTAGCTATCAAGAACCAAGACAGCAGCGCTTATGTCTTTCAGAACATTCATTTCTATTTTACTTTTCTGAAAATAAGCCCTCCATTTTCAGTAAGGAAAAAGTAGGATCAATGTGTCTCAAATCCAAATTCCACAAAGGTAGAACTGATCTCCTATCTCAGGAGATGAATTGAATCAAGCAATTCAATTCAAGATCATTTGCTCTTCAATAGGAAGTAGACCCTCTGGAAAGGAGTCACAGAGAGTTTACCTGATAGAGTGTTATGGGTGAATAAATAAATGATCAGCAAAGAAATCACTTGAATGTTCATTCAGTGCTATAATACTCATGAGAACAAGAAAACTATTCTTGTCAGGAAATTTAAGACTATTGAAAATGATCTCAAAAAGAGTGTAGGAAGGAGTTTGATACACTTAACTTCTTGAAGAAACAAACACAGATATAGTTTGCTTTTTAGGTTGCAGCCATGGCAAACTTTATTTTAGGACTCAAAGATAAGACTGAAAAGAAAAGAGATGGCGTAATGACCAGAACATATATATTCCATTCACCCCCTGGAACCATTCAATCTATTTCTAGTCACACGGTTAACAATGCTTTCACATCAAAAGTAATGAAGGAAATAGTTCAAGCTGCACTGAAGGCATTGGTGAAAAACAAGGCTCCTGAAATTGATGGAATAACAATGAATATGTTTCATTCAGCAAAGAAGTACAGTTATTCAAATAAAGCAAAAGGATAGTACTTAGTTTCAAATCACGAAGATATGCGTCAGGACTATAGCCTGTCACCGTATTTATTCAATACTGTAGAGTTTGAAAATCAGGAAGTGTGTACATCAGGTGGGGCTCTTTCTGCATACCTATAGAACCTATATGTTGTGCACATAATTTGACAATCTGGGCTAGATCCAGAAGAATGTGTTATTATTATTGGAGAAAGACTCATCAACAATTTGTGCAGATGGTATAATCTTGATTGCAGAAATTGAAGAGGATTTGAAACACTTTCTGTAGAAACACTACAGCTTGAGAAATGAATTACATTTCAACATCAATATAAGAAAAAAAATCCTCTCCCTTAAACCAATAGACAACATTATGATAGATGGGAGAAAGATTAAAGTTGTCAATTATTTACTTTTACTTGGACCCACAAACAAAACCCCTGGCAACAGCAGTCAAGAAATCAAGATACTCTATTAGTAAAATTTACAGTTGAGGATCTCTACAAAGTGCTAATAAACAATGATGTCAGTTTAAAGACCAAGGTGCACCTCATACAAGCCATGGTATATTCAACTGGTTCCTCTACATCTGAGAGTTAGACATTGACTAAGGAAAAACAAAGAAGAATAAATTACTTTGAAATGTGATGTTTGAGAAGAGTACTGAATATTTGATGGACTGCCAAAAGAACAAACAAGTCTATCCTGGAGGAAGTACAACCAAGAAGCTCCTTAGAGGCAAGGATGGTGAAACTTGATCTCACACACTTTTGGCATGTTCACAGGGGAGGTCAGTCCTGGGAAAAAGACATCATGCTGTGAAAGATGGAGGGTTAAAGAAGAGAAGAAACCTTCAATAAATTGGGTTGACACAGTGGCTATAACAATGGGCTAGAATGTGTAAGAGATAAGGTGGATGGTGCAGAATGAGACATGGTCCACACTCAGTATTTATCGGGTTCCATGAGTCTAAGTTGACTTGACCAGCACTACTAAGAATAACAACTGTCTTCCAAATTTTCTTCCTTACTTTCTTGCTAATCTGGAAACAAATAACAGTGGAAAAAAGAGGACTGTCTGCAATGACTTTCACCCAGGCATATATCTTCTCAGAGATAGTTTAATTAATCACAGTGTGCTGAAACAATATGAATTTATAAATAGACTAGATATGAATCCCTTCCAAATGTTTAGAAACCACTTGAACTTAATCAGTTTAGCTAATATAATACCTTTTATAATCAAGAGAATAAGGAAAATTAAAGATGTAGAATTAATATATCTTGGCATTTAAATGCATGGTCAAGAATTGAAACAAAGAAAGATGGCATGAGTTTTGATTTTCAGAATAGTTTGTCATGAACAAGGAGGCAGATTCTTCTTCCCCCTCTACTTTCTGAGATTTCCATTTCACAGAAATAGAAGCTTTGATGCTGTTTCTATACTAACAAAAATGAAGCACATTGTTTTATATATTGTTTTATTAAATCTTTGTAAAATATGAAGCATTCTCTAGCATGTTTTCAAATAATATCATATTTTTCAGACTGTTTATATACAATGTACTTCATGCTACTAACAAAAAGACATTGCTAAAGTATTTTTTTGTAAGTATGCTAAACTAGTTTTATAACAGATTTACAAAGATGATTCCATAAAAGACTATGTTAGATGTAAATGTCTTTGTTGAGAACACTTAATAATTTAGTACTTGCTAAAACCTTATAAAAAGATATTACTTCAAGTCAATTGTGACTCTGAATGACCCAGTGTGTTATAGAATAGACATTTTCTCTAACGTTTTCTGGGCTACTAACCAAAATGTCAGTCCCGTTCCACTGGAGAAACAGAGGCACTCTGCTTCTATGAAGAATTAAAACCTTGAAAACCCTGAAACGCAATTAGACTTTGTCCTGTAGGGTCACTGTGAGTTGAAATTACCAGAAAGGTAGTAAATTAATCTTTACTACAGAGCTCTGGAGGTGTAGTCTACAGAGAGTGGTGCTACTAATCCCAAAGCAGCACAACTAAGCAGTTCAAATCCACCAGACTCTTCAGGAGAAGGATAAGCTGTCTACTCCTGTCGTAATTTACAACCTTAAAAAAAAAGTCATTGGAAAGATCCAGTGGGGACCTGAAAAGATGGGGAATGGTGGGCATAGATCAACGGTGATTTATTTCATAAAATACAAAATAGGGAATGATCGTATGAAACACAATGTGAATGAAAGAATGTGTGAAATGCAATGTACATTAATTTTGTATGCAAACAATTAGAAAATAAAATCAAAATAAAAATGTAGAAAGTAAAAGAAAAAAAACAATGGAGGATTGCTATGAGTCAGAATCAACTGAATGGCATTGAATTTATTTTGTTTTGTTTTTTTGTTTGGATTTTTTTTTCCAGGTTTTGTTGTTGTTGTTGTTGAAGGAGTCTGGATAGTGTAGTGGATAAGCTATCTGATGGGAGGGCAGTTCTCAGCCTCCAGAGCTGCTTTGCAGAGGACAGATACAAAGATGTGGACGTTGACTTCTGGAATGCTTAAAAAGAAGAAACAAAAATAAACTCACAGGAACCTACCCTGTCGTCAAGTTGGTTCCAAGTCGTAGGTTTCCAAGGCCATACATTTCTACCAGCAGAGACTATCAACTTGCTCTGGACTTTGCTAACAGAGCTCTTGGGAGTACTGTAGGGCAGTTCCACTCTGCCCTGCAAGGGTCTCTATGAGTTGGAATAGACTTTATGGAAAAGGATTTAATCTCTAGAGAAACAGACCACCAACTGTTTCTCATTTGGTACCAGTGGGTAAATTGAAGCCACAAATTTTTTAGGTGAGCTGTCATGTGCCTTTGAGTTGGAACCAACCCATAGGTGAGCCTTCAGTGGGTTTTAGGAGGTTATAAATTGCAAAGGAGGAGATTGTCCACCTTTTCTCCATTAAGTAGCTGGTGAATTCAAATTACTAGCATTTGGGTTGGTAGTGCAACTCCTTACCACTAAGTCACCAGATAACTCCTTTTAGGTTAGGGCCATAAGCAAATACATTTTAACACGTTGCCGCACACTTTTTAAAATTGACAACCGTGCTTAGAAACACATTTGTCATCATTTGCGGCAATGTGTCTACTACCAATCTAGGGTTATGAATATGTTTAAGGCATTTAGAGTAGGGGTTGTTAAGCTAGGTGCTCAACAACTGTATAGAGTTAGAAAATGCATATGTCTGGTGTAGTTGGTGTGGGAGAAGACTGAGTGTTTTGGGATTTTAAAAAAATACTCTTTACATTATTTTAATGATTAAAAGAACTACTGAACAGTTTGAAAAATGATTAATTATATTATGAATACTGAGAAGTTTTCCATGCTACAAAAAGGATATTTAATTTATGTACATATATTCTTAAATTAGTTCTGTTCTAAAATTAACTAAGGTATTAAGAAAACTACATTAAAAAATGAGGATAGGGTCAGCCAAACAGTCAGAATTTGAAGAACAAGTAAATAATGAAGAAATATTTATTAGGTAGCAAATTCCGAAATACGGTGCTGCTTCTTTCCTCCCAGGTCAACTGCAACGTCAAGAATATTAAGAAAACGATGATCCCTCTGTGTTCCTGCCTACCTCTTCTGCCAATACTAGGTTGCTTGCTGGCTGACCTCAGAAGAGATTCCAACATCTCATCTAAGTAATCCAGTGATAACTGTCCTTTGCAGCATTCAGAAACCAAGGCCAGTTTTTGTACACATTGATACACAGAGAAACTAGGACAGGAAAGCAGGCTTTCTCATCTTTGGAGAGATGCAGAAAGATCTACTGGTTCCCAAATCCCTTTCCCCTCTTGTAACACAATGACTAAAATGTCAAATAACTCCATAGCTCAAAGCACTGCCAGCAGAAATCCCCTAAATGCCCATTTCCTGGGAAATAGTAAAGTACTTCCCTCCTGAAGACAGGGCTGTGGGCTGTGAGACTCTAGAACAAGTTATATAAGGGAATTCCAATGGGAATAAGAAGGAAATACTACAGGGTGGTGACCTCTGACCGTTCTGCTCTGCTCACCACTGTTCCACTGACAGGCTTCATTCTAAATTGGCTTGACCTTCAGTCTTTTTGTTACTCTTCACAGAATACCTTCCTCCCTAGTATTCACCACTGTATTTAAATTCATCCCTCAAAGCCCAGTTCAAATATGCTCTGGTCATTTGACCATGCCAACTTAAATCAATCTGCCTTTCATTCTTAGCCCTGAAAGTGGATAACTTTGAGCTTATCACTCTATGTTACTAGTTCTGGCCTCCTCAGAGGAAGAATTTTGCCTTTGTCCAAATGTACACATCACAGAGCACCAATTGTCATACTTTCCACAAAGCAGGCCCTCGATAAATCTCATAAATGAATTAAGTGGATCCATTTAAATATCATCACAGACTTCATGCCCAAGTAGAATTCTAATAAGGTTGGATATGAAAATGTTGAAAGGCTCAAGAGCTTCCTCTGGACTGGGCATCTACAGAGGCATTTAATTATCCCCCACAAAGTATGGACTTGTGGCCAATTGAATCAGGATGCATATTCTCAGTTTTACCTTATGGGATTACAGTTGTTTTATCACGACTCTTTAATAGTAGCATATGTTCTTCCCGGAAACATTATTTAAATAAGCTTGCTTTATGCAAGTCTCCAGTGTCACTCCTTGAAATTGTGCCCTGGAAATCACTATCATTCTTGGCTTAAAGAAGTTAATACATATTCTGCCTGGGTGACAAGAGGGTCATCCCTCATCTCAGAGCCCAGGATGTATCAAGCTCAAGAGTGACTTTTTCATCTCCAGGGGAAAGGAAGCTGCATGTTTATTGATGAGGCCTTGTTGCAGGCTACCCTGCTTTCCTGATTGCTCTGAGAGCTTTGAAGAAGAGCCTTTAATTACCAAAAGCCTCACCAGTGCTAATTTACTTGCGAGTCATGGCAATGTTGCTTCCACTCCATTCCATGGGGGTGTAGCCTGTCTTGCTTCTTTCTACTTCTTCAGCCTTTCATGACCTAAATAAGCCTTGTTCTTATCAGAAAGTTAAATGAGATTTAGAGTTAGATGTTTCAGAGTTACCTTATATTCCTTGAGCCTTTCTTCTCCTCCAAAGGACCTAAAAGAGCTTTTCATAGCACAAGTGCACAGAATGTTTGATGCAAGACAAACAGACAAATGATTTTCACAATTTTTCAGCAGAACTGAAATTAAAATTTGAAATATTATAGTGAATCTATTGAAATAAGTAGTAAGGTTTTTTCACTTGTCTTTTCTTATTGTTGTTGTTGTTGTTGTTTGATGCCGTCGAGTCGTAGGCGACTCATAGCGACGCTATGAAAGAACGGCCTGAACACTGTTTGTACATAGAGTTTCCAGAGGCAAGCCATTTCGGAGGTGGATGCCACTCCTGCTTCGTCTTTTCTTATTAGGTACTACTAAAATATAAAATGGACAATAAATAAGGTTGACAGAAGAAGAATTGATGCTTTTAAGCTGTGGTGTTGGAGAAAAACATTGGACACCCCACAGATGGCCAAAAGAACAAACAAATATGTCTTGGATAGGGTGTAGCCAGATTGCTTTTTAGAAGAAAGGATGACAAAGCTTTACTTCACATACTTTGGGCATATTGCCAGAAGGGGTTATTCCTTGAAAAAGTTCAAAAAGGTAGAGGGTCAGCAAAGGAGAGGAAGACTCTCAACCAGCTGATTTGACACGGTGACTGCCACAACGGGCTCCAATGTGTCAGGAAGTGTGATGATGGTACAGGATAGGATAGGATAGGATAGGATAGGATAGGATAGGATAAGACAAGATTCAGATCTGTTGTTCCTAGGATCACTACGGGTCTTACTTGATGGTACCTAACAACAACAACACAACCATGACTAAATTCTGGTGGCCTAGTGACAAGAAGCTACACTACAATCCTGAAGGCACGCAGTTGGAACCACCAGCTGCTCCACGTGAGAATGATGGGCTGTCTGACTCCGTGCAATAAACTGCCTCCGAAATCCCACTGGAGGGTCAGCAATGGGTAGGTTCTGACTCTACGGCACACAACAACAACAACATGCTTTTGCATAGTCACTAAAGCATAACTAGACATTCTTCCTGTATTCTTTACTTTCAGCTAGGATCCATCTGACATCAGCAGTGGTCCCTGGTGCCGCAGACTCTTCTAAATCCTGCTTGAAATTTTGGCAGTTCCCTATCTATATACTATTCTGTTTTGAATTATCTTAAGCAGTACTTGGCTTGCAGGTGATATTAGTGATATTGTTTGATTGTTGGGGAAGGTAACTATTAGGAAGGAACTGTATTGATTGCTTAGCACAGAATCATATACCTAGCAGTAGACATCTCATAAATGGGCATAATTAATTGATCTACCTCAAAATCAATGAGTGAAGACCAAATGAGTTGTGGGAGGATATCAAAAGTATCATCCAGGAAGAGTGCAAAAGGTCATTACAAAGACAAGGAGAAAGAAAAAACCAAAATAGATGTCAGAAGAGACTCTAAATATTGCACTTTCATGCCAAGAAGCCAAAACAGAAGGAAGAATTCAAGATACTAAAGAGTTGAAAAGAAGATTTCAAAAGTCAGAGAGGGAAGACAAAGTAAAATATTATAACGAAATGTGCAAGAAGCCGGAGTCAGAAAATAAAAAAAGCTAAAGTTGCTCAACATTTCTTAATCTCAAGGAACTTAAGAACAAATTAATGCCTCGGTTGTTATGATTAAGGATGCCTTAGGCAGAATATTAAATGATCCAGGAAGTATTAAAAGAAGATGGAAAGAGTATACAGAGTCA
>NW_006399849.1:5781194-5782176 GCF_000299155.1 Elephantulus edwardii | reverse complement strand
CCCAGGAAGGGAAGACCCTCTATGAGGTAGATTGATTCAGTGACTGGGGAAATTGGGGTATGTCAGAGACAATGGGATTGGCATCGGACAAAACAGTGTTTAGGGCTGTTGTATATAAATAGGGTCACTATGAGTCTCAAGCGACTCGGTGGCACATAACAACAACAACAACAACCTCAGCATCATGCAATATTATTCCTTTCTATGTCTATTTTCAAAGACAGGAAGGAATCATCCCAGCTGTCTTCTAGGTGCTGGAATGCTACTGAAGGCCCAGGGAGCCAGTAAGGTCAGGATGAAGTCTACTTGGCTAAAATAGGAAACATTTTGGGAATTTGCATGTCATCCTTGTTCAAGCTGGGTTTAGAAGAGGTTGTGGCACCAGAGATATAATTGCTTACGTCAGATGGATCCTGGCTAAAAGCAGAGAATACCAGAAGAGTGTCTATCTGTGCCTTATTAACAAAGCAAAGACATTTCATTGTATGAATCCTAACAAATTACGGCTACCATTGAGAAGAATGGACATCCCAGAACACTTACTTTTATCCATATGAAACATATATCTAGACCAAGAAGCTGTGGTTCAAACAGAGCAAGGGAACACTATATGGTTTAAAATTAGGAAGGATGTGCATCAGGATCATTTCAATCAGTTATTAGATATCTGAAAATTGGACAAGAGAGAATGACAAAAGATTTGAGCTGTGGTGTATTGGAGTATTGAATATCCCATGGACTTCCAAAAGAATATTTATATTTACATTCTTTATATAAATGGTAGAAGGACAGCACGTTGTTGTTAAGTGCCGTCGAGTCGCAGGCGACTCATAGCGACCCTATGAAGGAGAATCCTCGATGTGTGGGTGCCCTTCATCCTCTTTCCAGGTTCATAAGGTTTCCGGAGGCAAGCTATTACGGAAGTGGATGCCACTCCTCCTTCCAAGCTTGTTTAATCAGGGAGCTCCACCCACTCTCTGTC
>NW_006399849.1:5765577-5781094 GCF_000299155.1 Elephantulus edwardii | reverse complement strand
GTGTCACAGTGTTCAGCCTCATAGCAACCACAAGTGACCGCTGTACGGCAACTTGTACACGAGGGCTATACGACCTAGAGGAATGTCTGAACAAAAACAATGAAGCTACTGTGTTTTAGCAGCCTGGCATGCTCAATTGCTGGGAAACTCCCTCCTCCAGACCCCCATTCATCTGGTTAGTCCGCTCTGCCAACCTCCTCGTGGGCCCCAAAGAACCACCACACATGCTCAGAAAGGACAGCATAAGAGAAGAAAACCCTGAATGAGATGGTTTGACTCAGTGATGACTGGCATAATGGGGGTAGGTGTGTCAAAGACGAAGAAATTGGCCCAGGATAGAGCAAGATTCAGAGCTGCTGTACATAGAGTCAGAACAAGCTCAGCACCACATAACAACAACAGCAACAACAGAGATAATTATGTTGAGTGAATAAGGTGTAGCCAGAGGGCTCCTATAAAGGAAAGATGTTAAAGCTTCACCTCACATTCTTTGGTCATTAGGCGCAATTGACTCATTGTGACTCTAAGAGCAACAGATATGAACTCAATTCTATCATGTGCCATACTCACAATCTCTGACATGTCAAGTGCTTGCTTTAGTCATGGTATCAATCCACCTGGGCAAGGGTCTCCCTCTGTTTTGTTGTCCTCCACACCTTTCCAAGCATGATGTACTTCTTCAAGGAATACATTTTCTTAGAAACATTCCCAAAGTATATGAGACTAAGTTTTACCATCTTTGTCCCTAAGGTGCTTGCTCTCTGTGTCTCTTCCAAGATGTATCTGTTCTTTTAGCAGTCCACGGGATATTCACCAGAGTGCCAACACCATAGCTCAAAGGCATCAATGCTTCTTCTGTCATCCTTATTCATTGTCTGGCTCTTAGATGCATAGCAAGTAACTGAAAAGACAATGGTCTCAATAAAGTGCATCTTAATCCTCCAACTAACATTATTACTCTTCAGTAATTTGGAGAGGTCTCTGACTACAAACTTTACGAGTGCTTTATGTCTCCTGATTTCAAGTGTGTTAATTGTGAATCTAAGTAAGATGAAGTCGTAGACTCTCATCTATTATTATGCCACCTATAGGTCCAGTGTGTACACATTAAATTTTAGTAGTTCACCTTGTCTGCTGCTACCATGGATGTTGATAGTGTGTCCAAGTAAAATGAAATTCTTGACAGCTTCAATATTTTCTCCATTTTTCAAGATGTTGTTTATTGGTCCAGTTGTGAGAATTTTTGTCTTTCCATGCTAATGTATAAGCCTTTCTGAAAGGCTGTAATCTCTTATTTTCTTCAGTAAATGTTTGAAGTCATACTTATTTTCTGCAAATTTGTGTCATCTGTGGCTTGCTCATCTGTTCTTTCATATTCAGTACTAACTCATTTGTTGAAAATGATCACTTCTATAAGAAGTCCCAATCTCTCCCCCTGCCTTTAATGAGACTATTTCCTTTGGCATTTTATAGATTTTACTTCAGTGGCAAAGCCTAAATCCACCAAGAAGTACCATAGAATTAAATGGCTGGCTATGTGTTTCTGCTATGTTAAAGTCAAGAATACCTTCTGAAGTAATTCTCCTCTTCAATAGATGGAATATCTATGACTTAGATAGCAACTAACGTTAACAACTTCACAGGGACTTTGGAACATACCTAGTATTTGGTTTTGCTTTTATGATGTTGCCTCTGTGATAATGGTTTTCATTCTCCTGAGGTCAGCTTCTTCTGCTCTGTTGCCAATATGCAGTCTAGCTTCAGGGATAGAGCAGGGTTTGGGCTCTTGTACATAGAGTCTCTATGAATCACAAGTGGTTCAACGGTACATAAAAACAACAAGAACAACAACAACATCTAATTTAACTTCATATTCTAGTTTAGCAGTCCTCCTTGTAAAGCACTATTTCATCTAGGCTCAAACTGTGTACATGGTCGTGAGACGGAATCAGTATGACTGTACCAAAGAAAAACGATGTAAAGTTGAAAATATGCTAGAAATTCAAGTTTTCTCCACTATAATGTATTAGTTCCTAGAAGAAGTCAAGAAAAAAAGGGAATAAGGGAAGAAAAATACACATTCTATTTAAAAAAAAGTAAGATAATACTTTCTAAAAAACTAATATGTTTCTATAGGGTATCATTACTAGAAACCAAAAATAAGTGAAAAATTATTACATATCATAATGTTTACTAAGAAGATATGATGATGTTGCCTCACCCTCAGCAATTACTAATGAAGTTCATGGACTATAGCCCTGAGTAAGGATTGCACATCAACAAAAAGAAAATACAAAACCTCATAACTGAAAAGAAAAGATTGAAGTTATTAAAGATTTTATTATATTTGAATCCACAATTACTGTCCATAGAAATGACAGTCAAGAATTTGTGAAACACTGCATGAGACAGATGTGACTAAATTACATTATGTTGAATGAAGTCAATCAGTCACAAAAAAATTATGTATAAGATAAATATTATTAAAAGCTAGACAAAAGTTTACATATGGAGAGAATCATTCTAGTATGGTTATGAAGGTAATGAGGTGAGTAGAAATTTAATTAGTAGAAATGAAACACTTATTATGATGAATTAAAAGAAAGATAATATGAAATTAATTGATTATCACCTATTTTGTTTATTGTAGTTGGTATTATGGAACAAAATACGTGTGAATAATTGATTGGAAAAAAATATGGTTTGTAAACTTTCAGTCAAATTACAATAATTTTTATTTAGAAAAATTATAATGCATTGGGAACATTTGTTCAAAAACCATTTAATGTGTTCAAAAGGAAAGACATTATCTTTTAGGAGGACTTATGTAAGTCTAACACAAATCATGGTATTTTCTTTATTTATACTAGTTTATTTACAAAAATCATGGCATTTTCAATCACCTCAAAAGCAAGTGAAAGTTGAGTAATGAATAAGGAAGATAAAAAATTAATGCCTTTGAATTGGTGAAGACTATGAAATATACACTGGGAAAGCTAAAGAGTGTTCAATTCTATCTATAATAAGTTGTTGCTGTTGTTGTTATGTGCCGTCGAGTCGCTTGTGACTCATAGCGACCCTATGTACAACAGCCCTAAACTCCGCTCTGTCCTGTGCCAATCGCACCATCTCTGACACACCCATCCCGATTATCCTAGTCACTGAATCAATCCACCTCATAGAGGGCCTTCCCCTCCTGTGCCGTCCCTCCACCCTCTCAAGCATGATGTACAGTCAGAATTCCAGAAGCAAGGATAGTGAAATTCCATCTCATGTGTTTTGGGTATGCTCTAAGGAGAGATCTGTCCCTGAATGTCACTAATTGAATTGTGTCCCCTTCAATTACATTAATGTAATGACTATCACAATCTGGTGGCTTACTGGTAAGGAGTTATACTGGTAACCTAAAGGAACAAGTTTCAAATCCACCAAATGTTCTGTGGGAGAAAGATGTGCAATCTCCCTTTTTTTTACTGCCTCTGAAAACCCACTGGAGGGTGAGCTATAAGTCAGTTCTAACTCAGTGGTACCTAACAACAATGACCTTCAATGTTACGGCTTGACAGTGACTGACTGCAGCAATGGGCTCAAATGTGTTAGATCTGTTGTTCATAGATTTGCTGTGAGTTCCTAACAACAACAATGATATAATGTGGAAGGTATGTAATTATTCCCCAGGATCTGCTAAGTCATATAGGTGCAGAAAGACTAAAGGTAGACTGTCATTTCCCTTAATCATATCAAAGCCTTAACCCAATGTATGAGGACTTTCCCTAGAATGTGGTCTCACTAGTGATTAATGGGGAGGGAGACTTACTGAGATGCTGGCCTGGGAACCTGCTACTATCAAGAAAGACTTGGTAGAAAAGAAGCGCATCTTTTTTTGGACCTGAGGTTTTGATAAAGAAAGCTAGTTGACACTGGGGGAGGTCAAGACAAATGTGAATGTGTCTCATAGAAGCTGTAGGCTACAGGCTATCAAGGAACTGTAGGCTTGTAGATGCTGAAAGAAACGACTTTTCCTTCGTAACTAACAGAGAGAGCTCTCTTCTAGAGTTGGCACCACAAATATGGAATTCTAGCCTCCTTTCTAGCTTGAAGAGTTCCTTCTGGTGGCATAATTCGTACCATTTTATTTTGCATTGACCATGAGTGAATCCAGCTAGTTCAACTGGAAGCTAACAATAGCAGCAATATTTTTCCCCCAAATAGTTTTATTAGTACCTCCTCATGGTCACTGGCAAAGAATGACTTCTTTGTGGAATTATTACACTTAGAGGAAGTAAAAGAAAATTTCTCCAGGACACATTTGAAAGTTGATGTTTTCTAGAAGGAACAAAGTAATTGCTTAAAAGAGTGCTTGCTTTGTTTCTGTCATGAGTTGATTCCTGCTGTGTCAACCCACAGTGGTTACCAAGTGCTGCCTAGGACTGGAGCACACTACAATAATTACTCATAAGAATAGAGAATTTACTTTGACATTTATTCACATTTCCAACTCTGAATGTCCTAGGATTAATGAAGAAAGGTCATCAATTTCCAAACATAACATTTTTTTATATGCAGTTTTTTAATCATTGTGAGGTCATCAATTTGCAAACATGACATTTTCTTATATGCAGTTTTTAATCACTGTGACTGATCAAAAGAATGTTCATTTTTTTAATTGGTCACAGTTATAAAATCATTTGGTCTATCACCATCACTCATCTATCAGTTTGTTGCACTGTGGTGGCTTATATGTTGCTTTGACGCCAGAAGCTTAACCATCAGGATTTCAAATACAAACAGGTGTGTATAAGTACATAGTGAGTGGAAAGCTGTCACTAGTACTTTCAGATGAATATAAATTCATTCAGTAGTAAAGTTTTGCTTTGTTTTGTTATAATTACATAGATGGCTTTGCACAGTTAAAATTTAGAACAGTCTGAATCACCGCCCTTCCTATACATTCCCAAACACTCTCTCTATATCTTATTAGGGACAAAAGCAATACTTTTCTATATTGTTGTTGCTATGTGTACTATTCAGTTGGAACTAATACCAGCTGACCCTCCAGAAGGTTTTCAGAAGCAGATAATCGCATTGCCTATCCTTCTCCCTGGGAGCAGCTGATGGATTTGAATCACATACCTTGAGGATTCCAGTGCAACATCTCACCACTAAGCCACCAGAACTCCCAAAATAGCTTTTCTATATTAATTGGTCAGTTATTTGTCCATATCGCACATTGACTATGAACTCTATCAATTAAGGGTGTTTTCAATTTTACTAATATTCATTCCAATAATTCGAAGAACATTGTTTTATATTTTGGTGTGTTATATTGAGTTGGAACCAACTCATAGCTGACTTTCCAGTAACTTTTCAGAGATTGTAAATCACACTGAAGGAGATTGCCCAACTTTGTCCCATGGAGAACCTACCTGGTGGATTCCAACAGGATGTCTTTGGGATTGCAGTGTAATTTCTTACCACTAGGCCATCTGAGATCCCTAGTTCCATATAAAAGGTAAATATTACTGTGAATCTTACAGGAATAGAAAGATCTCTGGACTGTATTGAAAAACTTAACTTTGCTTCTTTATAATTGTGTGAATTAGACTCAACATTTAAGTTTGTTTTTCCAACTACGAAACAGCTTTACACAGAACATGGCCATTTTATAGGTATTTATGAACTCTACCAGGACATGATAATATAAAAAATACCTTACTAATAATAAGTTCATCATAAAGTAGCATTCTTATATTACACTATAGTCAACAGAGATTTATATAACAAGATAAACTAATGATCAATTTCACGCATCCCTCACTGTTCTGAAGGTGTCAGAAAGAGCTAAAAAAGTAGTCATTTCCATTTTGAAATTTGAATTCTGTGTTCTCTTTCTTATAAACTTAGTTACTCATTTAAGCAAGTAAGAAATGTAGTTGGGGGTGGGGGACACGATAGGACAAGGTCTCTGAGTGTCAGTTTTGTATCTATACAACAGTTTCCTGGCCATCAATAATAAAACTCACTCATCTACTTCAGAGAATGGCCCACAACCCTGATCTTTTTCAACTATAACCCTGGAGGTTGGAAATCTCTGAATACACAATTCAAAACATGCAATAAAAGGAATAAATTGAATCTTGGTGGTGCAACACAAAAGCAATTGGCTTTTTAAAAGTCTAAGGCTTAACTCATTCAGGAGATCGGCAGTAGAAAGACCAGGCAATAAACCTCCATAAAGATTGCATTCTGGACAACACTGCTGGATATTTCTATGTTATTATCAGGGGTCATTGTTGTTGTGTATCTAAGTCAGAACGGACCCAAAGCTGACGCTCCGTAGGGTTTTCAGAGGCAGTTAATTGCAGGGGAGGAATGCTTGTTCATCCTTCTCTGGCAAAGCAGTTGGGAGCCTCAAACCACGTGTCTTTGGGATTGCAGTGCAGCTTCTTGCCACTAGGCGAGTTGAAAATGGATTTAATAACCCTTAATAACATTTTTTTGAATGTAGGGAGATGAGGGGAATTAAACATAGATCTATACAATTTGATTAGTGAAGGGTGATGAGGGAAACTGGAAAAATCTGTTTTGGAAAACAATGTATTTATATTTGTAAATAAACTAGTTTTGTTTTGTTTTTTTTTAAAGTTGCTGTTGTTGTTATGTGCCATATAGTTGTATACATCGTATAGTTGTATATAGTTGTATAGTTGTACAGTTTTGCCATCCCGTGAACAAAAGACCTGAATACTTTTATAGCTTTCATCATTTCTCCAGGTTCAAAGGGTTTCCGGAGGCAAACTATCTTAGAAGTGGATGCCACTCCTGGTTCCAAGCTTGTTTGAATTGGGGAGCTTCACCAAACACTGTCCACTATGGGTAACCATTATCTCATTAAACATATCAGTGTCACAGTGTTCGGCATCACAGCAACCATGAGTTACCTTTGTACAGCAAATGGGCAGACCAGTGCAATACCACTTAGAAGAATGTTTGACGAAAACCAATTAAAACCTGTAGTGTTTTAAAATTCCAGCATGCCCAAATGCTGACAGACTCTGAGCCAGAGACCCCCCAATTCATCTGGCAAGTGCCATCTACTGATACCCATTTAGGACAAAATGAAAGCCATATGATCCCCGAGAGGTGATACGTGTCCCTCGGGAGAGTGCATCTTAAGATCCAGCTTGAACCGAGACTCACAACACACTAGCTCTCAGCCTACAGGCATGGCCAAACATTTCAGTATTTCAAAATTCCAGCATGCCCAAATGTGTGTGTGTGTGTGTGTGTGTATACACACATATATATGAATGTACTCATGTATCACATTCTTTAATAATAATTATGACCAAAGAAATGGTATATTTAAACACTTTGTGAAATGTAGTAACATTAACCATCAGCTAATGCTTCTAACCTAAAAATAATAATGACAACAGGAAATTAATTAAATCTTTTGTAGCTTAGAGATGATTGTCAACATTAGCTGAATAAGATGGTAACTCACTCAGGTTTATTGATAGACAATGGTGTTGACATAATGTCCTCTGACAAAGTACAAAGAACTTATTCTAGTTCCAAATTTACTATGACTAAGAAAGCTAGCATATAATTAAACCTGAGAGGGGAAATCACATCAAAATTGCTCACTTGCTCTCATGTTATAGGAAAACATCTCTGTTCTTCTGATTTTCAAATAACTTCCAACATTTTAAACAGACTCACAAAAATATTTGAGGCCATTAAACATAGTTCTCCTTAAGGGCCCTGAAATTACATCAGGGGACATTCAGATTTGAATTTATAGCATCACATGGCAAGTTCAATATCAGAACATACTGAGTTCATTAAAATGAATGAAAAAAGTTAGCTTGTACTGAAATAAATACAGAAAAGTAGACATATCTGAAGTGCACATCTCAAGAACTTTCAGAGAATATAAGGAATTGGCAGATACAAAAGAATTTAATGAAATAACATTTGAACAAGAGCCTATGGTGATCAAGGAAGAAGTTCAAGCTGCTTTGAAGGAAATAGCAAAAAATAAGGCCCCAGGAATAGATGGTATACCAACTGATGTATTTCAGCCAAAAGATGCTGCCCTGGATATGCTCACCAAGTTGTGCCAAGAAATCTGGAGAACAACCACTTGGCCAACTGACTGGAAAAGATCTATATTTGTTCCCATTACAAAGAAGGGTGACCCAACAGAGTGTGGAAACTTCAGAATAATATCATTGATTTCACATGCAAGCAAGATTCTACTGAAGATTATACAAAAATGACTGGAACAGCACATCAGCAGAGAACTGCCAGAAGTCCAGGCTGGGTATAGAAGGGGTCATGGTACTAGGGATATTGTAGCTAATGTTAGATGGATCTTGGCTGAAAGCAGGGAATACCAGAAGAATGTATATCTGTGTTTCATTGATTATGCAAAGGCTTTTGACTGTGTGGATCATAACAAACTGTGGCTGACTCTGAGAAGAATAGGAATACCAGAACATTTAATCATGCTAATGTGAAACCTATACTTGGACCAAGAGGCAGTCGTCAGAACAGAGCAGGGTAACACTGCATGGTTCAAACTCGGGAAGGATGTACGGCAGCAATGTGGCCTATCTCCATAGCTTTTCAACCTGTATGCAGAGCAGATTATCAGAGAGGCTGGGCTCTATGACGAGAAGTGTGGTGTCAGGATTGGTGGAAGATCTATCAACAATCTGTGTTATGCAGATGACACAAGTCGGCCTCCTGAAACTGAGGCAGACCTCATACACTTACTGCAGAGGGTCAAGGACTGCAGCCTTCAATATGGACTGAGGCTCAATGTCAAGAAGACAAAAATTCTTACCACTGGACCAATCGGTAGCATCAGGATGGATAGTGAAGAGATTGAGATTGTTCACAGCTTCAGTTTGCTCAGCTCCACGGTCAACACTCTTGGCACCAGTAGCCAGGAAATCAAAAAACGTATTGCGATGGGAAAGTCTGCTGTTAGGGACCTCTCTAAAGTACTCAAGAGCAACGGTGTCTCTCTGGAGACTAAGGTGCGCCTGATACAGGCCATGATCTTTGCAATCACTTGTTATGCATCATAGAGTTGGATAATGACTAGGGAGGATAGAAGGAGAATTGATGCCTTTGAGCTGTGGTGCTGGAGAAGAGTATTGAATGTACTATGGACTGCCAAGAAAACAAACAGATTCATCCTGGAAAGGGTTAATCCAGGCTACTCCTTGGAGGCAAGGATTCTCGGGCTTCGTCTGACATACTTTGGACATGTTGTAAGGAGGGACAGGTCCTTGGAGAGGAACATCATGCTTGGGAGGGTGGAGGGACCCATGCGCAGGAGGGGAAGACCCTCTAGGAGGTGGATTGATTCAGTGACTGGAGTAATCGGGATGGGTGTGTCAGAGGCAGTGCGATTGGCACAGGATAGAGCAGGGTTTAAGGCTGTTGTACATAGGGTCGCTATGAGTCACAAATGACTCGAGGGCACATGACAACAACATCAACATATCAGCAACCAGATTAAAAACTAAAAAAGAAAATTAGATTACCGGAATTGCAAAAAGCCCTTTCCACTACCCATTCAAAGGTGACCATTATTGATTTCAAATACTGAAACCACACTTTTGTCTGCTTTTAAGTCTATGTAAAGGAATTATACAGCATACATTCTTTCAATTCTGGCAACTAAGTCTAAAAATTGGTCACTACCCTTAATACTAATTTATTCATTCTCGTGCTGTATAATATTCCATATTTCATTATCTATTCTTCTATTGGTGGGCAATGAGTACTTTTATCTGTTAGAAATAATGCTGCTATGAATATTTTTATATGTCTTTGGATGACTCATGTTTGTAATTCTGCTTTATATACACCCATAAGTATAATTGCTGGATCATAGGGTGTTCAGCTTTAATAGACACTGTCAAAAAGTTGTTGTTACTACATGACTTTACGTTCTCAAAGGTAGTAAATAAAGTTCTTGTTACTCCTCATATCCTTGCCAGAAGAAGGTATCCTCTAGATATTTTTTTTTATTTTCAAAATTCTTGTGGCTTTGTTGTGGTATTAAACTGTGCTTTTGTTTTTTCACTAGTAATTAGGTTGAGTCTCTTTTCATTGATTTAAAAATACTTGTATAGGTGAGCTCTGGTGGCCTAGTGGCAAGAAGCTGCAACTGCAAGTTCAGAGGTGCACAGTTCAGATCCACCAGATGCTCTGCTCGAGAAGGAGGAACAATGTCCTCCTGTTCCAGTCAGATCTGATTTGACGGTACACACAAAAAATAATGAAATTTTTAAAAAATTAAAAAAAAATACTTGTATACCCTCATGTTTTAAATTTTATATCTGTTTGCATACTATCCTCATTTTCCAAGTACCTCTTCAAGTCTCTCCCTAATTTTCCTACTGGAATCTCTATCTTGCTATCACTTGTAGTGATTCTTTAGATTGTCTGGATATTTTTATTGACTGCGTTATTTATTTGATATGCTATTCATTACATGAAATGATTTAACACAAAAAGGAAGTGGTTGAAATTCACTTGACAAATATTTATTATTCCAAGAACTAAATGAAAGATATTGCTTTGTATAGTAAAATATCCAACCATCTATTTTGAAAACTGTTACAGCCTTTGAAACTTTACATTAGCAGTTCTTCTCAGTCAAGTTTTAATTGACTCTACAGCATCCTACATCCAACTTACACTCCAGGTTGTGTGGAAGATGGCTTGTGTTATTGAATTGCTCTGTCAGAAAAAGATAGCAATCTCCTTTCATGTGATTTGCAGTCTCTGTAAACATGCTGGAAGGTCAGTCATGAGTCAGTTCTGACTCAACATTAACAACAGCAAACATCATTAAAAGGGAGTACTGGTGATGTAATCCATGGAGAGCTGAGCTGCTTAACCTAGAAATGGCACTTCTCTGTTAGTTTTAATCTACTAGTTTCTCTGTGGGAGAAAGGTAGGATAAAATCCTATCTTGTCATTTCTATAAATCTGCTAAACATGTCAACTATATGTCAATTCCTACCCTACTACAGTGAGTTTAAATTATGAATTTTTAAGCATTAATACCACATGCAAGTAAAATTATACTTAAAGTCATTCAAAGGGATTGAAATGATTCACTGACAAGGATTTGTCAAAAATTCAAGCAGGAGTCAAAAGAGGACATGGAGAAGAATATCAATATTGGCATATCAGTGTTGGAATATCATATGGATCTTGGCTAGAAGATATAATATCAGAAATTTATTTACTTGCCTTTTACTGGCTTATGTAAAGGCATTAAACTGCATGGATTATAATAAATTATGAGTAATACTACAAAGAATGAAAATTTCAGACCATTATTTGTATTCAAATGTAATTTGAACTTAGACCAGAGAGCAGTTATTTGAAAAGAACAAGGACATATACTTCTTGATTCAAAATCAGGAAAGGTGTGTGTTAAGGCTATATCCTTTGGCCAAATTTATTAATTTTGCATGCTAAGTAAATAATCTGAGAAGTTAGACCATAAGAATAAGCACCAAATAAATTTTATGGAAAAGTCACACTATTCATGATTTACAGATGCAACAATCTTGTTTGCTGAAAGCAAAGAAAACTTGAAGAAATTGCTGATGAAGATCATAAACAATACTAGGCAATATGCATTACAATTAAACATAAAGAAAACATATTGTACCCATTTTGTGATTCATTATTTGCCTTTTTCTTGTTGAGGTGACAAAGCATTTTATAAATACTAGCTATCAGTCCCTTTTCAGGTATGTGATTGCCAAATATATTTGTCTCCAGTCTATGGGTTTTCTTTATACCATGTTGTAGAAGTGTCTTGACATACATTGGTATTTGATTATAGAATGTCTCATTAATCTATTTTATCCTTTCCTATTATAGGTTTTTATTAGTTAAGAAGTCAATTAAAACTGTAGATAAGGGCTTCTAGAGTTGTTCCTGATTAATTTTATAGACATTGATTTTGAATTGTGTAGTCATTGGTTGTATGCCTTGGTCCTCAATCCACCCTGAGTTGATTTTTGTGTAAGGTGTGAAATGTGAGTCTTGCAAACGTTTTCGCCAATGATTTTACAATTTTGTAAATACCATTTATTAAATGGGCTGTCATTTCCTCATTTAACTGATTTAATCTCCTTGTCAAAGATCAGTTGATCAGGTATTTGAGTTGATTTCTGGGTTCTCAATTCTACTCCATTAATCTATGTCTGTTGTTACCAGTACCATTCTGTCTTGATTACTATGGCATATAGTAAGATTTGAGATCAGAGAGTGTGACACCTCCTACCTTGTTTATCTTTTTAATAACACTTTGTTTATCCAGGATATCTTTCCATTACAAACAAAACTGGAAATTATCTTTTCCATCTTATTGAAGAATGGAATTAGTATCTGCATTTGGGATTGAATGGAAAGTGCCCATTAAAAAACAAATGGATAGGAAAACTGGTATATTCACTCAATGGAATATTATACAACATTGACAAATGACAAACTTTTAAAACACTATATAACATGGATAATAATAGAAGATACTTTGGTGAGTGAAATAGCTCAGTCACAAAAGGAGAAATACTACCAAGAGACTGCAGGTCTGTGATGCCCTATGGACAATGCCAAAAACAAATGGCAGAACTGATGCCAGGAAAAAAGACTGCTGTTATGAAGTAAAACCAACATAAGGGGCACAGAACAGAAAAAAAGAGTATAGATGATTAACACTGAACTGTAATAGATGAAGGAAAGGCATATATGAAAAGAATGTATTGTTTGGCATTGTATGTATGACAAGTAACAATCTAGAACACTACAATATGAATGGAGGGAGAGGGAAGAAATAAAAAAGGAGGAAAATGTGCATCAATGAAAACTTAACCTTTCTCTAAACCCTCATTAAAATCACAATTTAAAAAATCAGGAAAATAAACATAAAGGAAATCATATTCTTTATAACTGCATCAATTAGAAAGAAACATAAGCTAAATACTGAAAAATTTGAAGTTGTCAATGATATCACTTTACTAGATCCACAATTAATACTCATGAAGGCAGAAGTCAAGACATTAAACAATGTACTGAACTGAGTAGATCTATTGCAAAAGACCTCCTCAATGTGTTCAAAAGTGAAGATGTCACTATGAGCATTAAGGTGGGTCTGACACAAGTCATATTTTCAGTCACGTCATATTCATGCAAAAGTTGATTAATTGATATAGAAGATCAAAGAAGTATGAATATATATTAATTATGATGTTAGAAGAGAATGTTAAACATCACACCCTAAAGACGCAACAAGAAAACTTATGGACATAGTTGACCAATTCAGCAAAGTGGCAGGATACAAGATCAAAATACAAAAATTCACTGGATTTCTCTACTGTGGGAAAGAGAATACAGAAGTGGAGCTAAGAAAAACCGATACCCATCATAACAGCTAACCACAACATTAAATACTTGAGAATAAATCTAACTAGAAACACAAATCTATTTTTAAAAATTACAACATTATTACAAGAAACAAAAAGAGAAGTGGAGAAATAGAAGAATATATTTTGCTCTTGCATGGGAATACTCAATATTGTAAAAATAACAATACTAGCAAAGGCAATTTACTTGTTCAATGCAATCCCAATACAAATACCAACTCCATTCTTTTACGAGATGGAAAAGGTAATCTCCAATTTCATTTGGAATGGTGGGAGAAAAAAAAAACCCAAATAAGCAAAGTACTCCTTAAAAAGAGAAACAAGGTAGGAGGCTTCTCATTCCCTGAGGGACGGGTCCTTGGAGAGGGACATCATGCTTGGGAGGGTGGAGGGACAGTGCAGGAGGGGAAGACTCTCTATGAGATGGATTGATTCGGTGACTGGGGTAATCGGGATGGGTGTGTCAGAGGCGGTGCGGCTGGCGCAGGATAGAGCAGGGTTTAGAGCTCTTGTGCATAGGGTCGCTATGAGTCGGAAACGACTCGATGGCACATAACAACAACAACTATAGTACTGTGGTGGTCAAGACAGCCGTGGTACTGGTACAATGACAGACACATAGATCAATGGAATAGAAATGAGAATCCAGAAATCAGCCCACGTACCTATGGTCAACTGATTTTTGACAAGGAATGAAATCAGTCAAATAGGGAAACGACAGTCTTTTTAACAAATGGTATTGGCAAAATTGGAAAACTATCTGCAGAAAACTCAAGCAAGACCGATACCTCACACCATACACACACAAAAAAAACCTCAAAGTGGATCAAGGACCTAGGACTAAAACCAAAGACTATAAATTTCATCAGAGAAAAGCTTGGAAGAACTCTAGAGCCCTAATCCACAACATGAATATTCTTCCAAATATCTGGAAAAATCTACAACCATGAGAGGATAAAATAGATAAATGAGACCATCTCCCCAACTCCCAAACCCCCACCTCCAAGAGGTCCAGGAAATATTTATTTAAAGTATTCTTAAAATAAGGAGAAAAATTGTACATGTTCCCACAAAAATATTCTGAAATCTGCCCTGAAGTAATTCTAAATAAACTGTTAGGTGAGTGAAAGCCATTTTTTTTTTCCATATTCTTATTTCAGATTGATAAGCAAGACAAGTTAAAATGTCCTTTAGGACATGTTGTCCTCTCTCTGATGGGTGACACTTCAATGGATTCTTTTTGTTGTTGTTCAAAATTCCTAGCTCTAAGAGAGATGCAAATCAAAACAACTATGAGATATCATCATACCCCAGTAAGAATAGCAAAATTTAACAGAGCAGCAAACAACAAATGCTGGAGAGGTTGCGGAGAAATTGGAACCCTTATTAACTATTGGTGGGAGTGTAAAATAGTGCAACCACTATGGAAAGGTATATGGCGCTTTCTCAAAAAGTTGCAAATAGAAATACCATATACCCTAATGAAACTATAACTGCCACCCAGGCACATATATGCACACTCATGTTTATTGTGGCTTTGTTCACAATAGCAAAGAGTTGGAAACAACCTAAGTGCCCATCAACAAACGAATGGCTAGAGAAGCTGTGGTATATTCGCACAATGGAATACTATGCTGCAATAAAAAATACGGAACTCATGTAATATTATTCAAAATGGGTGACCCTGGAGGACATTATTCTGAGTTAAATATTTCAGTCACAAAAGGACAAATACTATATGGTGCACTGTTTTAGAATGTGACTGACATCAGGGTTGGGGTGAGACTGAGAATAATTGGATAAATTATGTATACTGCATTGAAACAGATGAGGGAGAGAACAGTTTAAAAGTGATTATGATTGGGTATTATGATTATGAGACGAGTACAGAATGAAGGTTGCATAGTGGAGTGTGCTGAGGGTTGACGATTGTATACCAATGAAATAATTTTTCTTTTCTTTTGCAATGAAAAGAATGAACTGGTGTTGGGAGGCAGGGAGAAAAATGCAACAATGAATGAATGGAAATCTAAAATCTATATAAA
>NW_006399849.1:5760459-5764567 GCF_000299155.1 Elephantulus edwardii | reverse complement strand
TCGTCTGTGACACTGTCTACTGAAGTGGCCCAGCTTTCCACAGTGGAAACAATTCTGAACTCCTTTATTACCCTTGGGTGGTACTGTATATGAGTAAGACTTCCTTTTCCTGACACAGGCCCTAAATTGGCAGCAATAGCTGCCCCAATAATTTTGGCCATTGGTCTTTTCTCTTCCCTCTAGATCCCAGCTGTTAAAAGAGGGAAAAATTTAAACAAATGTATAACAAATAATTTTGAATATTACAATCTTTTAAGCTTAAGTCTAGAAATATTAACAATATGATCATTTCCAATCCAGAGATACATGTTCAATGCAGTTTCTATTTTCCACAAATGGTTTTGGTTAGAGGAATATAGTAAATGTGCATACATTTTCACTATTCCTCCTCCATGCCATGATATAGTGTTATTAGCATGAGCAATTATAAATCCATTGCCATCCTTACTCTACCTTCTTTTTTAAAAAATTTAAATTTGTTATTAATTTCAGTAAAAATTTACAGAGGTTTTGATTTTCCATTCATTCATTGTTGCACATTTGTCGCCTCCCAAGGCTCCCCACCAGAACACTACCCTTTTGGAAAAGTAAAAGAAAAATTCTTTCATTGTTTTACAAATCCTCTCCCAGGTCCACTCCACCAAGTAGCCATCACTCTAGGCTCTTGTCATGACAGAAATACCTAATCACATATCTCTTTTAAGGTTTTCTCCCTCCTCTGTTTCAGTGCAGTATACATTATTGAACCCATCTTACTCAGGCTCTCCCCAACCCCAAGGTCAGTCCCGTTCTACAACAGTGGCACCATGCAATATTTGTCCTTTTATGACTGGGATATTTCACTCAGCATAATGTTCTCCAGAGTCAACCATTTTGAATAATATTGCATGAGTTCCTTGTTTTTCAATGCAGCATAGTATTCCATTGTGTGAATATACCACAGCTTCTCTATCCATTTGTTTGTTGATGGGCACTTAGGTTGTGTCCAACTCCTTGCTGTTGGGAACAAAGACACAATAAAGATGGGTGTGCATATATCTGCTTGGATGTCAGTTATGGTCTCTTTGGGGTATATTCCCAGTAGTGGAATTGCTGGGTCAAATTGTATCTCTATTTGCAACTTTTTGAGAAAGCGCCATACCACCTTCCACAGTGGTTGCACCATTTTACACTCCCACCAACAGTGAATAAGGGTTCTAGTTTCTCCACAACCTCACCAACATTTGTTGCTTGCTGTTCTGTTAAATTTTGCTATTTTGACTGGGGTGATATGATATCTCATAGTTGTTTTAATTTGCATCTCTCTTAGAGCTAGGGATTTAAAAAAAAAAGGAATGGCACCTTCTAAGAAACAAATCCCCATGAACATTAAAAAACTTCTCCAGAAGGGTAAAAGGAAAATCACAGACTAGGAAAAAAAATATTTGGTAATTACATGTCTGGTCAGGGACTTATATCTATATCTAGAATTTATAAAATACTTGAGCACCACAACAAGATTAAGGTAAACAACCCAGCTGAAAATTGGGCACAGGATATGAACAGACACTTCACTAAAGAAGACATTCAGGTGGTGAACAAACTCATGAAGAAATCAAGAAGACAAAGATTCTCAACACTGGGCTAACTGGCAGCACCATGATAGATGGAGAAGAGATTGAGGTTGTTTAAAACCAGAGCTTGCTCAGTTCCACAATCAACACTCTTGGAACCAGCAGTCAGGAAATCTGGGAAAATCTGCTATTAGGGACCTCTTCAGAGTACTGAGAAGCAACTGTATCCGTCTAGAGACTGAGTTGCTTGCAATAACTAAGAATGGCAGAAGAAGAATTGACGTTTTTGAGTTGTGGTGCTGCAGAAGAATCTTGAACATACCGTGGACCGCTAATGAAACAAATAGGCCTGTATGGGAGGGTGAAACAAAGCTTCATTTTGGAGGTTAGGATTTTGAAGCTCTCATATACTTTGGGCATGTCGTCAGGAAGAACTGGTCCTTGGAGAAAGACATCATGTTTGGAAGGGTGGAGAGACTTCAGGAGAAGAAGACTGGATGAGATGAATTGACACAGTAACAGGGGAATTGGGGTAGGTGAGTCCAGAGTTAGTGAGATTGATACAGGACAGAGGAGGCTTCAAAGCTGTTGCACCTAGGCTCATTATGTGTGGCAGGTGATTTAATAGAACACAACAACAACAACAACAGCAACAAGAGCAGTGAGTGCTGAAAAGTTCTTCAGAACTTCCAATGGTGTTCTGAAACTTATTTTGATGTAGAAATCTTTGTTATGTGTATATGCTTCAACAATAAAAGTAATATTAAACCAAACCCAACGTATTGCCATGGGATTGATTATGACTTACAATGCCCTATGTTGTTTTTAGGTATCATTGAGTCAAGTACAACATATTAGAACTCTGTTCTATCTGGTGCCATCTTCATCATTTCTGATATACATGAGCCCATTGCTGCAGTCACTTTGTAAATACATCTCTCCTCAGAGGTCTTCTTTGCTGTTTCTGACCATCCACATTTCCTAATATGATGTCCCTATCCAATGCCTCTTCTTACAACATGCCCCAGTTCAAAATAAGGCTGAAAAAAAATGGAAATAAGTCCACGGAAACAATATATTATCTTGAATTAATTCTATCTGCATTTCATGATCATCTTAATTGAATACCAATGATAGAAGATCAGATGAAGTGTGGGACGATATCAAGGACATCATCCATGAAAAAACAAAAAAGGTCATTACAAAAACAGAGGCAAAGAAAAAATCAAAATGGATGTCAGAAGAGACTAAAGATTTTACTGAAATGTCAAGAAGCCAAATATAAGGAAAAATGTGTCAAAGTGAAAAAGACGATTTCAAAGAACAGCTCATGAAGACAAGACAATGTATTATAATGGAATATGCAGAGAGCTGGAATTGGAGGATAAAAAGAGAAGAACTCACTCTGCATTTCTCAAGTTGAGAGAACTGAAAAACAAACTTAAACCTTATGTCACAAGTTTGAAATATGTTATGGGCAATATATTGAATGGCCCAGAAAGCATCAAAAGAAGATGGAGAGAATACACAGAGTCACTGTACCAGAAAGAATTGATTGACACTAAAAAATTTCAGGAAGTACTATATACAGGAACCAATGGTAATGAAGGAGGAAGTAGAGTCAAGTCCACTTTGAAGGAATTGCAAAAAATAAGGCCCCAGGGATTAATGAGATATAAATTTGACTGGTTTCAATTAACAGTTGCAGCTTTGGATGCACTCACCAATATATGCCAGGAAATTTGGAGAATGGATGTCTGTTCAATGGATTGGAAGAGGTGCATATTTGTTCTCATTCCCGAGAAGAATAATCCAACTGAATGTGGAAATTATGGAACAATATCATTAATACCACATGCAAACAAAATATTGCTGAAGATCATTAAAAAATGGCTGGAACCGTACGTACATAGATAAGAACTGCCAGAAGTTCAAGCAGGATTTAGAAGAGGCTATGGCACCAGGGATATCATTGTTAACATCAGATGGATCCTGGTTCAAAGTTAGAAATATCAGAAGAAAGTCTGTTTGTGCTTTATTGACTATGCAAAGGCATTTGACATTGTGGACCATGACGAGTTGTGGTTGACACTGAGAAGAATAGGAATCCCAGAGCCCTTGATTGTGCTCATAAGAAACCTGTACCTGGATCAGGAGGCTGTTATGTGAATGGAGCAGGGGAGTACTGTATGGTTTTGAATTGGGAAGGGAATGTGTCTGGGTTGTACTTCCTCTCTACACCTATTCAATGCATATGCTGAGCAAATTATTGGAGCCTCTATGAGGAGGAATGTGGCATCAGGATTGGAGGGAGACTCATCAAATAAGCTGTATTATGCAGATGACATGGCCTTACTTGCTGAAAGTGAGAAAGACTTGAATTACTTGTTACAGAAGATCAAACAATTGAGCATCCAGTATGGACTGTGTCTCAATATCAAGAAAACAAAAATTCTTACCACTGGACCAATAAGCAGGGTCATGATGGATGGAGAGAAGATTGTGAAAGATTAAAATTAAAACAGCCCCTATAGGTCTCAGCTGAATTAAACTCA
>NW_006399849.1:5753228-5760008 GCF_000299155.1 Elephantulus edwardii | reverse complement strand
TACTCGAGGTCGACTCCTCTGTCTCCTGCGAGAGATACGTGTCGGCCCGGAGCTCCGCAATAAACCTCTCCTCTTGCTGTTGCATCAAGCCGGTGTCTTGGAGTCTTGGGTCTTCGCCGTCCACTCGGGACAGGACAGGACCACCGGTTCGGGGGTCCTTCATTTGAAACTGTCAACAGCTTCATCTTGTTTGGATCCACAATTAACACCCTTAGCATTAGCAGTCAGGAAATAAGGAGACACATTGCACTGGGAAAATCTACAGTTAGGAACCTTTCCAAATTATTAAGGAGTAGTGATGTAAGTTTGAGGACTAAGGTATATCTGATTCAGGCCAGTCTTTCCAATTACTAGCTATGCCTCTGAGAGCAGGACAATGAATAAGGATAGCAGGAAAAGAATTGATGCCTTTGAGCTGTGGTGCAGTAGAGCACTGAACATCCCATGAACAGCCAAGAGAACAACAGATATGCCTTGGAGATAGTGCAGCTGGAGTGCTCTTTGGAGGCAAGAATGATGAGGCTTCACCTCACATACTTTGGACACGTTGCTAGGAGGTGCTATTCCTTGTAAGTTGTTGGGATGGGTACAGGGTCAGAGAAGAGGAAGACCCTCAACCAGGTGGATTGATATGGTGACTGCTGCAGTGGGCTCTTGTGTGTCAGGAAGTGTGAAAATAGCACCAAGGTTCAGATCTTTTGTTCATACGGTCTCTTTTAGTTGTTTTCAACTTCATGGAACTTAAAAACCTAACAATAATATGCCCAAAGTATGTGAAATGAAGCTTTGTCATTTTTGCCTCAAAGGAACACACTGGCAGCACTTTCTCTAAGACATACCTATTTGTTCTTTTGGCAGGCCACAGAATATTCAGTACTCTTTTCCAACACAAGGCATCAGTTCTTCTCTGTTAATCCTTATTCATTCTCCAGCTTTCAGATGCACAGAAAATTCTCAAAAAGACCATGACCTAGATCACTTCACCTTAGTCTTCAAACTGAAATGATTGCTCCTCAGTATTTTGGAGACATTCCTAACTGCAGATCTTTCCAATACAATAAGTCTATGATCTCCTGACTACTTATACTAAGGGTGTTGATTCAAGCAAGATTAAATTGCTGACAATTTCAATCTTCTCTCCATCTATCATGTTACCAAGCAGTACAGTGGTGAAAATTCTTGTTTTCTTCCTGTTGAGAAGTATTCCATATTGAAAGCTATAGTCTTAATCTTCAGCAAGTGCTTCCAGTCCTTCTCTCTTTCTACATAGTGCAGGTTGTTTATGAGTCTTTCACCAATCCTGATACTACATTCTTCTTCATAAAACCTTGCTTCACAAATGAAATGTTCATCATGTAGTTTGAGTAATTATAGAGAAAGAACACAACCCTGATGAACAACTTTCTTCATTTTAAACTATGCAGTGTTCCCTCAAAATACCCTATAGGATAGAACAAAATTTCCCACTAGGGTTTCCAAGTCAATAAACTTTGTTGAAGTAAACAAATTCAACTTTATCCCATGGAACAGTAGGCAGAGTCAGTTAGCAAGAGGGACTTGTGCTTTGTGTAACAGAGCAACTCCCTGAGAACTATTCCCTCAGAGAAAAACATGAATCATAAAACAAAACAGTAAATTCTAGGTGCCCACCAGTCACCATAAAATATTTGAGAAGTATTTAAAGTAATTTTTTCTGCTTATGAAAGTTTCATATTGGAAAACTTGGAAAAATAAGTAATAACAAAGCAAATTACATCATTTTCTACCACACATGCTTTTTAAAATCATGATATATTTGAATTTTAATTGAAATTATTAAATTTAAAACATGTTTAAATTTAAGGTGTTAAAATTTCCCCAAATTTAATTTGTAATGTTTATATAATAGAAAGATGTGGAAAATCTGTTGAAATATCCTTCTACTTTAAGGCTTTTAGGATTATTTTAATTTCTGATTTTATTCAACCAAAGACACTTTTTAAGTTTGTACTTTTTTCATACTATGTTCCTAGAATTAAAATCTAATAGGTTGCAGAGTGGATTATATTTGGGGGCAGGGGGTGGGGTTTGGGGAGGTGCAGGGGGATTGTGTACCAATGAGGGAGTTTTTCTTTTGCTTTTCAAGGAGAGGAGCAAAGGGAGGGGGGGAGGGCTTTGAGCGGGGAGAAGGGTGCAACAATGAATGAATGGAATTCCAAAATCTCTGTAGATGTTCTTTGAAATGAAAAATAAACAAACTAAATTAAATTTTTTTAAAAATCCAATAAGTTGTTGTTGTTATGTGCCATCGAGTCGCCTGCAACTCATAATGACCCTATGTACTATAGCCCTAAACCCTGCTCTATCTTGTGCTAATTTTATTGTTTCTTACACACCTATCCCCATTATCTCAGTCACTAAATCAATTCATCTCATCGAGGGTCTTCCTCTTTTGCACTGTGCCTTCACCCTCCCAAGCATGGTGTCCCTCTCCAAGGACTGGTCCCTCCTTGCAACATGTCCAAAGTATGTCAGATGAAGCTTCAGAATCCTTGCCACCAAGGAGCAGCCTGGTCTCAGCCTGTCTAGGACAAACCTGTTTGCTCTCCTAGCTGTCCATGGTATATTCAATACTTATGTTAGGAACATATTAAAAGACCCACATATTTTCAAAAATCTTTCCAGCACAGTGTCTTTCATTAATTCATGCTTTCTTGTTTTACATCATGTTCATGAAAACTGAGTATATCTTCTTTTATATATTTTGTTTATTACTGAAAGATGAAAAAAATCTAATGTTTTTACTTGCATTTCTCTAGTCTCTAGCAAAGTAGACTATTTTCCATTGATTCAATCGTCCATAAATGTCCTATTCTTCCAAACATTCGTTTGTTCAACAGAACATCTACTAATTGTCAAATACTAAAGAATCATCATCTGAAACACTGGACCTCATATTTTGGATAGTGGTTTATTATTTTTCCAGTGCCGCTAATGCCTCGTTTGGTTTCTCTACATTGTTCTGGACTGTATTCACACAATGGAATACTACACTGCATTGAAAAGCAAGGAACTCATGAAATATTATTCAAAATGGGTGACCCAAAGGATATTATGCTGAGTGAAATATCTCAGTCATAAAAGGACAAATACTGCATGGTGTCACTTTTGTAGAACGGGACTGATATCAGGGTTGGGGTAAGACTGAGAAAAACTGGATAAATTATGCATACTGCATTGAAACAGATGAAGGAGAGAATAATTTAAAAGCGATATATGACAGGGTATTATAGTTATCACAAGGGTCCAGAATTAAGGGTGCATAGGGGAGTGTACCTGGGATGGTGGGAGGGGTGCAGGGGGATTGTATACCAAAGAAAGTATTTTTCTTTTACTTTTTCAAAGAGAGAATGAAACTGGGCAGGTGGGAGGGCTGGGCAGGGAGAAAGTGCAATAATGAATGAATGGAAAGCCAAAATCTCTGTAAATGTTCATTAAAATTATTAAAATAAAATAAAAAATTAATAACATCATTTTTTAAAAAAAAGAATCATCAGAGAATTAAGGAAACAAATTCTTTGCCCCAATGAATTATTAGAGAGAAATAGTCCATAAACCAATTACCATTAAATGAGTCAGGCATTGATCAGTACTACAAAGGGGGGAGGGGGAAGATGACCCCACTGCCATTGAGTGGATTCTGACCCATGGAATCTTGATATGGTAGAGCAGAAAATTCTCCACAGGGCCTTCTTTTGACAGCAATTTTTATGAATTTTTCCATGTGGCTAAAACCTTGGCTACAATTTTCCTGACAGTTTCTCAATAGCCATGGAGCTGCTAAAAGGGTTCAGCCCACAAACATCTAGTTTAGAAGCTAAAGCATACCACTTGCCCAACTTACTTAAAAAAGCGCCTTTCTCAAATGAAGTAACAAAATGTTTGTGAATACTTTCTATTCATCCTCTTTGCCAACTATTAGAGTCCTCACTCTTAAATCTTAATTTTAAAAAGTCAGCATCCAAAGTGTTCAACAAAACCAAAAACAATCTAACTTCTTAAAAGTCCTAGATTGTATTTCCCTTTATACCCAGAAAGGATAATAATCTAAAATACTATTCCCAAACCTAAATCATGGTTCCCAGTTGTTGTTGTTGTTGTTGTTATGTGCCGTCGAGTCACTTGTAACTCATAGTGACCCTATGTACAACAGTTCTAAACTCTGCTCTGCCCTGTGCCAATCTCATTGTCTCCAACACATCCATCCTGATTGCGCCAGTCACCGAATCAATGCATCTCCCAGAGGGCCTTCCCCTCCTGCGCCTGCCCTCCACCCTCCCAAGCATGATGTCCTTCTCCAAGGACCAGTCTCTCCTAACAACAAGCCCAAAGTATGTCAGACGAAGCCCCAGAATCCTTGCCTCCAAGGAGCAGCCAGGTTTAACCCTCTCCAGGATGAATCTGTTTGTTTTCTTGGCAGTCCATGGTACCCTCAGCACTCTTCTCCAACACTAAAGCTCAAAAGCACCAATTTTCCTTCTATCCTCCTTGGTCATTGTCCAGCTCTCTGATGCATAACAAATGATTGCAAAGACCATGGCCTGTACCAGGCGCACTTTAGTCTCCAGAAACATGCCGTTGCTCTTGAGTACTATAGAGAGGTCCCTAACAGCAGACTTTCTCATCGCAATACATCTTTTAATTTCCTGGCTGCTGGTGCCAAGAGTGTTGATTGTGGAGCCAAGCAGACTAAAGCTGAGAACAATCTCAATCTGTGTTTGCCAATTCCTTTAGATACAGTGACTCAGTATATTCTTTCCATCTTCTTTTAATACTTCCTGGATCATTTAGTACTCTGCCTAAAGCATCCTTGATTATAGCAACTAGAGGTTTGAATTTGTTCTTCAGTTCCTTGAGCTTAAGAAATGCTGAGTGAGTTCTACACTTTCGGTTTTCTGACTCCAACTCCTTGCACATTTCATTGTAATATTAGAGTCAGCTTTTTAAAAAAAATAAAACTGAAGTGAAATTTTTTACCATTTTTTTTAAGTTTTAGTAGTAATATGGTTATGCTGGTATACCAGATAGCCTTAGCAAGTTAGCTTTGTCATTCACACAGCTTTTCTGTGAGACAACAGCAGATTAGTTATAAAGGTATTTATTTTGTAATTTAGATATGTAGCGCTCCCCTATTAAAACAAGCTTGGAAGGAGGAGTGGCACCCACTTTCATAATAGCTTTGCTCCAGAAACCCTATGAACCTGGAGAGAGGATGAGAGACACCCAAGAGTTGAGGACTCTCCTTCATAGGGTCGCTATGAGTGACCTGTGACTCCACGACACTTAACAATAACATCAACATAGAGAGAGAGATCAGCTGGCCCAATGGACAGAAGGCAATGCTACCAAGCCGAAGGTGGGTGACTTTTAAGCTGTAGCCCTCGGGCCTGTCTTTCATTAATTTTGTTCAGACATCCCTCTAGGTCATATAACCCTGGTGCACAAGTTGCCATAGAGCAGTAACTTGTGGTCGCTGTGAGGCTGAACACTGTGACACTGATGTGTCAAGTGCATTAATGGTTGGTTACCCAATATGGACAGAGAGTGGGGTGGAGCTCCCCAATTAAAACAAGCGTGGAAGGAGGAGTGGCATCCGCTTCCATAATAGCTTGCCTCCGGAAACCCTATGAACCTGGAGGGAGGATGAGAGACACCCAAGAGTTGAGGACTCTCCTTCATAGGGTTGCTATGCATCACCTGCGACTCAACGACACTTAACAACGACAACAACACAAATACTTGCTTATTTATTGTTTGTGTTTTTTAGTAGAGTATATAGTACAAGCTATTATTAGGCATGTGGCTAGAAAATATTGGTCCTTGGAGAAGGATATCATGCTCATAAGGGTGGCCAGACAGCGCAGGAGAGGAAGACTTCGGATGAGATGGATTGATACAGTAACTGGGGCAATGGGGATTAGTGTGTAGGAATAAGAGAGACTGGCTCAGGACAGAGAATGACCTCTGAAACCCTGATGAACAATAGAATACTATAGTATCAGAGGTAGAGCCTAAACTGGAAGACAGTCAAAATGAGAAGAAATAGCTGCAACAATCTTTAAATAATTGTAATATGGAATGTACAAAGTATGAACGTAGGAAAAGTGCAAATTATAAAAAAAAATAAATGGAAGGCATAAATATTGACATTCCAAACATTAGTGACTTTAGATGGACCAAAACAGGCCACTTTGAATAAGATCTATTATGAATCATATTTGAATATGATCTATTACGCTGGGAATTAAAAATAAGGAAGAAAGGTGTTTGATAGTTAAAAAGTCACTTCATGACCTATCCTAAAGCAGTGTTGTGATAGGATACTGTCAACATGCATATAGGGAAGATTTGGTAATTCAGCTATTACTTAAATATATACAACATCTAAAGCCAAAGGGAAGAAATTGAGGATTTCCACCAAGTTTTGCATTCTGAAATTGACCAAGTATCCATTCAAGATGCATAATATGCATATGAATGTTCAAATTGGGAAGGAAAAGCAAGACGGGGGTAGAAAAAGGGGCGGGGGGACAAGTAGAAGTTAGTGGGTGGAATAAGAAAGATTTAATGGAGGCTTGAAAAAAATAGGGTAATAATAGGCATTATTGATATAAAATACAATGTATATGAATAATTATATTTATAAATGAAACACAATGCAAATGAAATACTATATGAAACACAATGTACATGGATGAAGCACAATGTATATAAGTGACTGTATGAAACCCAATAAAAATA
>NW_006399849.1:5723588-5753128 GCF_000299155.1 Elephantulus edwardii | reverse complement strand
AATTAATAATAATAATGATAATGAATAAAAAATTGGTGACTGGAATGTAAAAGTTGGAAATAATGAGGAAGAAATGGTAGTTGGGAAGTATAATCTTGATGACAGAAATAATGGTGAACATTGAATTATTAAATTTTACACATTAACCTTTTTGTTATGGCAAGAATATTTTTTGAAAAAACACAAAATGTGGCCTTACACTTGAACCTGACTTGATAGGCTGCATAGAAGTCAGAATCAGATTGACTACTTATGTGAAAAGAATTATTGGAGAAGCTTACTACAAGTAGTCAAAACAAGCCCAGTGCTAATTGTGCAATAGACAATCAATTATATATGTACAAGTTCAAATTGAAGCTGAAAAAAAAAGCAACCCAACAACATTAAGTCCACAAAAATCAAAATATGACCTAAATCTATCCCATCTGAATTTAAAAATTAACTCCAGGATAGTTTTGAGGCATTGAACACAATGATCAAAGACCAGATAAGTTATAGCCTAACATCAAAAATATTATCCATGAAGAGAACAAAAGGTCATTACAAAGACAGAAGATGAAAAGTCCATTACAAATATGAGAAGAGTCTTTGAAAATTGTATTAAAGCACCAAGAAGACAAAACAAAAAGGGGGAAAGGTCAAAGTCAGAGATTAAAGGATTTCAAAGAGAAGCTTGAGAAACCAAGCAAATTAAACAAAATGTGCAAGGAGCAGGAGTTGGAGGAAAAAATTGCAAAGAATATGCTCTGCATTTCTAAAGTTCAAAGAACTGAAGAATACATTTTCAAGTCTTGAGTTCAAGAGATGCTATGGGCTAAATTTTGAATGATCCAGAAAGCTTAAAAAAAATGACCTAGTTATCCTGCTACTGTGAATATATCTATACTAAAGAAACCAGGACTGCAATGCAAACAGATGAAAGTTATTTATTCATTATACCCATTATTATTGCTATATTATTTACAGTAGCGAAAAGATGGAAGAAGCCCATCAGTGAAAAAATAGATTTAAAAACTGGTATATTCACACAATGGAATATTACACAACTTTGAAAAACAGTGAACTAGTAACACACTACACAACATGGATGAATCTGGAAAACATTATGTTGAGTGAAAATCTCAGTCACATAGGGACAAATACCGCATAACACTGTTGTCTTAAAATAGGATTAACACTGGGCAGGATGGTGAGAGAAGAACAGGAAAAGAGTGGAGAGATGATAAACACTGCTCTGGAACAGATGAAGGAAAGGATTATCTGAAAGTATGATTAGATGTTACATATAAATATTTCAGACAAATAATATGACTTTGGAGAGAGAAGAAGAGGGAGCAGGAATAAAATGTGAATTCATGAATGAATGAAAATCCAACCTTTCTTTACACTTTCATTAAAAATCACATTTTTTTTAAAAATAAAAGAGAAATCTTTTGCAACAGAATAAAAAAATGGTTGAAGGAATCCACAGAATAACCGTGATGAAAAGAATTGGTTAACACTGAGAAGTTTCAACAAGTGCCATAGGAAAAAGACCCAATGGTAATGAATGGAGATGTTTAAGCTGCACTGAAAGCACTGGCAAAAAATAAGGCCCCAGGAATTGATGGGATACAAATTGTGATGGTCCAATTAACAGATGGAGCCTGGTGTATGTGTGTGGGGCGGAGGGGGGGTGGGGTGCCCACCAGTCCATGCCAGGAAATTTGGAATAAAACTGATTGGTTTACTGACAGGACAAGATACATATTCCTACTCATAAGAAATAGAATGTGAAAACTATGGAACAATATAATTAATGTCACATGGAATCAAAATATTGGTGAAGATCATTCAAAAATGGCCAGAATGGTTCACTGACAAAGAACTGCCAGATGTTCAAGCAGCCGTGGTCCTAGAGATATTATAGTCGATGTCAAATGAATTCTGGCTGAAAGTAGAATTTCAAAAAATATCAGTTTGTGTTTAATTGACTATACAAAGGCATTTGACTGTGTGGACCATAACAAACTATGATTAACATTAAGAAGAAAGGGAATTACAGAACACTTAATTATGTTCATAGGAAACCAACACCTACATCAAGAAACTGTTGTCAAAACAGAGCAAGGTAACACTGTATGTTTTAAAATCAGGAAAGGTAGGTTTCCTTGAGCTTACCACAGCCTGTGTTCTTGCACTGACTATAGAAAGAGGAGGAAGAGTGAAAGACCCCCTATACACTTCAACCCAGGCCTTATGCTTGGTTTGTATTGTGAATGGGGTAACATGGCACTAAGAAAAAAAGAAAAAAAATCAGAAAAGGTGTATCCTTTTCCCTTATCTATTCAAACTGTATGTTGAGCAAAATCATGCAAGAAGCTGGACACTACAAGGAAAAATGTGGGGTCAGGATTAGAGAAATCATTAACTTATACTATGAAGATGACACAACCTTATTTGCTGAAAGTGAGGACTTAAAATGCTTGCTGCACAAGATCAAAGAGGAGTCATCAACATAGATTGCATCACAATATTAATAATACAAAAATCCTCATCACTACATCAGTAAGCAACATCACGATAGATAAAAGACTGAAGTTGTCAACAACTTCATTTTACTTGGATCTACAGTCACCATCCGTAGTACCAAAAATCAAGAGATCAGGAAGTATATTGCATTGATTGGGCAAGTTCACTGTCAGGGACCTCTACAAATATCAAAGAGCAATGTTGTCAGTTTGAAGATTAAGGTGTGCCTGATTCAGGCCATGGTTTTCCACTAATTTTCTATACATCTGAGAGCTAAACAGTGTATAATGATAACAGAAGAAGAATTGATGCCCTTGAGCTTTGGTGTTGGAGAAGAGAACTGAATATCTCATGGACTTCCAAAAGAACAGATCCATCTTGGAAAAAGTGCAGCTAGAGTGCTCCTTAGAGGCAAAGAAGGAAAAGTTTTACCTCACTTAATTTGGGCATGCTACTAGGAAAGAACAATGGTGTCTCTCTGGAGACTAAGGTGCATTTGATACAGGCCATGTTCTTCGCAATCACTTGTTATGCATCAGAGAGTTGAATACACTTGTTATGTATCAGAGAGTTGGACAATGACCAAGGAGGATAGAAGGAGAATTGATGCCTTTGAGCTGTGGGGCTGGAGAAGAGTATTGAGAATACCATGGACCGCTAGGAAAATAAACAGATTAATCCTGGAAAAGGTTAAACCAGGTGGCTTCTTGGAGGCAAGGATTCTGAGGCTCCTTCTAACATACTTTGGACATGTTGTGAGGAGAGACCGGTCCTTGGAGAAGAACATCATGCTTGGGAGGGTGTAGGGACAGCACAGGAGCGGAAGGCCCTCTATGAGGTGGATTGATTCAGTGATTGGGATAATCAGGATGGGAGTGTCAGAGACAGTGCGATTGGCACAGGACGGAGCAGAATTTAGGGCTATTGTACATAGGGTTGCTAATGAGTCGCATGTGACTCGAGAGCACATAACAACAACAACAACAACTAGGAAAGACTATTCCTCAGAAAAAGAGAGAAAGACCCTCAACCTGATGGATTGACACAATGATTGCAACAATGATCTCAACTGTGTCAGAGATGATGAAGATGGCACAGGATAGGGTACGGTTTAGGTCTACTGTTTATAATATTTAGGATCCCTGCAAGTCAAGCTTGACTCAATTGTACCTAACAAAATCATCTGTAAGATATTTAGTTAGTGTTAATGTCTGCAACTTAACCACTTAATAATTTAGCTCATAATATATTTCAAATGTTTTTTTTTAAACTAGCAAATGGTGGAGTTTACCTCTCAATATGAATTTCATAGTTTGACTTTGTCATGTAGATGGGTGAGAATATGCAAATAAGAGTGTTATCTACAAAGGGATTAGCTATCCACCAATCCACAAAAGGATTGACTAGTCTCACCATCAAATTGAGTAATACAGAAGCAGGAGAATTAGACCTTCTCTGCCCTGGTGAAGAGGCAGAAGAGAACGTAGGATGCCCTTTAGGAATTCCTTCTGCACCTATGGCAGAAATTCCTAGTACTCTTATGGCTGTAGCAGTCATGGCCAAACCAAAGACCTGATGTGAAGTGGGATCTTGGGACTACTACACCATTAGAAATAGAGCTAAAAGCCTTTGACCAAGTTTGTTGGACAACTCGGGATAGGCTGTCCATAATTCACAGGACTGAGAACTTTGTAACACTGGGCTAAAGCCCCCAGGCTCAAGGCTGAGATACTTGAAAGCACATTTTGGAAGCCATTCTGACAACTCAAGAAGACAATGCAAAGTATTATAATGAGATGTGCAAAGAGCTGAGGTCAGAAAATCGAAAGGATCAAACTCATTAGACGTTTCTTAAGCTGAAGGAACTGAAGAACAAATTCAAGCTTCGAGTTGAAATATTTAAGGACAGAAGATCAAATGATTCAAGAAGCATAAAAAAAGATGGAAGGAGTACACAGAGTCACTATACCAAAAATAATTGGCTCACACAGAATTTCATGAGAGAACATATGACCAAGAGACAATGGTGAAGAAGGAAGAAGTTCAAGCTGCTCTGAAGGAACTGGCAAAAAATAGGACATCAGGAATTGATTGGGATACCAATTGACATATTTCAACAAACAGATGCAGCCCTGGATGTGCTCACCAGGCTGTGCCAAGAAATCTGGATAACAATCACCTAACCAACTGACTGGAAGAGATTCAGGTTTATTCCCATTCAAAAAAAAAAGTGATCCAACAGAGTGTGGAAATTATTGAGCAGTATTACTGATAAGACATGCAAGTAAAATCCTACTGAAGATCATTCAAAAATAATTGAAACAGTACACTGACAGACAACTACCAGAAATACAAGCTGGGTTTAGAAAAGGCCATGGAACTACAGATATCCTTACAAATGTCACATGCATCTTAGCTGAAAGCAGAGAATGTCTATCTGTGTTTTATTGATTATGCAAAGACATGGTTCAAAATCAAGTAGGCAGTACATCAAGGATATGTTCTGTCTCCATATCTTTTCAATCCATATGTGGAACAGATAATTCCAGAGGCTAGACCTTATGGGGATTAGAGGATTGGAGGAAGACTCATCAACAACCTCCATTATGCGGAGGATGCAAACTTGCTTGTTAAAGCTGAGGAGAGCCTCAATCATTTGCTGCAGAGGGTCAAAGACTGTAGTCTGCAATATTGGTTGAAGTGCAGCATCAAGAAAATAAAGATTCTAATCACTGGGCCAATTGGCAGCATCATGATAGAAGGAGAAGAGACTGAGGTTGTTAATTTTAGCTTGTTTGGTTCCACAATGAACACTCTTTATACCAGCAGTTAGGAAATCAGAAGATTAATTGCATTAAGAAAATCTGCTTAAAGGGACCTCTCCAGAGTGCTAAAGAGCAATGATGTCAATTTGGAGAATAAGGTACACTTGAAACAAGCTGTGGTCTGCAATTTCTTGTTATACATCAGAGAGCTAGACAATGACCAAAGAGGACAGAAGAAGAATTGATGCCTTTGAGTTGTGATGCTGGAAAAGAGTATTGAACAGACCACAGACTGCCAAGAGAACAAATTGATCTGTCCAGGAGGAGAAGGCTAAACTAAATTTATCCTTAGAGGTAAAGATTTTGGGGCTCCATCTCACATGCATTTGACATATTGCCAGAAGGGACCAGTCCTTGGAGAAGGACACCATGCTTGGAAAGATGGAGGTATAGAGCTGGAGAGGAAGAACCCAGATGAGATGGATTGACATAGTAACTGAGGTAACGAGGGCGGGTGTGTCAAAGACAGGAGACTGTCCCAGGATAGAGTCGGTTCAGAATTATAGTGAATAGGGTCACTATGAAGGGTAGGCAACTAAAGGGCATATAACAACAACAAATAAAATACAAAGCTAAGCTTGGCTAATGTTGTTGTGTGCCCTTGTGTGAGGACCAACTCATAGCTGACCCTCCGGTGGGTTTTCAGAGGCAATTAATCACCCAGAAGAACACTGGCCATCAATCTTTTTCCCACAGAGCAGCTTGTGGATTTGAACCACCTGCTTTGGGATTACAATGCAACTTCTTAAGACTAGTACAGAAGAGCTCCATAAGTTAACATTGGCAATCAAAACTCGCCATGATGTGCATGGCAAAAATGTCTTTCTTAGTGAATTATAAAAAATATATCAGAAAAACTAATTGATATGGACTTTTTATGAAATATCTGTAAAGTGAAGGAAATGGTTAACTTCACCAGATGCAGAGAGAAATCAATAAACAGTGAAAAGAGGAATGTGATAATTATCAGGGTTTCTTTCCATTTTCTGTACTACTATACACCTGTTATTTTGTTCTCCCAACCTAATTCACTGTAATTACTCTTTTGGGAAAGTATAGTATAAAAGCTGACTTCAAACTGCATTTTGGAATTAAATCCTAAATATGAAAGCTGTATTAATATCTAAATCTATAATATTTAATTACTTTCATCACACCTATATCCATTCTTACTCGCTTCAGTGATACAAAATTAGAGGGGAAAAGGAAACTAAGAATTCTCCCAAGACAGGTGTTTCTTTCCGCCAAAAGAGATCATCTTTTAAACACTAATTTCAGCCCGAGTACAAAATTGAGTATTAATCAGTTCACTTGAGAATACTATTATCCCGCTCTTCAACTGCCCCACCTCATGGCAAGAGGCATGAATAGCACCCACACTCTTGCTAAAGTTGAAAAAGCCAATTAGATATTGTATCTATGTAAATTTGTAGTTTAATGTAAGAAACAGGAATTTTTATCCTTCCTCCACATCCTTTAAATTCTACAGTCAACTCCAATTCAGTGGATAAAAGTCCAAGACAAAGGAATCATATATAATTAGTGTAATTATGTCATCAGGGTTGGAGCCACCCAGGTCATAAGCTCAAGTGTCACCACTCTCCCCATCCATGGACCATCCTGTACAAAACTAAAAGAATTTTTAGTAATGTTTCTTACCAATTTCAGTCACTGAATAATATGTGGTACACTTTTAAATGTTCAAATGCAATACCCTTTAAAATATAAATATTTAAACAAGAAAATTGTTTTGTGAATTTCCTTGTACATTATTTACAACATGATTAGTTACTTCAGTGAGCCCTAGCAGCCTGTAAGGCATGTAGTTCAAACCCACCAGGTGATCCATGGGAAAAAGATAGGCAAAATCCTCTCATGCAATTTACAGTCTCTAAAAACTCCTGGAGGATAGGAGGTGCCTCTGACTCAATGGGACATAACAGCACCAGTGCCAACAACATCATTCACAGTTAAGCAGAAGCCTTCTTAAAACAAAAATACAACTTATGCTAATTGCCACAGTGTTGAAGCTAAAACACTATAAAACTTGACAAAATCAGCAACTATGGAAACAAGGGCAGTGATGGAAATAGCAGCAAGCGTAGATGATACTATAGGATCCAAAGCATCACTGAAATCTCATCATAATGACAGCTCTGACTGGAGCACATTTAGGAAACTCAATAAGTAAATTATCATAGATTTTTAGCCTTGTTTGAATCTGGGTTACTCCTTTGAAGCAAGGATTTTGAAGCTCTATCTCACATACTTAGGGCATGTTGCCAGAAAGGACAAGTTCTTAGAGTAGGACATCATGCTTGGAAAGGTGGAGAGACAGTGCAGGAGAGGAAGACCTTGGATGAAATGGTTTGACACAGTAACTGTGGCAATACGAACAGGTATATCAGAGGTGAGATTGGCTCAAGACAGGGCAGTGTTCAGAGCTATTGTTCATAGGATCACTATGAACCATAGTCAACTCAATGGCACATGCTGCACATTAATACATGAAAGAGGGGCTTACAAAAATGTTCTCTTTACCTACTATATATTTTTACTAAAAACAATAAATATTGACAGAAACAGAACACAAAATTTAAAGAGATAGTAAGCTTGATATAACTCCTTCTAAAGTGTAACCCTGAACCACTCTTACCTCCAAACTTTCCTTATGACATCACTGACACAGAGCCCACAACTCAATTCTAGCTACCGAAAGAAGATAATGTATAACTTGCTGCAAGCAAGGTGCATGAATCAATTCACTATGAAATAATTGCTACTTATTTTATCTTTGATTATAAACTTCATCCTTAGAGGTGAGAGATTGAGTTAAGTTCTATGAGATGAGAGGAAGAAACCAAGACTCAATTATGTCAAATGACTTTCTGGAAATCACATATCATTATATTATCAGAATCCATGTCCTCAAAAAAGAGACTCATTCTCCATGCTACTGTATCCACTTTGTTGGGTAGCTGCAACCATCATTATTTTTTTTATAATTAAGCCCTTCCAATCTTCTACTTTTAAAAAGTGAGCAGTTATATTTATGCCCTTTAGTAAGTTAGGCGAAAATAAGAGGGGAGACATTTTTCTTTTTAAATTAGAATCTTGAGTTGAACACCAAAAAGTGGAATATATTTACAAATACAGTATTACATAAGAAACGTCAGAAAAATAGATTTATCCAGCATGTCCCATGAATGATAGATTAGTCTACTGGGTAAAATTGATGCTTGATAATGCTCCGTGGGAGAAGGATGGGCAATCTTCTCCTATAAGTGTGATTAACTGTCTCTGAAAACCCATTGCAGGGTCAGCTATGGGTTGGTTCTGACTTGACGGTACACAACTACAACAATGATATCAGGATGTGTTGTCAATAATCAAAACTGACCACAGCACTTTGAAAGGTTTCCCACTATTTCTCCGTATCAACTAGAAAATTCACTTCTTTGTAACTCAATAGCTGACTTTGATCAGATTCCCCTGTATCTTTAAGGATCTATTTCAAACTCTTTCTAGGGAGCTGTGGTGGCTGAGCGGTGAGGATTTATGCTGCCACCTCAAAGGCAGGTGATTCGAATCTACCAGCCGCTCCATGGTAGAAAGCTAGGCAATCTTCTCCTGTGTAATTTACAACCTCTGAAAACCCTCTGGATGAGTTGGTTCCCCCTCAAAGGCACCTACTAACAATTAGGGATGCAATAAGATATTTGCTTTTTTATGACACTAGAACCTCAGGTTATTGGATTCGTGCACTTCTTGTATGGCAATGAGTTTGAATGTGTGTGTGTGTGTGTGTGTGTGTGTGTGTGTGTGTGTGTGTGTGTGTGTATGTGTGTATGTTAGTCCACAGCGATATGTGCTGCCACCCAAGAAACCACACTACTCTGGTATTTTGAATCTACTAACGGGTCCATGGGCAATCATCTCCTGTGCAAATTACTGCCTCTGAAAACCCACTGGAGGGTCCGCTGTGAGTTGGTACTGACTCAAAGGCACACAACAACAACAACAAGCAGTTTCTAGGAGAAAAATGAGCTTTATCCTCCCTTGCAATTCATAACCTCAGAAAATCAATGAAGTGTCAGCTATTGCTTACGGCTGACACGGCAGCAATTAAAAAGTGAGTGGGAAGTTTGGGGCTTTTTAATACCTGTTTCAAATTTATCTCTCGAATACCCGAAAAAGATTTAGGATTCTAAAAATGCAGTGCTACTCAAAGTGTGGTTCTCAGACAACGCACCTCAGATACCTGAGGAGCTTGTAAAAACACGGAGATTTCTGGATTGTATCTCAGATCTATTGTATCAAAGTTCCTTGGTGTGAAACTCAAGAAAACTCATTTTAAGCAATTATTCCTGAAGATTCTAATGCACATTAAATTCAGAAGGTCTGCCAGGAAGATAAGATGCCACCTAACCACGAAAGAGAAGACTAGTCTTCTTGTCCCAGAAAGTCTAACACTTGATACTTTTCTCCTGATACTGACCACTAAGTCTGCCAAGTTTCTACTATTTCTGATTCACTGTTGTTGTCAACATGCAGTTTGAATCAGAACTGACTCATAGCTAATCCTTCAGCAGGTCTTCAGAGGCAATAAATTGCATAGGAGGAGATTGTCCATCTTTCTCTTGCTTACTATTTCACCAACAGGGTTTGATATGATCTGTTCCTAGTTTCTGTCCTGTGAAAAAATTACACAGAAACACAAACAGATGGTTTTCAGTTATCTGTTTTTAAAACAATCTAAGTAAATTGAAAAGCACAATGTGTTATTATGAAGTAACAGCTGTACCAAAATCTACCACATTAAAATTCAAGGTCATCTTGAAAGGAGGAAAAAGAAGTATGTGGGCTAAAGTCCACTTTTTAAATTTATACCTAGGCTACTGCTTCATTAGCTATTTTGGTCAACTGGATAAACTACAAGTGTGCCTCTTCTGTCTCCTATTCATTGTTGTTCTCTTCATCCTTTCAATTTCTATCCTCTTGACTATTCAGTGCTTACTATTTATTACTCTATATTAATTATCACACTTTTTAGGAAATTTCCAGAACCCATTACTACATGTTATTTCACTGGGCAGGTTTTGCTCTATATTATATTTTGGCAGCCTTGGATTCTAGGAGTCCTTATTTTTTCCTATTAGGAAACATAGCTTTATATTTACCCAAGTCCAGAGGGATCTTATCCTATAGACAGAGAAGATGAACAATGAAGTTTGTGATATTAACTTATACTGTATCTGCTCTTTTCTGATGGTCATAATAAACATCCTCTTCACTACAGAGGAGAGAAACAAAAGACTAACACTTATGCAGGGATGAAAGTGGAGCACATCGTAGTTGACTACATAGTAAGACTGTCAAAATGCTTTCTTTTTTGAAAATGCCCTTGACTAATCATAGACCTTGGTTAATTATAATTATCGGTCAAGATTATAAACTTATTTCTTAAAACCTCTGCGTTACTATTTAGAACATGAAAGGCACGATTATAGCTTATATTTAGATTGAAAGTGAAGTTTTCTGGAGAACAAATGAAAACTGATGTGTATGGCAAAAGCCAAAACTTTAGTCAAGTCTGAGATGCTTTCTTCACTTTTCCTTCAATTCTATTTAAGCAATGAAAGACTATTTTTTTCCTATCAAATGATGGATTGATTATTCAATACATGATTCTGAAATAAAGGGGAAATAATATGAAAAAGTAAATATGTGTCTATGCCATTATTTATATATAATTATCAGTGACTTACTAACTGTAAAAGAATGAATCAATAAAGCCACTTTTATGAAGTTATTTAATTAGCATAAGACTTATAGTTAAGGAAATTAAATGAGAAATTAGGCTTACTTAACCATGCTAGTGTATATAATAAAACTGTTCAGATCTTATTTTGCAGCTTGGCAGGACTCTGGCTGCAAGCACATTGTTAAATGAAAATGTCACTAGAGAGTATTCAGGATCCATATCACAGAATGTATTGCTATTCGGATAAAGACCTTAGGATGTAGGTGTTTTCTCTTCCAAGATGCTGTTTTCTATTCATCCTGGCTACATTAAAGTTATATAATTGAAGTAAAATGTGGATAAAGTCAAGGAATACATCTGAACCCCAAATTGCCAATCGGTTTACCAAAATTAAAAGCAAATCTGAGGAGATGGAAGCTCTTCTGAAGAAGAATATTATTTTGCCTGAATAATTTGAGGAAGACTTTTTCTTGACATAGAATCTTGTAAAAAGAGCAAGGACCATATCTGACTATTATCAACTTCACAGGGGGAAACTGTCCCATGAACAGCATCAATAACACAAAACCAATTCCCATGAAGTCAGACATGTCCCTCACACTCCCATACCTCTTTATACTCTTTTCAACATCAATCATATGGCTTTTCAAAATCAAAATAGAATTTTACAGCTCACAGACCACACAGAACCATATTGGGGAAATAAAAAGTTTATTATTCACTTTAATAGTAGAATATAATCAAGACATCTCGAAAACTGTGCATGCAGGCACTTCAGCCTTGAGCCTCACAGCATTCTCAAGTTTTTAGTTTTGCCCATATTGGCTTTCCTCGTCCAGTTTTCTACCAAAGTTCTCAGTCCCGTCACTGTTGGCTTCCACCCCCATCTCCAAAGTCCCATCTCATATCAATCCTCCAGTTTAGCAATGGCTACTACTGCCATCCCAAAGTGTGTCCTACATTTCACTGGGCTGGGGGAGGTCCAGTTCCACTTCTCTGTCTAGGGCAAGAATTCTCTCTTGTTGTGGGGAAAGATATTCTTCTGCAGCTAGAGCTGTTCAATTAATTGGCAAGACTAGCCAATCCTCTTGTAGATTGTTAGTCTGGCCAATTCCCTTGTAGAATGGTAGATAGTCAATCCCTTTGTTGTTGGATAAGCCAACATGCTTCATTCGTATAGTTCCACCCCTCCACATAGTCAGTCATCCACACTAGAAAAGCCATATTGAGAGAAAAGCTCCACAAATTTTCAAGTTATAGGCTGTGATGGCTCAGTTTTTCAAACTTCATCAACTCTATTTTTTTTTCCCTCAAACTGGAAGAGATTCATTGGCTTTTAACTAATCATATCATTCTCTCTCTCTCTCTCATCTGTTAGTAGTGCAAATAGATAAGATATGCGGTTGTTAATCAAAGATCAGCAAGCTCTGGCGGCCCAGTGGTAAGAAGCTGCACTGATAATCCAAAGGCACATGGTTGGCATTCATCAGCTGCTCTGCGGAAGAAAGAAGTGCAGTCTCCTCCCATGTGACCTACAGCTTCTGAAAACCTGGGGAAGTCAGCTATGAATTAGTTCGAACTTGATTGTACATAACAACAGCAATCAAAGATCAAAAGTTGGAGGTTTGAGTTCACTTTGAGTCACCTAAGAAGTGTCTCTAAGTAATCTACTTCTGAAAATTTAGTCACTGAAAACCCTATGGATTAGAAGGGGGGGAGGATAAGACCCTGTGGAGCACAGTTCTATAATGGTATACTTGGGGTTGCCATGAAGTGTAGTTAGTGAAAGTGCAATTAGTAACTGGTTGGTTATAACTGTGTGTTGGTATTAATTTACTACCACAGCCATTCCCCATGCAATGAAAATAAGAAAATAACTATAGGTATTGTTGCTTTACTTTGTTGTTACTACTGAATATTCCTTTTTTCCCCTCTCTCTTCTTTAAGGAAACCCATCAGAATTTGTATAATACAGTTCATTGCAAAGGATTTTTAATATTCTAAATCTGTTTCAAATACATATCCTTACATCATCAAGGCATTTGCCAGAGATGAAGTTTTCAAGCTTGGAGGAACATAAGAATGTTAAAATATGTGATGAAATTATCCATACTATTGGAGTGGAAAAAACCCCTTTCAATATAATTTTTAAAGGAAATAAAGAAATACCAAGAAGCTACAAAGGAAAAGATGATTTACATTTTTACAACATAAAAAATGTAATTCCATTGGTTATTATTTGATTTTAGGTTGTTGTTGTTGTTGTTCTGTGCTGTCGAGTTGCCTGCGACTTATAGCGACCCTATGTATAACAGCTCTAAACTTGCCCTATCCTGTGCCAATCTCACCATCTCCAACACACCTTCCCCCATTTCCCTAGTCACTGAATCAACCCGTCTCATTGAGGGTCTTATTCTCTTGCACTGTCCCTCCACCCTCCCAAGCATGACATCCTTCTCCAAGGACTGGTCCCTCCTTGCAACATGTCCAAAATATGTCAGATGAAGCTTCAGAATCCCTGCCTCCAAGGAGCAGCCCAGCTTCACCCTCTCCAGGAAAAACCTGTTTGTTTTCCTGGCAGTCCATGGTATATTCAATACTCTTCTCCAGCACCACAGCTCAAAGGCATCAATTCTCTATCTATCCTCCCTAGTCACTGTCCAGCTCTCTAATGCACAGCAAGTGATTGCAAAGACTATGGCATGTATCAGGCGCATCTTAGTCTCCAGATTGACATCTTTGCACTTCAACATTTTAGCGAGGTCTCTAGCTGCAGGCTTTCCCATTGCAATATGTCTTGTAATTTCCTGGCTACTGGTGCCAAGAGTGTTGACTATGGTTCCAAGCAAACCAAAACTGTGAACAATCTCAATCTCTTCACCATCCATTATGATGCTGCCAATCGGCCCAGTGGTGCGAATCTTTGTTTTCTTGATATTGAATCTCAATTCATACTGAAAACTGCAGTCCCTGACCTTCCACAGCAAGTGCTTGAGGTCCTCTTCAATTTCAGCAAGCAAGGTTGTGTCATATGCATAACGCAGATTGATGATTCTGCCACATTTCTCCTCATAAAGCTCAACCTCCCGGAAAATCTGCATAAAGACTGAAAAGGTATGGAGACAGGATACATCCCTGACGTACGCCCTTCCCAATTTTGAACCATGCAGTGTTCCCTTGCTCTGTTCTGACGACTGCCTCTTGGTCCAAGTATAGGTTTCACATTAGCACAGTCAAGTTTTCTGGGATTCCCATTCTTAGAGTTAGACACAGTTTGTTATGATCCACACAGTCCAATGCCTTTGCATAATCAATGAAACAAGCTGAAGCTAAGGAAAGTGAATTTTATTATAGAGTTATGCAATATTTAGAGGTTTCAAAAATGTCTTAAATTAATTAGGTTTACTATTTTTACTACAATTTAATTATAATTTCTAATCTAATAACTACCCTCAAAAGGAGCATAAGGAACTAATTATTCATTGAGGTTAATGTTCTGAGTTTATCTAAGTGATAGAATTTATTAGTGTGGTATTAGGACTTTTGAAAATGGTTTTTCTAGCCATTACCTTAGCTCCCTCCGAGGATGAGGTCCCAAGCTGCCTCAACAACAGAAACATTGAACACTGTTGATCAGTGTCTTCTACATCATCAACAGCTGGGGGCCTAACATAAAAAGCAAAGTTAGCCGGACTATAGAGACTGTGGCAAGTTATAACCTGACAGCCCTGGAGATGAAGTCCGAGTAAACAGGTTTTGCTTGTGGGATCATTGAAGGAATAATTGACTTGTGATTGACATGCGACAAAACTTGTTGGACAGTTGAGAAAACTAGAAGCTTCTTGCATTTTTATTTGACGAATTTTGGATTTGAATTTGTTAACTTGAGAAGCTGTCTTGAAGAATTGTATCTTACTGTTAACCTAGCTTAGAACTGAGGTTCATTAAGCGTGCAATTTCGCCACATGATATCCTTTACCTCCCTACCTATAGACCTGTGTCTTTTATAATCCCACATTTGTGAATAAAGTCAAGCCTGTAAGTAATTGAAAAAAAATTTCAAACCCAGTAATTAGTAGAAGTAAGTGCAAGAGATGGGAGTGGCAATATCTGACCTTACAGGGATTAATTTTATACCATAAGTATTGTTGATGGAAATAATTTCCCTTTGTAGAGTTAGTAGAAATCAGCCTCAACTGTCCCCATGTTACTTTTATTCCTTTTATAATTACAGTTGTTTTCATTATGTCCTGTCGAGTCACCTGTGGCCCATAGTGACCCTATGTATAGCAGCAGCCCTGTCCTGAGCCAGTTTCACTAATTCGGACACACCAACCCCCATTGCCCCAGTTACTGTATCAATACATTTCATCTGGGGTCTTCCTTTCCTGTGCTGTCTCTCCACACTTCTGAGCATGATGTCTTTAGGGATCAGTCCTTCCTGACTATGTGCCCAAAGTATGTGTGATGAAGCTTAAAAATCCTAATTTCCAAGGAAAAACTTGGTTTCACCCTCTCCAAGATAGATCTATTTGTTTTTTGGCAGTTTGTGGTATGTTCAAGAATCTTCTCCAGCACCACAGTTGAAGGTATTCATTCTTCTTCTGTCCTTAGTCATTCTTCTTCTGTCATCCTTAGTCATTGTTCTGCTCTCTGATGCATAGCAAGTAATTGTGAAGACCATGGCCTGGATTAGGCACACCTTAGTCTCTAGACTGACAACATTGCCTTTCCATACTCTGGAGAGGTCCCTGAGAGCAGATTTTGCCAATGCAATTTGTCTTTTGAGTTCCTGACTACTGGTGTCAAGAGTGTTGATTGTGGATCTGAGCAAACTATAATTGCTAACAACTTCAATCTCTTCCCCATCTATCATGGTGTTGCCAATTGGCCCAGTGGTGAGAATCTTTGTCTTCTAGATGTTGAGTTTCAATCCATACTGAAGAATACCATACTTGACCTTCTACAGCAAGTGCTTCAGGTCTTCTTCAGTTTCAGCAAGCAAGGTTGTGTCATCTGCATAATATAGGGTGTTTTATAATTTGATAGACTCGAAAGTAAAAAAACAAAACAAAACAAAACAAAAGTCATTGCCATGCAGTCAAACCAACTAATAGTTAACCCTTCAGCACGTTTTCAGAGGCTGTAAATTGCACAAGAAGAGATTGTCTATCTTTCTCCATCACAACAGCTGGTAGATTTGAATCATTTGTCTTTGGGTTGAAAGAGCAAAAGCAGAAGAACTGAATTAAGGTCAGAGACAAAGAAATGGAAAATACCTAGAGAATAAATAGAAAATCTCCTATACTACACACTTACTGTTAAAATTTCTCACAAAATTGTGTTCTCTATTGTTGTTTTAGATTTCATTTGTTTGTTTGTTTTTTCCCCTTTTTATCTAACCTTATAAGTTATACCAATCATTATTTTTCTCAAAGATGATTTTTAAATGGAATTTTGCAAAACTGGAAAATTTTCTAAAAACAAAAGTAGAATGCTAGGACTGGATAAGCAGTAGAAATGAGGGAAAAGGAAATGGCATTTCTTTTATATTCAGTATGCTATAAGCCAAGTCTAGATAAATTAATATATCTTATTTCAGTTAAAGGAGCTCTAGAAGCAAAGTCCATAGGAAGTTACGATGCTGACTTAAAGGTGATGTTTCTCTGGTGGTTTGAATCTACAAGTAGCTCTAAGCAAAAAAGAGGGAGCTTCTCCTCTTGGGTTATTTACATCTTCCAAAAACCCTCTGGAGGGTTAGTTTTGAAAGTTGTGATTCAATGTCAAAGAGTTATCTCATTTTCATAATGTTCTAGAATGTTTTAGATGAGTCTACTAAGGTTCGGATCAGTAGAAACTAATAAATTATTCCAAAGATGGAGAATGAAATAAAACAAAGAAAAAAGGGGGTGGTGGAGAAATGAGTCAATACTTTATGGTTTAGAAAAGTTTTCCATTCAATGACTTCTCTGTTACCTTATATAAGTATCTTTAAAAAAAATAATATCAAAGCCTAAGTTACAAGGTTGTTGTGAGTCTCAAAATAAGGTAATGTTTGGGAAAATCACTTTGTAAATGAAAAACTACTAAACAATTTTGCTGTGTATCAATTATCATGACAAAGTCTCTGCATCTACAAAAAGAGTACTTGATGAGTATTAGAATGCTTCAAGAAACTATGGAGATAAACAAGGACGAAGACATTGATGACATATAATGACATAATAGAGGTAAGAGAAGAGAACATCTTACTAAATTACAATAAACTGTTTATGCAATTCTGAGAATACATTTATCTTGACTCTTTTAGCGTCTCGTACACAATAATGGAAATAGCAAAAGAAAGCATTCAATAGTTTAATTTTTAAAGAAGATTTAAAAAGGGACTAGTTACATGAAAGCAGAAAAGCAAATGAGACCTGGCAGATGAAATGCATCATAATATAACCAAGGAAGTATTTTCAGGCTTGATGATCAAAATATGTACCGGTCATGATTGTTGAAAAACAAAACTATTTTCTGGATGATGTAAAATTCACTTTACCTTCAGAAGCTAAGCTATAGTGGAAGTCGGAGCAAATAACAACTATCAAAGACAGAATTGATCTGTCTTTGCTAGATATATCATTCAGCTGCATAGAAAAGTTAAGCAAAAGTTGTATACCAAATAAAATTTGGTTGCTCCTTTGTAAAAGCAAGGTAACAAAATAGACAAATAGGTAAGAATTCATTTTGGAAAAAAATAAGAGTATTTCTGGGAAGATATAGTTGATTTTTTTAGCTATAATATACATGGAGAGAGAACTACCCTTTGCAGAAAGAGGACACTGATGAAGACTGATATATTTTCAGAATGACATTTTCTTTGTTCTACTGAAGTAGAGTCTAAATACAAATTAAAAATAGATTCTAGAAACAAGAAAAGTTTACTTTAAACAAGATAAAGAACTTGTATCAGAGGAATGTGTTGATCTGTGGAGGAAGAGAGGGTTAACTATAGGAATGATCTGAGTAAAAGCTTTTACTGTTACACAGAAATTCACATATTACTTATAAATCTCTTTTCCAGGAAGCATGAAAACTTACAGAACCACTTAGAAAGATTTATTCAAATCTGAATGAACATTCTTTAATTCAAGAAGAAACATTTGAGAAAACATGTTCAAAAGGTCATAAAACCTGTATGGCCAATTATCTTGTAGAAATTGCTATTTGACTAGGTATCATCTTACCATCTATTTAAATTTGAAGAAAAAAATATTAAAAAGAAACTGAACAATATAATATTTTCCAGTGCTATATCCAGGCAAATTTGTAAGAGCTCTAAAATCCACTTTCATTATGTGCAGAAATATAACAAGCTTTAAAATTTTTGCATAGATGTGTTAGAATCAGTGACTGGCTCAGAATAGGGCACAGTTCAGAGATCTTGTATATAGGGTCACTATGAGTCACAGTCAACTCAGTGGCACATAACAACAATGATTACTATAATTATAACTTAGATTTTTTTACAGATTTTCTCATATTCTATGCTATTATGTTTTAGGTATATTAAGGATAGATGATAGATAGATAGATAGATAGATAGATAGATAGATAGATAGATAGATGATATAGATTAGATAAAAAATAGGTAGATAGAGTTTACATCTACACACACACTTGCATACAATACGTAAAAGCCCCTACGCATTCATATTTTCATGGTCAAATAAATCTCCATATAACTGTACTGTGAGACAGTCAGAGCTCTTCCCAGTTTTTCTAGGCACATGCAAGATAAATGTACCTTCATGTCTCTACTTGCTATTTGCAAAAGCTTCTTCAGAACAGCAACTTCAATTCTTCTGTGACTCCTTCACTGCTTCTTGCTCCTTCCAGGCCTGTGGTATTATTTCTATAATTCTTTTTCATTTTTGTATTGAGTAATTTGTATTAAATTATCTTCAAGTTCATTGATTCTTTTGCTTTGTCAAGTTTACTGAGCAAGTTTACATTTTTCATCTGATCACGTATTTTCAATTTCTTATACTTTCTTTCTGCTGAAACATTCTATTTGTTCTTGCATGTTATAAAGTTGTCCCATTAGAACTTATAACTTTTATTATTCATCATTACGTTAAATTTTTAATAGTTCTAATATTTGTGTCATATACGAAATGATTATGTTATTATTTTTGTCTCATTGGCATGTGTATTTGTTGCTTTTTTTCATATGGCTCATTACTTTATATTAAAAGCTAGGTGTCTTCTGTAGGACAGAGATTATGAGTTAAATAATTTCATACTTAAAGACAAGAATATTTTCCCTCTGCTAGGGCTTTAGAGTGAGAATTGGAGCTTAGCTACTTTGGATCATGACTGTTATTAGAAAATTTTAAAAAGTATGTGTCAATGATTACCCCTTGTATTGATTACCAACAGACATCCAATCTCCTAATGATACCCTATATTGTGGTAGTAGGATGACTTTCCAGTTGCTGTTTGTTTTCCCCCTTACCTTTAGATTTTCCCCTTTGTACTACGCTCCCCAAACAATCTATGTCCTGTAAGTCTTGTATAAAATGTGACTTTAGTGAAAGTTTATAAAAAGGACGGGTTTTCACTCATTCATTGATACACAGTTTCCTCTCTTCTCCCTCGCCCAGTTCACTCTGTAATGCGTGTCTTGTTCCATATCCGCCTGCAGATCTTGCCCTCCGCATTCATCCTCAATTTCTACTCAGTGATTGTTAGGCTGCCATTCAAGTGTCGAGTAAGAAGTATAGTTTTTGTTCTAATAAACTTTAGTATTAAGCAGATGACATGTTGGTGGTATAGAGTTTCGTGCTACTAACCAAAACATCATATACCTTTGGTGGTTCAAATCCACCTGGGTTGGGTTTTTCTGTTAGGCAGCCACTGTGTCCATAGTATACAGGGACGTGACTTTACGAGTACTTACTTCTTTCCAACGATAGAGCTGGCTTCCCACCTCTGCACTGAGGAGGGCATATTTGTTTTCTTTTTGTCCTATCTCTTACTTACCCTTCCTGAGCTGCATAAGGTTACCCCTAGTGCCATGATGCAGTAGATTTTTCTTGCTTCCCTTCATCCCCTCACAGATTAAGATTTGTACTCCATAGATGATATTAATGAGAGTAATGTGTTTTAGAAGTAACTCTTGTTCTTCCTTATCTTCTTTGTGAGTACTTGGTGGGCTTTCAGGTGAGAAAAGGACTTCTAGAGCATATTCCTTCACATATCTATGACCACTGAGGTAATCACATCATCACAATAACCCACATGTAATCTTAAAACACGTATTAAAATGTTAGCTGAATCTTCTTACTGGTTTCTAGGGCATCTAGTGCTTTCGATAAACAAACAATGGCATCCAGTTTCTCTTTCAGGCACCCATGTCTTCTCAGATTTTGGGTTATCAGGTTGGGTCACAACGTCAATTCTCTAAAGAACTTAAAAATGGTTGTGAATTAGTAGTTTGTGTATGTTTTCCCTTATTTTAAAGGTAGGAGGTGAATTTCCTTACAGAGGTCTATGTCTTTGAGCTTAAATTAAAATATATATGTTTACTTTGGAGTTGCTTCATATATGAATGTGTGGGTAACAACAAACTGTGACTGACTCTGAGAAAAATAGAAATCCCAGAACACTTGACTGTGCTTATGAAAAACCTATACTTGTATCAGGGGGCAGTTATCAGAACAAAGCAAGGAAACATGGTGTCACTCAAAATTGGGAAGGGCATATGCCAGGGATGTGTCCTATCTCCATACTTTTTAAATCTATATGCAGAACTAATTATCGGGGAGGCTAGGCTTCATGAGGAGAAGTGTGGCCTCAAGATTGGAGAAAGACTCATTAACAATCTGCATTATACAGATGACACAACCCTGCTTGCTGAAACAGAAGGACCTGAATTGCTTGCTGCAGAAGGTCAAGGACTGCAGCTTTCAATCTGGATTGAAGCTACACATCAAGAAAACCAAGATTCTCACCACTGGCCAATTGACAGCATCATGATAGATGGTGGTAATATTGAGATTGTTAACAGCTTCAGTTTGCTTGGCTCCACAATCAAACACTCTTGGTACCAGCAACCAGGAAATCAAAAGATTAATTGCATTGGAAAAGTCTGCTGTTAGAGACTTCTCCAGAGTTCTGAAAAGCAACAGTGTCAGTCTTGAGACTTAGGCATGTTTGATCTAGGCCATAGTCTTTGCAATTATTTGCTATGCAACAGAAAGCTGGACAATGACTAGGGATGACAAAAGGAGAATTGATGATTTTGAGCTGTGGTGCTGGAGAAGAGTATTGAATATACCATGTACAGCTAAGGGAATGAACAGGTTTGTCCTAGAGAGAGTGAAGCCAGGCTGCTCCTTGGAGGCAAGGATTCTGAAGCTTCATGTGGCATACTTTGGATGTGTTTAAAGGAGGGACTAGGTTTAAAGGAGGAACTAGTCCTTAGAGACATCATGCTTGAAAGGGTAGAGGGACAGCACAAGAGAGGAAGACCCTCGATGAGATGGATTGATTCAGGGACTAGGGTAATGGGGATGGATGTGTCAGAGACAATCAGATTGGCACAGGATAGAACAAGTTTTAGGGCTGTTGTACACTGGGTCGCTAAGAGTAGCAAGTTAGTTACCTGCTGAAAATAAGAGAAGGAAAGAAGTTCATAGAGAATGGTAGTTGTTAGATTCCCTAATGATTCAGGAATTTAAATATACTTCTTGTTGTATGTCAATGAGTGGAAACCAACCCATAACTGACCCTCCAATGAATTTTCATAGGGAAGCAGGAGTGCATCCATTTACTAAATAACATGCCTCCAGAAACCCTATGAACTTTGATTAATGTCGATGAGGGGCTTCAAGCCTTTTTTTCATAGGGTTGCTATGAGTCATGCTCGACTCGAAGGCAATCAACAACAACAACATACTGCACAGGTGGAGACTGCCTGTCCTTCTCCCTCAGAACAGCTAGTGAGTTCAAATGACAGGCCTTTGGCATTACAGCTCAGATTCTTACCAGTAGGGCATCGGAGTTTTCTCTAAATATATATAGTAGAATAGAAATGCTTTTGGCTGGACATTTATCCCAATGCTTTCTCAAAGATAAAGGCAATTGGTGGGGAAATGGGTGGTTGGTGTTCTTTGAAAAGAAAAGCCTCTTGATACAGCTCTGAAGGAAGTTACTTCCTTGGTTTAGCAAAGGTAAGGCCTAGGATATAGTCTGAAATATAGATGTCCCATCTTTGTTGCTCTTGGTTATATAAACATCCTAGGCTTCAGTCTAAAGAGGAGAAAATAGGACATAGTGGTACAGATCCTTAGTCTCTCTGAAAGAGCCAGAGGGAGTAAAAGTAGCACAGTATCTCACCATCCCAGAGTAGAAGTCAGATCAAGAACCTGCAGTCCAGACCCAGAATACCTCTAGAGTAACAGCAGCAACAAGAAGTTCATTTATTTGTTGCTGATTGACATACTTGCAGTTAAGCTATCAACAATAGGGTTTATTTGGGAAGGAAGTTGGAGAGTGGAGAAGGCAAAGAATAACAATGCAAATTCAAGCTTTATCCCAATAATTCCAAGGCACCATTCTTCAATTCGTCCAGGTTCTGGCTTCAATGCAGGAGTCAAATCCGAATAATCCAGTGAAGTTTGCCTCAGAGCAATTGTAAGTCACCTTCTCTTTCAAACATCAGAAAGAACAGCAAAAACATTTAACTGTGGCAATCATAAATGCAAGAAGCCTCAGGTCACACTTTGTCACAATTTTGCCACAGCAATGCCACAGGCTTTCCACTATCACCAGGGTCACACTCTCACTAGGGTCTTGTTCCAGTCTCCCTCAAGTCCTGCTCTCCTCAAGTCTTGTTGTCCAGTGTGGGAAGAACTCTTTATCTTATTCTAGTCCCACAGCAGTTGAAGATTTGCAAAACCATGCTGATTTGCAAGACTATGTGTGTCTGCAATTAAGATAGCTGGAGACCTGTAAAGGCTAAGAAAGTCAACTTTTAGGCTAACACCGCATCAGCAACATACAACTAAACATTGCACTGTGGAGAAATAAACAAAACAATATACAGCTATCTGGTGAACAAATTTAGCTTTTCATATTGACTATTAAAGACATTCTTTTCTGTATTATCATTTCCTTAGTTATACCCAGAACTCAGTTAAATTTGGTTGAATAATCTAACCTGATGTTGCTTATCTTTAAGTAAGGGAGAAACTGAATTATCTGTATTTGGACAACACAGTTCAGAGATCTCTGGGTTAACTAAGAAAAGACAGGCTTGAGATGGCTATGATGGATTGCATATAGAAGTGGTAAGTCTCACTAAGGCTGCTGTTGAAACTTCTCTTACTAGACTATAAGTAAAAGAATGTACGCTCCTTCATAGCAGATTCATTCAAAACATCACAACTCTCTTCATATCTACCCTTCAGCAGTATGAGTAACTAAAATGAGAAGATTCATTTTTAAAGTGGCAATATTGTTAAATAATTAATTCTTTCAATTCTCTATAAATTGAGGATCATTTCAATTCCATGCATTCCTAGAGGTAGTAGGCCAAGCAAATAAAACAAGGATCTGTATAACTGACAGAGGCTCAGTGAGGTAAGTTCATTAGTCAGAATCCTGCTTACAGTTGGGTACAAAGAACAAGTTGTATTTTTAAATTATCTGTATTTTGACCACAAGTGTAATAGTGTGAAAAGTATTCATTGCACATACTCAGATAAATACACATCCTTAGAAATATAGCAAAAATATTAGAGTTAAAAGAAACTTTTCTATTAATTTCCTTTAACCCTCTTATTTTCATAAATCATAGAGCAGGAATATTAAAAATTTGTTACATTAAAACAGGCTATTTTCATGAATGACACAAATTACTCTAATGAAATAATGCAACTTTGATTTTAAATAAAGAGATATTCATTAATAGTTTTCATTTCTGACTGTATATGCACATATTATACCTCCATTTAGAAGATTAATAGTACAATGTTAAAACTTATAATTAATTTCTTATACAGAATGATATAACAGCCATAAGATCTGAAGGACCATAAACACTAAAATCAAATCAGCATCCATTTTTAAAGATCTCAGAAGGGAGTTACTCAACATCTCATCAAATAAAAATGTTTCAATATTAGAAAACCTTTTCAGAAAGGTACCCCCCCCCATCTATTTTGAGCCGCTTTAGGCAATATCCACTTCCTTTTGCTGTTGTTGTTGTAGTGTTTGGTTATCTTTTCTTGCCCTCTGAGATACATTTCAGGAAACAAGAACATATAGAGAACACCGTCCTCTTTTTACTATTCTGACAATTACCGTAAATATTTTTGTGAGAAAATAAATGTTCTGAAACATAACATAATAACAAATCCAAGGTAGTTACATATTTTTGGTTCTCATATTCTCACATAAGAGAGATTTCTCTGCTTTTTCTCAACCCTTGGTTGGTTTGTTTTTTTAACGTCCCTTCAGAGATTTGTTTCTGAGCAATTTGTAGGTCTCTCTTCCTATAGTTTCTATTATGTTTCAAGACCTCTGCTGGTAAACCAGTGCTCTGCAATATCCTAATATAAACACAAGTTAGTCTTTTAAAGAGGTTTAAAAAATTACATGAAGGAATCAGATATGAGAACTCCTACAATTTGTGCTTTTATTGGTTTTTATTTTGCATGAGTTTCTAGAAAATATTGGGGGTTTTGGTATGGCTATCATGATTTCTTTCAATTACTTGCTATGCATCTGATAGTTGAAAATTAGTAAGGATTACAGAAGAAGAATTGGATCCTTTGAGTTATGGTGTTAGAAAGAAGAGAACAAACAAATTTGTCTTGGAAAAAAATGCATTCATGGTGCTCCTTAGAGCACTTCAACTCTCATGCTTGTTTTCTGGTAAGGCTAGTCCTTGGGAAAAGATATTATCTTTGGAAAGGTGAAGGGTCAGCAAAAGAGGATTGACAGAGTGGTTGTGGCAATGGGCTGAAATATATCAGAGATGATGAGGATAGGGAAAGGTTCAGATTTGTTATTCCTAAGATTTGTTATTCCTAAGGTCACTATGAATCATAGTAGACTTGATGTTACCTAACAGCAATAATAATGCCATTGTTGTTGTTGATTGCCTTCAAGTTGAGCACAACTCATAGGGAGTCTATGAACAGAAGGCCTGAAGTCTTTCTATAACTGTCGACATTTATCAAAGTTCATAGAATTTTCAGAGGCATGTTACTTAAGTAGTGGATGGCACTAATACTACACTGTAATCCTCAAGGCACACAGTTTGTGGCAACCAGATGCTTCACGACAGAAACATGGGTAATCTCCTTCCATGCAATTAACTATATTGAAAACCTGCCAGAGGGTCAGCTCTGGGTCAGTTCTGACTCGCTGGCACACAATAACAGTGTAGATTTTTAGTGAGCTAGATTCTCTACAAAGCTTAAGTACCAAGCTAATAAAGAGCTGGTGGTGTGTTAACTCCCTGAATGGCTAAGGGTACCATTGAAAGGCACAGATCCAGTGAATGTAACTTCTGTAGTGAATCAAATAGTTGGTGAGGGTTTCAGGAACACCACTAACTAATTAAATTAAAGATATTGATAATTATAAACACAGTAAAACCCTTAACAGAAAAGCAGCATCGCCCAAAACGTTCAGACTGTCACAATAGTAAGAACGGATATAAGAAAAAACAATATGAAGTAAAATAATTTGTTAAATAGGTATTATATTCCTACTCCTTGTGCCATAATTAATAGATATTTTATCCTAATTCCTGGCATACATGAGGCACGTAAAATAGACTCCAGCCAATCAAAGCACTGTATTTCCTAACTTTAGAGATTGATCAACAATTGCAAATGATGCAAATGATGCAACCTTGATTAATGAAAGTGAGGAAGATTTAAAGATTAGAGGTTATATATGATTGAGTATTATGGTTAGCACAGGAATCCAGAATTAAGGTTGCATAGAGAAGTATACTCGGGGTAGGGGTGGGGGAAGGGGTGTGGGAATTGTATACTAATGAAGGAATATTTTTTTTCTTTTCTTTTTCTCTTCGGAGGCGGGAGCGAGCTGGTGGGGAGGGGTGGGCAGGGAGAAAAGTGTGGCAATGAATGAATGGAAATCCAAAACCTCTGTAAATGTCTATTAAAATTAATAATAATAATTTTTAAAAAACCCTTGCTGCAAAAAAATCAAAGACCACAGACTTCTATATGAATTACAGCTCAACCTCAAGGACACAAAAATCCTCAAAACTGAGCCCATAGATAACATTATAAAAGATGGAAAAAGATTAAAGTTGTCAAAGATCTCATTTTACCTGGATCCACAATCAACACTCATGGTAATAGAAATCAAGAAATTGAAAAAATGTGTTACATTGGTAAAATTGGCTGTGATGGACCTTTCCAAAGTGCTAAAGAGCAAGGCTGTCACTTTGGTGCACCTGGCCCAAGCCACAGTCATTTTACTTACTTTCTATGCATCTGAAATTTGGAGAATGGATAAGGATAACAGAAGAACTGATGCCTTTGAGTTTAGTTACAGTTTTGGAGAAGAGTATTGACTATTCCATGGACTGCCAAAATAAGAAATAAGTCTGTCTTGGAGGAAGTGTTGCCACTCCTTGGAGACAAGGATGGTGCCACTTCACCCCATATGCCTTGGGCATGTTATTAGGAGGAACTAGTCTTGGAAAAGGCCATAATGCTGGGAGAAGTGGAGGATCAGAGAAAGAGAGGAAGACCTCTAGATGTATTGGCACAGTTTCTGAAACAATGGGCTTGAGCATATTGGAAATAATGAGGAAGGCACAGGAGAGGGTAAAGTTCAGACCTGTTACTTATAAGATAGCTGTTAATCATGGATAGCTAGAGATTGATCGGCCCAATGAGAGTAAAGCTTAGGAATACATGTGAGTTTGTGAGAGGTTTAAAGACCGGATACCAGGGGAGAGTGCAACTCATTTTTTTTCTTTTTTCTTTCTGTGTACCGTTAAATTGGATCTTACTGGCACAAGAGAAGATTGTCCCTCCTTCTCCAGTGGAGCATCTGGTGGATTAGAACTGTGTACCTTCAGGACTGCAGTAAATGCAACTCTTGATATAAGATGAAACAGAGCCAATAAATAAGACACTGAGATCAGAAGGCACAATTTAAGTCGTAAATCTAGCCATATCTTATCACTGAATTTCTCATTTACATATATTTTTAAAACCCTTCCGCTTTTATATCTTGAAGCCTGTTAGAGTTGTATTTTCTGTCACAGCTGTTATAGTGGTCCTAATGGATACACTAGTGCTCTGTTGATATGTTCAGGATAATATTTTAATTCCTGCCCTGCTTCTTCTGCTTTCATGTTTTCCTTCCAACATTTGAGTGTTAATTTAGTAGTTTTTTTTTTAACAGATTGATTTATAATCGTTCACATTAGGAGAATCTTATATTGAGTCTAACATATTGAGTTAGGAAGCTGGGAAAGTCATCGTGACAGTAAACATAATCTCAGTTCCCTAGGGTCCAATTTGAAGCCTGAGAATTGGGTTGACATCAATGTGACAGAAACATCTGAAAGAGTCAAGCAGCCTCTAGCTTCAAAGCCATCGACCATTCTTTCCTTAGCTTCATCCTTTTATAAATTGTTGTGAAAATATAGATAGCACATTTCCCAATGCCACATTTTTTTTCTTATTCATGTACAGTTCAAGAACGCTAATTACATCAGTCATTCTTGCAACTATCACCAACAACTGTGGCCAAATTTACCACCATCATCATAAACAAAAATCAAATGCCTCCAAAACAGTATTTTTTTTCCTTTCCTCTACTACCTGCCCCCAGTACCACCCATGTCATTGGATATCCTGACTCAGAATGATCCAATAGGCAGAGTAGAATCTCCCCATAGGACTGCCAAGATTGTAATATTTATAGACATAGATTACTACATTTTTTTCTCCATTGGAGCACCTGATAGAGTCAAGCTGCTGACATTTTGATTAGCAGCTGAGTGTTTTGACCACAGCAAGACCAAAGTTCCTTATTAAACATTTCCCAATATACAGTTGATGACACTTAAACACTGCTAAATGAGCCTAATGCTGTTGTATCTAGAGAAATATTCTTCCACTTTGTACATCATTCTTTGTCAATGTGCTGTATGAAGTAACCTGGGTTTGCTGTGATGCTGAACCTTGTGCCATTGGGGTATAAAATACCATAATGGTTTCCCAATACGGACAGTGTTTGGTGGAGCTCCCAGTTGTAAAATAGGTTTGGAAGCAGGAGTGACATCCAATTCCTAAACCACATGCCTCTGGAAAATCTATGAACTTGGAGAAATGGCAATAGTTATGGAAAGGCATTAGGTCTTTTGTTCATAGAGTCATGCTCAACTTGATGGCAGCCAACAATAACAACATTTATATATTTCACAAGGGGCTCAGTGGTCAGAAGTTGTACTGCAAACCTAAAGATAGGTAGTTAGGATTCACCAGCTGCTCCATGACAGAAAGACGGAAAATCTCCTCCTATGTGATTTGTTGTTGCTTCTATGTATGTAAGTCAACTACTACTCATTGCAACACTGTGTATCATAACTCTGGACCCTTCCGTATCCTGAGTCACTTGCCAATACATCTACCACCATTATTCCAGTTACTATTTTAATCAAAATTTGAGAGACTCAACTACAACCCACATTTTAAAAATATATCACACAATTTTTCTTGCTGAAAGTGAGAACTTGAAGCCCTTACTTCAGAAGATTAAAGCCTCTAATCTTCAATATGGATTGACTCTCAAATCCAGAAAATAAAAATTCTCACCACTGGATTGAGAGGTAACATCATGAGATGGAGAAAAGATTGAAACTTTCAATGAGTTTGTCTTACTTGGATCTATGTATTGGCATAGTTATTTTAACAATGGCATGAACCAACATCCTTGTTACCAACAGTTAGGAGGTCAGGAGATATATTGCGCTAGGAAAGTCTGTAATCAGGAAACTCTACAAATTATTGAGGATCAATAATCAGTTTGAAGACTAAGATGGACCTGATTCAAGCCATGATTTTTTCCAATTACTTGTGATGCAGCTGAGAGCTGGACTCTGAATAAGGATACAAGAAGAAGAATTGGTGCCTTTGAGTTGTGGTGTTGGAGAAGAGTATTGACTATCCCCATGGATTGCCAAAAAGAACAAACAGCTATGTCTTGGAAAGGGTGCAGGCAGAGTGCTCCTTGCAGGCAAAGATGGTTAAATTTTTTCTCACACACTTTGGGCTTTTTACTGTTGTTGTTGTTGTTGTTGTTATGTGCCGTCGAGTCGCCTACGACTCATAGCGACCCTATGTACAACAGCCCTAAACTCCGCTCTGTCCTGTGCCAATTGCACC
>NW_006399849.1:5699624-5721463 GCF_000299155.1 Elephantulus edwardii | reverse complement strand
CTCTCCTTGAAAAGCAAAAGAAAAACTTCCTCATTGGTATACAATCCCCCCACCCCGAGTATACTCCACTCTGCAACCCTCATTCCAGACTTTTATGATTTGGTTGGATGTTTTAAGTGTACACTCAGTAACTTTATTCTTGAAACAAATATATACTAGACCATTTGATAGATTTTTCTAAAAAGTTACATTCAGATAGCCAACAAATACATGAAGAAATGCTCGATATCATAAGCTATTGGAGAGACACCAATCAAAACAGTGAAATATCATCTCACTCCAGAAACAACGGAAAACAATAGCAGAAACAATAGCAAAGTTCAACGTTACAGTAAGTAGCAGTAAATCGCAAAGGCTGGAGAAGGTGTGATGATATTGCAACTCTCATACATTGCTGGTGTGAATGGTGCAGCCACTATGAAAGCATCTGATGTTTCCTTGATAAGTTGCAAATAGAGATACCATTTGTTTCAGCTGGTCTTCTAGTAGGTACATAATCTAAAGAAATAAGAGCTTCAACAGGAACAGATATATGCATGCCCATGCTTATTCACAATAGTAAAGAGATGGAAACAACTCAAGTGTCCATCAAATTTAAAAAAAAAAAAGAATTCAAAGAAAAATTCCAGTATATTCACCCTATAGGATACTATGAAACTCTGATAAACAATAAAGAATTCATGACACATTGTGCAGCATGCATGAGCCTAGGGGACATTATTGCTGTATAAAAGTCGTTTGGTCACAAAAGTGTAAATGCCACATAAAACCACTATTATAAGAGCATGCGGATAGAAAGTCAGAGAAAGATTTACATGCAGAGAGAATAAAACTATATAGTTACCAGGGAGGGGAAAAGAGGTGGAGTAGAACATTAATTGACAATGAAGACTTAGAAGGTGGGCAAAGGGAATGACAATAAAAAATGACAGATGGTCGGACATTGTTTGCATTATAATTGATGCTATGGAACAAAATATGCATGAATGATTGATGTATGAAAATCAGTAAAAAAAAAATGCCAATATGCTTTGTAAACTTTCACATAAGTCACACTTTAAAAAAGGGAAAAAGGAGTTCTTTTTATTCCTCCTAATCTCAAAGGAAGGTCCATCATGCAGGACCATTCTTGAGCTGCCCTTGAAAGCATTTATGTTGGCAAATAGGACACAAGCAAATTTGCAATTTCAACTTAAATGATTTCTACTCTTCAAAACAGTTGCTGATATTAGAAAATGATAGTGTATGCAAATAATAGTTAAATATAATTTAGTAAATAGATTATTAATAACACCTTAAAAATAAGATTAGAAACTTTTTTTAATTCCAGGAACAAATATAACTAATAGAAAGCTCCACAAAATTATGACACATTTCTTCACAGTTTTATTTGTTGTAGGTGTTGTGTATAAGAATCATTTTAACATATTAATTACCAATTCAATGAAACTCCTCTACCTTTTTTCCCCTGTACCTTTAAAAGAACTTAAATTGTTCACTAGACTATATACACTTATCTCATGGATGTAATAATTTAGAATTCAATTCCAACTGAAAAGTGTCTAAAAATAAAACAGCAACCACATTAGAGTATAGAAAGGGGGAAAATGGAAATTTTTCTAAGGTGACAATTTAATGATTGGTTTTGACCACTGAAACTGTCATGTGACTTCAGAGTAAATGGTTGCTGATCAGTCCCTATTCTTTTCAACCTTAACTGCCGTCCTCACATTCATTTATACTCTTGGCTATTTTTGTACTATTGTTGATTATCCGAGAAAAGTTCTTTCTAACCACTCTAAAATAATCTATGTTTCTGCAACAATGAGCATAATTGTCAATTATGGTGCATTATTCACAGCTCGAAATATCTCTGCCAAACAGGATACTGGCAATGTGAGGAAGAACACACTGAGATTTGAGGGAGACAGAACTTCAGACTCCTTAGTGAGAATAATTAAAGAGGAGAATGGGAAAAACTTTTGTTCAAGTGGTTAAGGTAGGGTGATGAAAAAAATTTAAAATTTATAAATGTTATTGTCAAATATGCTGTAAGAGATTAGAAATACTTAATCTTATTCAGAGCCTAGCAAAGTTTCCTCCACACAGTAGCCATTTAATAAATAATTGTTTCACGAAGCCTGAACCATTTAGTAAAAAACAGGGTTGTATCCTTTTTCCGTAACTATTCAGTCTGTACGTTAAACAAATCATTCAAGAAGCTAGACTCTGTGAAGAAGAATATGGCATCAGGATAGGAGGAAGACTTACCAACAACCTGTATTATGCAGTTGACACAACCTTGGTGCTAAAATTGAAGAGGACTTGAAACACTTGTTGAAGAAAATTAAGCATTACAGCCTTCATTTAATATAGATTGCATCTCAAGATTAAGAAGGAAAAAGTCCTTACCACTACATTAATAAGCAACATCATGATAGATGGAGATGAGATTGTAATCTCAACGAGTTCATCTTGCTTGGCTCCACAAACAACACCCTTTGTCAAGCAGACAGAACATGAGAAGACATGTGGAGATTTGCATTAAGCAAGTCCTCTGTCAAGGACTGCTCCAAATTAAGTAGGAACAGTGATGTCATTTTGAGGACTAAGGTGCACTGATTCTGACTATGATCTTTTCAATCACTTGTTATGCTGCTAAGTGCTGGACAATGAATAAAGATGATAGAAGAAGAATTGATGCCTTTCAGATGTGCTGTTGGAGAAGAGGACTGAATATCCCATGTTCTGCCAAATGAACAAACAGATATACCCTGGGGAAAGTACAGTTGGAAGCAAAGATGGCAAAGTTTTAACTCACATATTTTGGGCATGTTACGAAGAGAGGCTATTCCTTGGGAAGGGATATCATTCTGGGAAAGATGGAGGAGAATTTAAGGAGACGAAGACCTTAACAAGATGGAATGACAGAGTGACTACACCAAAGTGCTCAAGTGTGTTGGAGATGATGAGGATTGCTCAGTATAAGAAAGGATTCAGAACTGTTATTTAGAGGGTTTGCATGAGTTGTTCTCAACTCAACGGCTCCTAACAACAACATTTTGTTTAAAAAGCCCATAAGCAATAAGGCAAGATTAATGGTGAAACTAAGTCCTTCCTTGGAGGCTAGGGTTTTGAAGCTCCTCCTCACTTAATTTGGGCATGTGGCTAGGAGAGACTGGTCCTTGGAGAAGGACATTATGCTTGGAAGGGTGGACAGACAGCACAGGAGAGGAAGACAGATGAGATGGATTGATACAGTGACTCGATGGTGGATGTTGGTGTGTTAGAATTAGTGAGACTGGCTCAGGACAGGGAAGACTTCAGAGCTGTTGTACATAGGGTTGCTATGCATCACAGATGACTTAACAGCACATAACATTCTATGACAGGTTTGGAAGCAGAAGTGGTATCCACTTTCTAAACAATATGCCTCTGGAAACACTATGACCTTTGATAAATGTTGATAGTTGTAGAGGAGATTCAGGCCTTTTGTTCATAGGGTCGCTATGAGTTGTGCTCGACTCAAACGCAATCAACAACAATGGCCAAAGGAAAGAAATTTCTAGAACTATAGTGTGTCCGTTTACTTTGTTTTATTTATTTTGAAAGCACCAATGAAGACATAGGCACACATACACACACATTCAGATGATCGATAAACTCATGAAGAAATGTGCAAAACCACCAGCTATTTTTATGTGCTATTCAATCAGAACTGACTCCTATTTCACCCTCTAGCAGTTTTTTCAGAGGCTATAAATCATACAGGAAGAGATTACCCATCTTTGCCCAATAGAAATTAGCTATTAGAGAGATGCAAATCAAAACAAAAATGAATTATTATCTCACTCCAGCAAAAATAGCAATAAAGATAAGACATCAGCCAGTAAATACTAGTGAGGGTGTGAAGAGTTTGAAACTTTCATACATAGTTGGAAGGAGTGTAAAATGGAGCAACCATGAGGGAAAGAAGTTTGGCTGTGATGCTCCCATAGAAAGATGATTACCAACTCTGATCTAGCAAATCCACTAGGAGATATATTACTGTTTTTGTGTGTCATCAGGTTGCCTGTGATTTATAGCTACCCTATGTACCACAGCTTTGAAGCCTGCCTCATCCTGAGCCAGTCTCATGGACTTCAACACACCTAATCCCATTGCTTCAGTTACTGTATCCATCTCATCTCATCTGTGGTTTTCCTCTTCTGCACTGTCCCTCCACCCTTCCAAGCATGATGTCCTTCTCCAAGAACTGGTCCCTCCTGGCCACATGCCCAAAGTATGTGAGACAGAGCTTCAAAATCCTAGCCTCCAAGGAGAAAATTGGTTTCATCCTCTCTGAGACAGAACTTCCTATTTTCTAGAGGCCCATGGTATGTTCAAGACTTTATCCAGAACCACAACTCAAAGACATCAATTCTTCTTCTGTCATCTTTAGTCATTGTCCATCTCTCTGATGCATAGCAAGTAACCTGCCCTGGATCAGGTACACCTTAGTCTCTAGACTGATATCATTGCTTCTCAGTACTCTGGAGAGGTTCCTTATGGGAGATTTTTCCAGGGCAGTTCATCTTTTAATTTCCTGACTGCTGGTTCTGAGGGTGTTGATTTTGGAGCCAAGAAGCTGTAATTGTTAACAAGCTCAATCCCTTCTCCATCTATTATGGTGCTGCCAAATGGCATAGTCATAAGAATATTTTCTTGATGTTGAGCTTCAGTCCATATTGAAGACTACAGTCTTTGACCTTCTGCTGCAAGCACTTCAGGTTATCCTCAGTTTCAGCAAGCAAGACTGTGTAATCTGCATAATGTAGATTGTTGATGAGTCTTCTTCCTATCTTGATGCCACATTCCTTCTCATAAAGCCCAGCCTCCTGAATAATATGTTCTGTATATAGATTGAAAAGGTATGGAGTCAGGATGCATTCCTGATGCACTCCTTTCCTGATTTTGAACCATGCTGTGTTTTCATGCTCTATTCTGAGGATTGCTTCCTGATTCGAGTATAGGTCTCACATGAGCATAATCAAGTGTTCCAGGATTCCCATTCTCCTTAAGATTAGTTACAGTTCGTTGTGATCCATCCAAATAGTCAAAGGCCTTTGCATAGTCAATGAGACACAGATAGACATTTCTTGGTTGCTCTTTGTTTTAAATCAAGGTTCATCAATTTTTTATTAATCTCTAGTGTTACAACCTCTTCTAAACCCAGTTTGCATTTCTGGTAGTTCTCTGTCGATTTACTTTTCTAGTTTTACCTCAAATAAATAAGAGCAGCAACACAAACTGACATACTCACATCTATGCTTATTGCAACATTACTTAAAATAGCAAATAATTGTAAACAAGTATCCATCAATGGACTAACTGCTGAAGAAACCATGGTACATTCACATAGTGGTGTATATGCATAACTAAAATACAATCAAGATTTTACTAAATACTGCACAAAATTGATGAATCTAGAATAAATCCATTACTTTAAGTAGCATAATCTATTATATTAAGTGACAAAAATGCATTAAGATGGGACAGTTACGATATACTACCAGTAGTATAAAAAGCTAGAGAAAGGTTTACACATAGATAGAACTAATTTTTATTTAAATTCAAACACACCACTGACCACTCAGAATCAGCTCATGGAGTTCCAATGAGTTTTGCAGAGTGTAAATCACATGGAGGAGATAGTTTATCTTTCTCCCATGCAGCTGCTAGTGGATTTGAACATCCACGGAGATACCACCTTGGGGTTGGTAGCCCAATTCCCTACAGAATATACCATCAGAGCTCCTTATAGCTTGATTAGACATTGTAATTGATTATATTAATAAATTATGTTTAATAGAAAGCAAAACACCTATGAATGACTGAATGAAAAAATAATAAGACTTGTAAAAACAAATAAAATAAAAATAAATGTAGAAGATTCAGATAAATGTCATACAACAAAATTTTGAATTTTGCATCTATTTTAAGATAAGGCCTTTTGGAAGAACTTCAACTTTAAAAGAAGACGTTAACAGGAATATTTTCTTGCAAAGTTTTCTGTGACCTTATCTGGACCCTAATAAGTGTCCACAGTGAAAAATTTTGTTTCAATGCACTTCACTTTATCAGGATTTTAGTTCTGATTGCTTTGGGTATGGATGGAAGTAGTGGAGAAATGAAAACTTTCTGGAACAAGAGCTATCATTTTTTACATTAACCATAAAATTTGGGTATGGATGGAAGTAGTGGAGAAATGAAAACTTTCTGGAACAAGAGCTATCATTTTTTACATTAACCATAAAAATCTAGTCAATCTTACAGAGTAATTGTGAGGAATAATAAATGCAGATAGCTCTGAAGTGCTGTAAAAAAATGTAGCATCCTTTCCAAATTTCTTTTCAGCCTGTCCTCTGCTAGCCGACAATGATGGCAAGAAATCTAGATGAAATGGCATAAATTATTCATCTTGGGTCATTAAGAGAGTGATTTGATTACTTCAAAAAATTCATAAATGCAAATGCACAACTGAAAAAATGGTCTTTAAGAAAAACATAAATTTTGTTTTCAAACCTTGGATAACATACAAAAAAAGGTAATTCTATACAGCCTATTGTACACATTTTACTAGATGGGCTCCTAAGAGTCAAAACTGGCAGCACATTTCAGTAGGGTTGTGAAGGGTTCAGCACCTTTGTGATCAGGGGCTGTTGAGTCATCTCTGTCTCAAGGTGGCTCCATGGACCCTATGAATACCTGCAAAGAATTTACTGCATGGTGTGTCCTTGTGATGGCTAATGCTTTGTGGTAACTTGGCTGAGCCATGATTCTCATTATTATATAAATATCCTTCCATTTTGAAAGGAAGTCTGAGGTAAGGAGAATTTTTGAAAAGATGTGTCCTATATCCAATATCCAATATTCAGTACACATAGAAGATGTTCTGGGAAATCTTGAGAGAACAAATTTTCCTCTTGGAAGGAAAAGCCAAGACGAAACCATTAGTACTTCCTCTATGACAATAGGAAACCAAAATGAATATTGAATTCCTGAATGGACTGCAGAGACCAGTGTTATCATCAAAGATCCACAGGCATGGCCATTCCCACCATCTTCCCGTTCAGGTCAACTCTTCAGTTTGTGTAGACAACAGATAATCTTGGAGAATGACAGCAGACTATCATTAACTTAACCAGGTGACTTCAAATGCAATTGTTCTTTCTGATGTGGTTTAATTGATTTAGCGTATTAATACGTCCTATGGTAGCTAGTATGCAGGTATTGATCTCACCAACACTTTTTTTTTCTTTCTCTCAATTCTTACTCTGTAGAAACAATAGAAGTTGTTTTCCTTCAGCTGGAAAGATAGTAACATTCCTTTACTGTCTTATCTCACAGGTATCTCAATTCTCCCACCCTATACCATCATTTTAGCCACAGGAATGTTCCATACTGTTAGCTTCTACAAGGTATCACATTAGCTCATTGCACTGATGACACTATACTGATTTAATCCAGTAAGATGGAAATATTGCTGACACTTGACATTATGGTGAGCCATTTGCATCCCAGAGAATGTAAAATTAATTAGATAAGAATTCAAGTGCTTTTTTTTTAAAAAAAGTATTAATCTGCATTATGCAAATGACACAACCCTGCTTGCTGCAGAGGGTCAAGCACTGCATCTTTCAATATAGATTGAAGCTCAATGTCAAAAAGGCAAAGATTCTCACCACTGGACCAATTGGCAGCATCAGGATAGATGGTGAAGAGATTGAGATTGTTCACAGCTTTAGTCTGCTTGGCTCCACAGTCAACAGTCTTGGCACCAGCAGCCAGGAAATTAAAAGGCACATTGCCATGGGAAAGTCTGCTGTTAGGGACCTCTCCAAAGTACTGAAGAGCAATGGTGTCTCTCTGGAGACTAAGGTGCATCTGATACAGGCCATGGTCTTTGCAATCACTTGTTATGCATCAGAGAGTTGGACAATGACTAAGGAGGACAGAAGGAGAATTGATGCCTTTGAGCTTTGGTTTTGGAGAAGAATATGGACTGCTAAGGAAACAAACAGATTCATCCTGGAAAGGGTTAAACCGGGCTGCTCCTTGGAGGCAAGGATTCTGAGGTTCCATCTGACATACTTGATGGTCATGATGTCAGGAGAGACCGATCCTTGGAGAAGGACATCATGCTTGGGAGAGTGGAGGACAGGCGCAGGAGGAGAAGGCCCTCTAGGAAGTGTATTGATTCAGTGACTGTGGTAATCGGGATGGGTGTGTCCGAGACAGTGAGATTGGCACAGTACAGAGTGGAGTTTAGGGCTGTTGTACATAGGGCCGCTACGAGTCGCAAGCGACTCGATGCCACATAACAACAACATTAATTTTAATGAAAATTTATAGAGACTTTGGTTTCCATTCATTCATTGTACTTTTCTTTCTGTCCACCTTTCCCCTCCCAGTTCGCTCTTCTCCTTGAAAAGTAGAAGAAAAATTCTTTCATTGTTATACAGTCCCTTTTACCTTGGTGAAATGTCTATGTATCTACATGTGTGGGGCATTTCAAGATGTTCTTTCCAAGGCAAAAGGTAAATTGTTTTATCTGGACAGCTCCTAGAAGACACAATGCCTGCTGAGCTTTGGGTTTTGGCAGTAGCATAGCTGTCATTGATGTATAATGCTCTAGACTAATGATCACGTGATTTAAAAAGCTGCTAGTCCTTGAGTAGGTACTAGAATAAGGAAAAAGTTCTACAACAGGCTCAGACTGTCATCCAAGCCATAAATCATATGATTGTGTTGATTCATTGGTTCTTAAAGTGTCAATGGCAGGTGGAAATGTTTTGTGGAATCATTGGCCGGCCTTTCTTGCTAAATTACAGCACAAACCTTTAGGTCTTTGAAAAGGCCTTACTTTACAGATATCTAATCTCCTTTTTAAAAATTGCTTTGAATGGCAATACTGAGAGATATTATGAGCAAAATTTTGAATGACCTGTTTTTGTTAGGTGCCATTGAGTCACCTGTGACTCATAGCAATCCTATGCAACAGCCCTAAAACCAGCTCTACCCTGTGCCCATCTTATGTCCCTGACACACCTACCCCCACTACTCCACTGAATCAGTACATCTCATTGAGGGTCTTCCTCTCTTGCGCTGTCTCTCCACCCTCCCAAGCATGAGATCCCTCTTCAAGGACTGGTCCCTCCTTGCAATGTATCAAAGTATGTCAGATGAAGCTTCAGAATCCTTGCCTCCAAGGAGCAGCCTGGTCTCACTCTCCCTAGGATGAATTTGTTTGTTCTCCTAGCTGTTCATGATACATTTAACATTCTCCAGCACCACTGCTCAAAGACATCAGTTCTCCTTCTGTCATCCCTAGTCATTGTCCAGCTTTCTGATGCATCTCAAGTAATTGCAAAGGTCATGGCCTGTATCAAGCACACCTTAGTCTCCAGACTGACATCATTGCTCTTCAGTACTTTAGATTTGTCTCTGACAGCAGACTTTCCTAATCCAATTCTTCTTTTTATTTCCTTGCTGCTGGTACCAAGAGTGTTGATTGTGGAGCCAAGCAGACTAAAACTGTTAACAATCTCCATATCTTCATCATCTATCATGATGCTGCCAGTTGGCCCAGTGATGAGAATCTATTTTTTTTCCACCCAGTGGTGAGAATTTTTGTTTTCTTGATGTTGAGCTTCAATCCATATTGAAGGCTATAGTCCTTGACCTTCTGTAGTTAATGCTTCAGTTCCTCCTCAATCTCAGCAAGCAGGGTTGTGTCATCTGCATGACACAGATTGGTGATGAGTCTACCTTCAACCCTGATGCCACATTTCTCCTCAGAGAGCCCAGCTTCCTGGATAATCTGTTCCGCATATAGATTGGAAAGATAATGGAGATAGGACACATCCTTGACGCAAACCCTTCGCAATTTTGAACCATGCAGTATTTCCTTGCTCTGTTCTGATGATTGCCTCCTAGTCCAAGTATAGGTTTGATTTCACATAAGCACAATCAAGTTTTCTGGGATTCCCATTCTTCTCAGAATCAGCCACAGTTCGTTGTGATCCACACAGTCAAATGTCTTCGCATAGTCAATGAAACGCTGATAAACATTTGTCTGGTATTTTCTGCTTTCAGTCAAGATCCATCTGATATTAGCTATAATATCCCTAGTACCATGGCCTCTTCTAAACCTAGCCTGCACTTTAGGCAGCTCTCTGTTGATGTGCTGTTCCAGTCATTTTGGGTAATCTTCAGCAAAATCTCGCTTGCATGTGATTTCAATGATACTGTTCAATAATTTCCACACCTAGGAAGCATCAAAAGAAGACAGAAGAAATGCACATAATTACTGTACCAAAAAAAGTCTTGGCCAACGCTGAAATATTTCATGAATTATCATATGATCAAGAGCCAAGGGTAATGAAGGAAGAAGTTCATGCTTTACTTGAATGTATTGGAAAAAAAAAAATAAGGCCCCAGAAACAGATGGAATACCAATTGACACATTTCAAAAATAAGATGTAGCCCTGGATTTTCTCACCAATCTATGGTAGGAAATTTGGAGGAAAGTTGCTTGACTAGGTGACTGGAAGAGATTCATATTTGTTCCCATTACTAATAAATATTATCCAACAGAATATGGAAATTATCAAACAATACCAATAATATCACAGGCACAAACATTGCTGAAGATCTTCCTAATATGGTTACAACAGTACATAGAGAACTGCCAGAAGTTACAGCTGGATTTAGAAGAGGTCATGCACCAGGAATATCATAATTGATGTCAGATGAATCCTGGCTGAAAGCAAAAAATATCAGAAGAATGTCCATATGTGCCTTATTGACTATGAAAAGACATTTGACTGTGTGGATCATAATAAATGAATGCTAACATTGAGAAGATTGGGACTCCCAGAATACCCATTTGTATACATGCAAAACCTATCCCTATGAACAGAACAAGGGAACACTACGTGGTTTTAAATTAAGAAAGATGTGCATCAGGGTTGCAGATTCTCTCCACACATATTTCATCTGAATCCTGAGCAATTATTCAAGAAGCTGGACTTTAGGAAGAAGGCAACATCAGAATCACAGGAAGACTCATCAAAAACCTTTGTTATGTAGATGGAACAACCTTGCATGGTGAAAGTCAGGATGACTTGAAACACTTATTGCAGAAGATCAAAGAATATAGCCTTCAATATGAATTACATTTCAATGTCAATTAAACAAATGTTCTCACCACTGGACCCATAGGCAATACCAAGACAGATGGAAAAAGAATGAAACCATCAATAACTTCATCTTATTTTGATTCACAAACAACATCCTTGGTGTCAGCAGCCAGGAGATTAGGAAACGTATCACACTGGGAAAATCTATAGTCAGGAAAATCTCCAAATTACTGAGGAGCAGTGATGTCAATTTGAGGACTAAGATGTGCCTAATTCAGGTCATAGTCTTCTCACAGGCTATGCATCTAAGAGCTGGACAATGAATAAGGATGACAGAAGAAGGACTGATGCCTTAAACTGTGGTGTTGTAGAAGAGTCCCGTATATCCCATGAACTGCCAGAAGAACAGATATGTCTTAGAGAAAATACAGTCAGAGTGCGTCTTGGAGGCAAAGGTGATAAAACTTTTTCCCATATACTTTCGTCATATTGCTAAGAGAGGTTATTTCTTGGAATAAATCCATCATATTTGGAAAGTGAAGAGAAAGAATAAAAGAGAAGACACTCAACTAGATGAATTGACACAGTGCAGCAATATGAGCTCAAGTATTTTAGAGATGGTCAGGACGGCACAGTCTAGGGCAGCATTCAGCTCTGTTCATAGGGTCGCTTTGAGTCATACTTCACAGCATCTAACAACAATCTTTTTTATTATTATTTTTATTTTATATTTGTTTGCTCATAAAATTTGCATACATTGTATTTCACACTAATCTTCATTCATATTATGTTTTGTACAATTATTCTCACGCATTATGTTTTATGAAATCAATCACCAATGGGTCTTGCCCATCATTACCCAATCTTTTCAGGTCCCTGCCAGATCCTTCTCATTTCCTTTACCCTCTCCCTCCACTCAACAAATTGTGCAATGCTGTGGTTTCTTCTCTACCCATCCTCATCCCTCTGTTCCCACCCCTTCCCGCCATGGGTCCCCCATATGTTTTACTAGTTATCCTTCTATTTTGACAATAATGGTCTTATGCAATATTTGTCCTTATGAGACTGAAATAGTTCATGCAGCATAGTGCTCTTCAGGCTCTCCCAAGTTATGTAGTATTTTTCTAAATTGTTGTTCCTGAGTGTTGCACAGTATTGCATTGTGTGAATGTACCACAATTTCTCAATCCATTCAGTTTTAGTTGGACATTTGGGCTGTTTCCATGTTCTTGTGATGGTGAATAATGTTGCTATCTTACCCCAATAGCATTTGCAAAGTTTAGCAGGGCAGCAAGCAATAAATATTGGAGAGGATGTGGAGAATTGGGAACTCTCACACATTATTGATGGGATTGTAACATGGTACAACCATGCTGGAAGACAGTTTGATGTTCCCTCAAAAAGTTGGACATAGAAATTCCATACGACCCAACTATTCCATTACTAGGAATATACCCCAAGGAAATAAGAACTGAGACACAAACAGAGATCTGTACATCAACAATTTTGTGTTTCAGAAATGTCATTGTGTGCCATTGAGTCTGAACTGACTCATAGTTCAACCTCCAGTGGATTTTCAGGGGTGGTAAATAGCACAGGAGGAGACTCCCTAATAGTCTTCCACAGAGCAGCTGGTAGATTTGAACTGCATGCCTTTGGGATGGCACTACAGCTTCTTAACACTAAGCCACCAGAGGTCCCTAGAGTACAACTTATAACTAGGCCTTAGGAGAGACTGAGTGCTGAATCATGTATCATCAAGTTACTATTTGGCTTGAGTTTTCTATTATAAATTGGCTGTCATGTGACCCACAGAGTCTTAAAGATGGATGTGCTCAGACTTTCAGCACAATTACCAAATAGAAGTAGGAGATCAGGTTTGATCAAGACTAAAAGGTAAAAATAAGTTACATAAGGAAGAGATCCTTAGTCTTCTCTCTTATAATTTTTTTTTTTTACAGTCCACGTCATTTGTCTCAGGGAGAATTCCTTAGGATAAATTGATTGGGGAAGAGAAAACTAGTTGCCAGTTTACAAGTGGTTCTGCATGATATATAGACACCACTGGAAGTAAACAGCAACAGCACTGCAGCCCCTTTCTAGGGCAACCCTGAATGAAAGTGGTGAAAAAACATCCTCTAAAGGGACTGTTGTTGTTAAGTGTTGTCAGGTAGAGTAGGACTCATAGGGACCATATGAACAGCCAATCTGAATCCTGTTCTATTCACCATGTGTTACACTTGCGCTCATTTCTGTAGTCACTGTGTCAAATCCATCTCGTAAGGATCATCCTTTCCCTTTACTGACCCTTAGTCTTTCCGAGCATGATGTCGCTTCCAAGGGATATCCTTGCCTAGCTCCACAATAAAAATTAAGAGACAAAGTCTCACCACCTTTGCCTCCAAGGAGCATTCAGGCAACACTTTTTCAAAGACATATCTGTTTGTTCTTTTGGTAGTCCGTGTGATTTTCAGCTCTCTTCTCTAATACGAGAAAGATATTCAGGATATCTATCAGATTTTATAGTCCAAAAATTCACCAACATTGAGTCAAGGTGCATTAATAATTATTAGTGACTGGAACAACAAGTTGGCAACAATGAAGACGGTATGGTAGTCAGAGATTATGGACAGAAACTAAGCTGGAGATTGAATGATCACTTTTTGTGCAGTCAATGATTTATTCATAGCAAATATTAAAAAAACAACACAAAAGGCAGTATTACACATAGACCTCATCTGAGAGAATACACATTGATTATATTCACAAAAAGAATTGTTGAAGACACGTACTATGAGTCATTAAAACCAGGCCAAGTGCCAATTGTGGCAATTGCTCATGCACAAGCTCAAATTGAAGCTGAAGACAATTAAAACTACTCCTCGGGAACCAAAATGTGACCTTGAGTTCACCCCAGCAGAATTTAAGGATCATCTCAAGAACAGGTTTAAAACATTGAACACCAATAATCAAAGACCATAGAAACTGTGAGAGAACATCAACAATATTATTCACAAAGAGATAAAAAGGTCATTACAAACAAAAGAAAAAATCAAAATGGATACCAGAAAAGAATATAAAAATTACATTAGAGTGTCAAAAATCCAAGACAAAGGGAAGATATGTGGAAGTCAAAGAGATGAACAGAAGATTTCAAAGGGCAACTTGAAAACAAAATATTATAACAAAATGTGTAAAGAGCTAGAGTCTGAGAATAAAATGGTAAGAATTCATTTGGCATTTCTCAAGCTTAAAGAACTGAAAAATAAATTCAATCCTTGAGCTGTAATACTGAGAGATATTATGGACAAAATCTTGAATGATACATTAGTCATAAAAAGAAGATGGAAATAATACTCAGAATCACAGTACCAAAAAGAATTGACACTTCAAATTGTCGAGAAGTACCATATAAAGCTCTGGTGGTCTAGTGATAAGAATCTGCACTGCAATCTCAAAGGAATGTGGTTCAAGTCCACCAGTTCCATGGGAGAAGGATGGACAATCTTCTCCAGTGAGATTAACTGATTAACTGCCTCTGAAAACTAGCTCAAGGGTCAGCTCTGGATCACTTCTGGCTCAACAATACACAACAACAACAACAACCATATGAACAAGAGCCCGTGGCAATGATGATGAGGTTCAGGCTGCACTGAAGGCACTAGCAAAAAATCAGGCCTTGGGAATTGATGGAATTACCAATTGACACGTTTCAAATAACAGATGCAGCCCTGGGCATGCTCACAAGTTTACGCCAGCTGTCTAGCCAGCTGACTGGAAGAGGTCCATATTTGTTCCCATTCTCAAGAGAGGTGATCTGACACAATGTTGAAATTATCAAACAATATAACTAGTATACATGCAAGCAAACTATTGTTGAAGACCATCAAGAAGTTGCTAAAACATTTGTGCACTGGGTCACTGTGAGTTGTGGTTGACTTAAAGACACTTAACTAGAACTCCATATAGAAAGTAAGGTTGGAGAAAGCCATTTTGTTTCATTCTTTTTCATTTATCTGCATTTCCAATAGATCCTTCTTTCAGTCATTGTTTAAATTTTATTTTGTCTTTTGTAAAGAATTGTATTCCTGGCAGTGCAGTTATTAAAAATATCCTGCTGCAAACTGACATCAGTTCCAACACATGAGTTACATTTTAGGAGAAAAAGGAAGTAATCCATTGAGTAATGGTTTATAACCTTGAAAACGCTGTAGAACAATTCTACATCTCTATTGTCACTCTGAATTGGTATCAAGTCAATGTCAATGTCTTTGTTTCAGGTGTCATGGAGTCTACTCTGCACACAGCAATTTCTCCATTTATCACAATAAAGCCTATTGGTTCAGTTAAAAAAAATCACCATAACATTAATCTCACATACAAGTGAAATCTTGCTGAAGATTATAAATAAATTTTTAGAATAGGGCATTGAAAGGGAACTTAGAGAAATTCAAGTTCTATTTAAAAGAGGCCATAGCATAAAAGATATCATTGCTGATTTAAGAGGGTTATTGGTAGAATGCAGAGACTTGCAGAAAGATGTGTATCTGTGTTTTATTGACTATGCAAAACTGTTTGATTGTGTGAATTATAACAGATTGCAGTTAACATTGAGAAAAATAAGTATCCTATAATATTTAATCATGTTCATAAGAAAATTACACTAAGGAGCTCTTATTCAAACAAAACAAGGGAACACTATATAATTTAAAGTCAGAAAAGCTGTGTATCAGGTTTAAACATTTTTTCCATACCTAATAAATTTGTATTTTGAGCAAATAATTCAAGAAATTAGATTTTATCTGGCTTCAGCTTCAGAAGAGGTCTCATAAATATGCATTCTACAGATGATGAAAATTTGCCTGCTGAAAGTGAAGAGAACTTGAAACCCTTGCTTCATAAGGTCAAAGACTCCAGTGTGCATTATGAATTATATCTCAACATCAATTAAAAAATTTTCATTGACTGAACCAATGGGTAACACTATGATAGAAATGAAAAAAAACCACCAAAAACCTGAAGTTATCAATGATTTCACACTTGGATCCACAATCAACAACCAGGGTGGCAGCAGTCAAAACATCCAAATAGTCCAGTTTTGCCAGCATCATTTGCTGAAGAGGTTGTCATTTCCTTATTTGATAGGTTTGATTTCCTTGTCGAATATCAGGGTTCTCAATTCTGTTCCATTGGTCTATGTGCCTGTCACTGTACCAAAAGCATGCTGTTTTGGTTACTACCAATGAAATCAACCAAGATCCATCTGACAATAGCTATAATATCCCTAGTGCCATGGCCTGTTCTAAACCCAGCCTGCACTTCAGGCAGTTCTCTGTTGATTTTTTTCTAAATCATTTTTTTATAATCTTCAGCAGAGTCTCTTGTTTGTATATGATATCAACGATGTTGTTTGTATATGTATATGATATCAATGATACTGTTCGATAATTTCCACACCCTGTTGGATAATCTTTCTTTGGAATAGGAATAAATACAGATCTCTTCCAGTCAGTAGGCCAGGTGGTTGTCCTACAAATTTCTAGGCACAACGTGGTGAGCACATCTAGGGCAGTGTCTGTTTGTTGAAACAATGTCTATCAGTGTGCCATGGATTATCCTTAGTGACTCATTTTCAAAACCTTTGCCACTTGTCCTCATAACCCAATATTCTGTGTAACTAGAAGTGTTATTTTATAAGGGAGGCATTTTCCCACTAGGATATACTGAGTCCACTGAAATGTAACATTACCCAGTTGGCTCCTCATGCTTTTTGGATAAGTAGGCAAAGGGAGTTAATAAGCTGTTATTATTGCTAGTTATTGTTGCTGCCATGTACCACTGAGGCAGACCCAAATCAGAGTTGACCCTCCATAGGGTTTCCACAGGCAGTTAATCACCTGGGAGGAGACTGGCCATCTTTCTCCCATGGAGCAGCTGGTGAATTTAAACCACATTGCCTTCAGTTTGTTAGTGTAGATAGATCCTTACGACTAAGCCACCAGAGCACCATGGTATGTTAGATACAGCTTAGAAAAAGGGAACTAAATATCATATAATGGCTGTAAAGAATGTCATTTTTAGAATACAGGCGATCTGATCATACATTACTTAGTAAAACTAAACCTTGTGACTAAAGTCAAAGGAAAATTACAGTAACACAGTTTCAGCAGGCTTAACAGTTTGAGTCACCTCAGGAGGCAAAGAACCACAATCAACTGCTGACAGCAAAATGAATAGAGAATTAGTATCTCTTAGAGAGGGAGCTCTGGTGGCTTAGTGGATAAAGAGTTGGACTGCTAATGCAAGGGCACATTATTCATATTGACCAGCTTCTCTTTAGGAGATAGATGATCAAATGACACAGCCCTGCTTGCTGAAACTGAGGAAGACCTAAAGCACTTGCTGCAGAAAGTTAAGGACTGCAGCCTTCAATATGGATTAAGGTTCAATGTCAAGAAGACAAAGATTCTCACCACTGGACCAATTGGCAGCATCAGGATGGATGGTGAAGAAATTGAGATTGTTCACAGCTTTAGTTTGCTTGGCTCCACAGTCAACACTCTTGGCACCATCAGTCAGGAAATGAAAAGACGTACTGCGATGGGAAAGTCTGCTGTTAGGGACCTCTCCAAAGTACTGAAGAGCAATGATGTCTCTCTGGAGACTAAGGTGCATCTGATTCTTTGCAATCACTTGTTATGCATCAGAGAGTTGGACAATGACTAAGAAGGATAGAAGGAAAATTGATGCCTTTGAGCTGTGGTGCCGAAGAAGAGTATTGAGGGTACCATGGACTACTAAGAAAACAAACAGATCCATCCAGGAGAGGTTTAAACCAGGCTGCTCCTTGGAGGCAAGGATTCTGAGGCTTCGTATGACATATTTTGGTCATGTTGTAAAGAGAGACCGGTCCTTGGAGAGGGACATCATGCTTGGGAGGGTGAAGGGCAAGCGAAGGAGGGGAAAGCGCTCTATGAGGTGGATTGATTCAGTGAATGGGGTAATCAGGGGGAGTGTGTTGGAGACAGTGCCATTGGCACAGGACAGAGCAGAGCTTAGGGCTGTTGTGCATAGGGTCGCTGTGAGTCGCAAGCAACTTGACGGCACAAACAACAATTATTTTCAGTATTTCTTTCTTGTTTTATTCTATATGGATGTGTGTAGAAAGAGGGAGCACACATGCAAAAGTCTTTATTTTTCCCTCCTTTATTTCATTATATACATACACACTCACATATTTTGGTCATGTTATTAAGAAGGCCTCAAGACAGTCCTTAAAAATAGAGATCATGCTTGGAAAAGCAAAAGAGAGGAAGACAGAGGATTTCCAATAAACTAGGTTGATGCAGCGACCTCAGTGATGAGCTTAAAGCACAGTGGAGATGTGTGAGGATAGTGTAAAGTTTTATTCTATTGCACACAGGATTGTAATGACTCAGAGCTTAATTGATGGCAATTAACAACAAATGTACGTGTGTGTGCACGTGCGTGTGCATGTGTGTGTACAAGCTCATTTCACTGGTTTTGCTCCTCCACAGAGCCCAACCTAAGACAGTCCTCCAAGTGACACAAATTTTTCATAAACAGAAAACAGTGATTCTGTAAAAAAAAAAAAAAAACAAAACAGAACTTGGGAACATCAATTACAAGACATCTGGTGAGTGACAAAATATATCCAAGTATAGAACATCAAAAGAATTTTATGTCAAACAGAGGGCAATTGCATCAAGAAACTAACAAATCCAATTGAGAAGATGATATCTTGAATTCATCCAAATTGGAAAAGAAAATAAAATCCTCCAGAGTACTGTAAAATTGGAAAGTTATTGTAAACTACTACAGAATACTTAAGAATTCAGAACAAAAGAGCATGATTTAAGGAAGAAAAATTAAAATTTATTCTGTTCATTCTCCAGATAAGATTTATAGACGTTCATGAGTTTAGAGAGTACCAGTAAGAAAATAATAAAAGTACACCAATAAGAAATTAACATCTCGTATCATTATCAATAAGAAAATAACTAAAACAATAATATCAGTAAGAACAGGTGATTTAAAAACTTTGAAATAAACTCTGATTTGGAAATATACCATTACTATACAGAATTTTACAGATCTCTCCACTTATCAAAGGCCCTTGGTGGAACCGTGGTTAAAATGCAATGCCGCTAACCTTTGGTAGTGGTTGTTGTTAATTGCCAAAGTCAACTACATCTCATAGCAGCTCGATGAGCCGTTGGAAAAGGATAGGAGAACAACATAACAAGCTACTTACAAAGAACTTAGAAAATCTTGGAGATCATTCTGTTCTATCCCGTAGGGGTACTATGAATCAGAATTAGTGTGAAGCAATTGATTTTGTTTTATTTGGTTTTGATTTTTTTGTCTGTGGGTTTTTTCCCCCCTCTATCCTTGTGTGCAATATTTCTTTCCCTTGATCTCTCTCTCACTTCTGTCGAGTTGGTGAACCTTCAATTAGTTTTCAGAGGCTGCAACTGACTCAGCAGGAGATGCCTACCTTTTTCCCATGGAGCAGCTGGTAACCTTGAACCATCTGTCTTTGGGTTGGCAGCACAACCCAAACCAGTGAGCTAGTGTGCAAAGGTAGAAGGTATGGAAGGGCCTAGATTATCTGAGCCCTCTTTATCTTTACAAGTCTTTGGAACATTGCTCTCAACCCATAAATTCACTGACAGGACAAAGTACTTCAGAGACCCAGCTCGACAGATTAAATGTTAAGAATAAACAATATAAAGTAAGTGAAACAGAAACAATGATGAAAGGAAATTCACTTTGAACAAATTAAAAGCTGTTCTAGTTCTATGAATATTTAAAAATCCCAAAATGTTGTCAAAAGGTATCTGTCCTCAGAAAGACAACTACAAAATGTGAATATTCATAATACAAAACAGAGTAGATGTTTTGTTTCAAAAAATATTTTCTGCAGAACTATGAGCTTCTAGAGTTAAATCTTTAACTTCAGAAGAGTTGCTCTTATTGAGGGGCACCTTTTCATTAGACATAAAATAAATCTTAAAAACCACAGAGAGTCATCACAGTTGAAGTAGAGTCCTGAACAATTTACCATATTAAAATATTTCATTAAAAGTCAAGTTATTGTTAAGATACTTATTCATTAAACTTTCAGTTCAAGACAACCAGCTGCTCTGTAGGTGAAGGATGGGCAATCTCCCTTGTGATTAACTTTCTCTGAAAACCCACCAAAAGGTGAGCTATGGGTCAGTTCCAACTCTGTGGAACACAACAACAGGAAGACCTTTAAAAAGGACATTGAGGGGAGCTGTGGTGGCCCAGTGGTAAGGAGCTGCAACTACAATCCCAGAGGTGCATGGTTCGAATCCACCAGATGCTCTGCCGAGGAAGGAGGGACAATCTCCTCCTGTACCAGTCAGATCTGATTTGACAGTACACTCACACAAAAATAATAAAAAAAAGGACATTGAAAATTATTCTGTCCCTTTCTAGCCTATATTGCTATGCTTTGTATAGAAGGAAGGAAAATATCCTAGGTTTTTAACACTAAAATTACTCTAGGTTTAATATCATTACTTTATGAAAATATAATTGAGGCAGGAGGAGAGAATGTTTTTTATGGAGCTGATCCATTCAAACTAATAATTTGTAAACATATTCACTGTCATGCAGTAAATTCAAACCCAAAGTGACATTTTATTGCTTTTTTTAGGCTGTAAATTCTTCAGAGAGGAACATCCACTCATCTTTCTCCTTCGGAGACACTGTTAGATTCAAACCACCGGAAATCTGCCAGTGTGTTTGGCTAAGAGTGCAACTTTGTACCAACTCGACCAAAATAATTTATTATGGGACTTTCCTGCTATAAAATTTATTGTAATGCCTTACCAAACTTCATTTTATTAATCATGTTTTTGAGATAGAAATGGCTTTTATATAAAATTTAAAACCATTAGTGTGTCACAAATGAGAATTTTTATTCAGTCTCATTAAAACAAAATCAGAACCCCAAGAATTGCTGCAATAAAGATTTTTTTTCCCTTTAACACAACATGAAAGTGACAAATAATCCAATTTTTAAATGGGCAAAGGACTTAGAGACATTCTGCCAAAGGAAATATATAAAAAACCAATAAGGACAAGAAAAGATGCTCAATATCATTAGTCACGGGGAAATGTAAATTGAACTCACAATGGGATACTATTCTACACCCAACAGGATGGCAATTACCACAAGGAAAAAAAGAAAATAACAAGGATGTGGGCAAAAAAAATGAAAATAACAAGGATGTAGACTATTTGGAAGTTTAGTCTACTGCTGATGAAAAGGTAGAGCAAGATAGTCACTGTGCAAAATTGTCTGGTGATTCCTCAAAAAAGTACAACATAAGATTGCCATAAGGTACAGTAATTCTACTCCTCAGTAGGTACCTAGCACACTTGAAAGCAAATACCCAAAAGATACATGTTCAACAATGCTTTTGGCAGAATAATTTACAATAATCAGAAAATGGCAACAAGGCAAGTGTCCATCAACAAGTGTAGGAATAAAAGATATGTTGTTGTTGTTATGTGCCGTTGAGTCGCCTGCGACTCATAGCGACCCTATGTACAACAGCCCTAAACTCCGCTCTGTCCTGTGCCAATCGCACTGTCTCTGAC
>NW_006399849.1:5678001-5696898 GCF_000299155.1 Elephantulus edwardii | reverse complement strand
AATCACCAGTGTCTGCTTACAACTGTTCCTCTTCCTTTGTATTTCCATACTTGAAAACTCAACCTCCTTTGCCATTTCTGTTATCTAAATGTGTTCTGTTATCTAAATGTGTTCTGTTGTACATAGGGTTTTCAGAGGCCTGCTATTTCAGAAGTGGATGGCCAGTCCTTCTTCCTAGTCTGTCTCAATGATCTGAAATGATATACATATGCAAAATATTAAATGATGTTCTGATACGTGCAATGATATCAAGAAATCCCGAAAACAGGCTGAATGAGATACCAAAGAACCTATATTACATGATCACGCTTATATTCAGAATAGGTAAGTACACAGAAAGTAGATTAGAGGTTGGCTGTTATTGTTGTTATGTGTCATTGAATCACTTGTGACTCAGAGCAACCGCTGTGTATAACAGCTCTGAACCCTGCTCTCTCCTGAGACAACCTTACTGTCTCTGACACACATACTCTCATTACTCCAGTCATTGGGTCAATCCATCTCATCGAGGGTCTTCCTCTCCTGCACTGTCCCTCCACCCTCCCAAGCATAATGTCCCTCTCCAATGACTGGTCCCTCCTTGCAACATGACCAAAGTTTTTAAGATGATTTAAGGATTTCAGAATCTTTGCCTCCAATGAACAGCCTGGATAAGAAGCTATTGTTTAAAGGGACAGTGTCTATTTAGCGTGATGGTAAAGTTTCAGAAACAAATAGCAATCATGGTTATATAATAGAATGAGTATAATTCATGCAACAGAGTTCTGTTTCAGAGATACACAATAAAGTCTGTAAAAGATGGACACTGTGTAAGTTGGAAGTCTGTAAAAGGAATATTCAAACATTTTCTGCTAAAACAAATAGGATGAAAGTAGTAAGACCTTCAGTCTGGCAACGATGGAAGGAAGCTCTGGTGACCTAGTAGTAAAGAGCTCTGGTGCCGTCCTGAAGGTCCACAGGTTCCAGCAACTACTCTGCAGGAGAAGGACGCACAAACTCCTCCAGTGTGATTTACTACCTCTGGAGCATCAGTTATAAGTCAGTTTTGTCTCAACAGTACATAACAATAACAACAACAACAACAAAGATGGAAATCATGAGACCTTAAAACCAAAGTAATATTGTGGTTGTTATTTTATTTTGGAGGAACATTATTCTAAGTTGTACAACACTCTTCTGTCAGTTTGCTGTCCTTAGGTAATCTGTCTTTTCTGTGATATTGAACCTTGTGCCATTGAGGGGGTCAAATGTCATAACCACTACCAAAACCAGTTTAAGACAGGTTTGGAAGCAGGAGTGGCATCTACTTCCTAAACCACATGCCTCTGGAAACTCTGTGAACTTGGAAAAATGACTATAGTTATAGAAAGGCTTCAGGCCTTTTGTTCATAAAATCACTACGAGTTGTGCTCGACTCAACAGGAAACAACAACAACAATATATGATTTAATATCATTGTATATTTTAAAACTATTAACTTTAATAAGAGGCAATGTTTTTCAATAGTAGATATTTAGGCTTGTTGAAAGGAGGGTCTACTTCTCGGAGAACGACAATATGCTCGGAAAGGCAGACGATTGGCAAAGGAGAGGAAGATCCTCAATGATTGACACAGTGAGTGTCGCAATGGGCTCTAGTGTGTCAGGCAATGTGAAGATGGCATGGGATAAAACAAGGCTCAAATCTATTGTTTATAGTTTTGTTATGGGCCATACTCTACTTGACAGCACCTAACAACAACAATAACAAAGTCAAGTAATATTATTATTCATATGACATTTTTCATTTGCTTTCTTCTCTAATGTCATAATTTTGAAAAATCTTGATCTGATATTTCCAACTTTCATATTCTTTAGGAATGTGATCTTTAAGGTAGATGATGGGGAAAAAGTTAATATTTTTTTTCCCCTTCACTGACTACATTTCAGGAACCAAAGAGAGGGATGAACACAGGGTGTCTGTCTACGATCAAAGGCAATTATGAAGATATGATTTCTTGAGTGCCGTTGAAGATAGATATATTGCACATTTGTTCACATGAATAATATGTCCAGCTCTTCTGTTTAGAAGATGAGTCCATCAAACGTCCCAAAGATGGGAAATGAAAGATCCCCACGTTAAAGTCACTTCAGTCTGATTTAGAACACCAGGTTCTTCACTAAAGCAAGTCACCTCTCAGACAATTCGTCTCATGTCTCCAGAGCTCATTTTCTATTTCTCTATCAGTAAAGTAAAAGGATTGAGCCAAGGATCCTTTCTTTAAATGCCTTCTAAGAAATGTGTAATTATATATGAGAAACTCTATAAACTTTATAAACACTACACAATTTTGCAAAATTATTTTAAGATAAATAATACTACTATATGTACTAAGAAGAAATTATATAGACAGAAAAAATTGTATACAGTGGAACTGTAAAACTTATATCTGCCTTATCTCATCTTCAAAGCACTCTATCAAGTGCAATGTATTGTTGTGGTTGTTGTGACATGCTGTCAAGTTGCCTGCAACCCACAACACTATGTACAATAGCTCTGAACTCTGCCCAATCCTGAGCCAGTTTCACAGAATCCACTACACCTACTCCGAATGCCTCAGTTACTGTATTAATCCATCTGCTCTGGGGTCTTCCTCTTCTGAGCTGTTTCTCCACCTTTCCTAACAAGAGGGCCTTCTCCAAGGATTGTTCCCTCTTGGCCATGTGCCCAAAATATGTGTGATAGAGTTTCAAAATCCTGTTCTCCAAAGAGAAACTTGGTTTCACCTTCTCCAAGATAACATATTACAGAGCCATTATTCATTTGCTTATTAAATTTCTGAACTACCTTCTTATATATATAAGTTCACAAACTCTAACAGGAAATTTTATAATATCAACTATCTTACTAATATGTAATAGGAAATTAGCTTTAAGATAATTTTATTTAGACCCATTTACTACAAAAGACTGCAATGCAAGTTTATCTAAATATAATGTTTAATAGTTGTTGTTTTGTGTCATGGAGTCAGAATAATTTCATAGTTGACCCTCCAGTTGGTTTTTGGAAACTATCAGTTGCATAGGAGGAGACTGATAACCCATCTTTCTGCTGTGGAGCAGCTGGTGCATTCGAATCAGCAACCTCCAGATTAGCAACACTGCTCTCTACCCACTAGGCCACAAGAGCTACTAAAGGACATTTGACTGATTTATATTCTTTTCTCTTTAATCATAAGTGCAAGTTTTTTGTATATATTATATTATGTGGTTTATGTTATTTGACTTAAATTCTATTTTAAGGAAAAAATAGTAATTTATGAAGAAATTTCAAATTTACATATTTGTTTGCTTTAGGGATTCAATATATATTAAAGTTAAGATTTGTGCGGATCAAAACTGAGCTACACTGAAGCATAAGAAATGGTAAAAAACGAACAAATAAACAAAACCCCATGCTTTTCTGCCCTTCTCTCTGGAAGTCTACACTTGACATTCCTAATAATAAAGTAATACAGGTCATGATTTGCCAGACACGTAACAGTTAAAGGCTGTTCTTGCCAAGGACCTCTCCCAGGTAATATTGTTCAGGAGTGAATGAACTTTGTTTGAAATAAAGAAATAAATTTAATTATGTATAATAATTGTTTTACTTCCTCCTCTTTAGCATCTAATTACCAAAAATAAAATGTAGTTTTGTGCAAGAATCTTTAGAGGATCAATGCAACTTTTCATCCCCCCACCCCGGGTTCTTATTTTATTATTAATTTTATATTATACTTTTAGTGAATATTTACAAAAAGCATAGTTTATCATTCATTCATTGGTACAGTTTCATCCCTCCCACTCTTCCATTTCACATGTCTTCTTCCAGACAGTTTAGATCACATGGAAATTGCTTATGTTAAACTCACTAGACTGACGTGGAAATAATATTTTGAATTGCAACTATACCTCTACTTCCTTTACCAGTACTCTGTTTTGTTATAAAGTTAATATTAAAAAGATTATTCAGATTGCCTAAAATAACTGTTGTGTGTCTTAAATTACTCTCAAGATTATTTCTGCAGGACATATCTCTCCTCTGGACCCCTGGCTCCCGTGTCTTAAAACATCATTATTTTCACAGGATTTTGTTGTTTTTATGCACTATAGAGTTAAAACAGATTCATACTGACTCTTCAGCAGGTTTTCGGAGCCAGGAATTCATACAGAAAGAGATCATCCATTTTTCTCCTGTGGAACAGCAGGTGGATTCAAACCACATGCCTTTGTGTTGGCAGTGTGTTCTCGAGCTCAAGGGAGGGCACTCCCTCCATTCTACTAAGTAAACCAGAGACCCAGAATGCACCACCTATCTTCTCTCCTCTCCCAGAAACTAATCTAACAACTTACAAAGCGCTTTAAGTTGTTTTAGGATTTTCCTGACTTCCCTTTAACGTCTCTTTAATCTATTTAATTTCCTCTATCTCTTTATTTATATTTTCCATCTACAGGTTAAACGTTCTTTTAGCTCATATTTTGCTGAGATCCTTGAAGCTCGCAATTTTCCTCCCACCACAAATTCCCCATTCTCTCTCTCTCTCCAAGCGCTATCCGATTCTGTTTTGCCAAACTGGGCCAACTCACTCCTTCTGTTTCCACTCTCAATTGTCTTTTCCCTGCGGAAGTCTCCCCTGAGCCTCCTAACTATACCAGGCTTCTCATCATCCTGTGCTGTCATGAGAGCTAGGCAACTTCTCTCAACAGGTACCTCAGTTTATTCATATAGTCACTCCTTTAACGCAGAATCATCTACTTTGTGAAAGACACTGCACTAGACCTGAGGATACTATGATTAGTATACAAAGTCTGGACCTCAGAAAGCTCACTTCCTCTGTTTGAATAGACAAAACACGATTTCATATGAAGACAAGTTGGAGGACAATTCTCTTCAATTATCAGGCTACTACAGAGAATTATTTATGTTTATTTTCAGGGGTGCTTTAGAGAATATCTGTCACTCACACACAGACAACATGTGCTCAAACAATAGGATCATGATTTACTTCTTTACCCCTACATTATTTCCAATTCCACACCTTCCCTGTTTTCTATCCCTCCAACTATAAAACACCCTCCTTTAAAACAAACAAACAAAAAACAAAGGAACAAGCTAGCAAAAATCCCTTTCAATAAAAAGTAAAAGTAAAGTTTGTTTATCTTTTTAGAGCTGAATTGTTTCACAGGTTTCTTTCAACTAAAAGAAGACTTGAGCACATTAATCATTGAAAGGGTCAAGGCAACAAGTCTTGTATGTGAAGGAGGGGGGGAAAAAAATAAAAACTGACTCACTACAGCACAAGCACGTTGACTGTATAAAGACAGTTCTCGCCCACCCCGTCTGCTCTTTTGTGTGCCCTTGACACACAGTTTTCACAATGACACATACAAGGTGTACACAGCCACGTAGGAAGGAGTAGAGATAGTTTTAATATTTAGAGCCCCCTCTGGATTTTCAAACGTCACCATGCCAAAGCGAAACATTCTTGGATTCAAAATTAATTCAATTCTTTACATTTTCTTCATCAACACCAGGGAATGTCTACTTCTAAGATGCAGATTGGATTCAGTTAAGGCACAGATTTAGGAGTGGGCAATGGCAGTCTCAGCCTAGGGCAAAATTAACTTTTGAGATCCTAAAGTGACAGCCTGTAACTAAACAAAAACCGGAGACTTTTTTTACATCTAGTCTCCTGCTTAAATTCATTTCATTAAGTGGAAGCACTTTCTGCCAGTGGATTTTCAAGAAGCTAAGCAGTAGTGAAATGAAAATACTGCTGTTTCATTTGGACAAACGCAGGCAACCTCTTAATTTGGGAAGTTTGAGACTTTCCACCAAGATGAAAAGTTTTGCATTAAACAAATATAAAAAGGAAACTTTCTGGCATCATTAAGCACTTGTAGTTCCTTAAAGTCGCGGTTTGGTTAATCATTTGCTTTTAAGATGGTTTTTCTCCAAGAACAGGGAAATGTTTAATTACAGAGTTTTTTATTAATGATACAAAATATTTTTCCTTTGCCTTCACACACCATATCACATATCTCTGAGATTCAATAAAAGAGAGCAAAAAGTGAATGGTTTGCTTTCATATTTAACTTTTAATAAGGAAAACTGAGTAGCAGCAAGAAACTTGTTTTGTGTTTTGGTATGTAGGTTGCATCATAATTCAATGGATGATTCTGTATAAATGATAGAAGAAATGGTAGAAACTAAGTTAAGGCCTTTTATCTTATATAATCATCCATACCATTGGAAACCAGCCAGTAAAACAAATGAACTTAGAAATGCCCTCGGAGTTTTTTTAATTGACTTGGTTGGTTATTAAACACAGTCAAGACTCAGTCAATGTATTGACATAGCTCTCAAGACATCCTCGTTTGCAAAGAAAACCCTCTGGGGCATAGTGTACTTCCTTCTCCATGCGTACATGCATTCCTCATCTCTAAAAGCAAACTAGCAATTCTAAAGAAATAGTGAAAGATGGCGTTGGGTCATCACAATAAAATCATTGGTTGCAACACAAAGCTTTCCTATAACTAGAGAAATGTGTTTGCATTTGTGGTTTCTCTGATGCCTTCAGATGAATGTTCCTACGTCATAAGCACATCTGTTTGGATGCCTCCCCCCAACCCCTCCAGGGTAAATGAACAAAGGGATGTGTTCTGAGAGTTTGCTGGATGGAAATTAGCAGTCAACTTTCATCCTGAATTTGTGTAACTGCCTTTTGAACTATTTGCTTATGCTCTATTTCATGAGCTAACAGAAACTTAAACTTTATCATGAATTTTGTACCTTAAGAACACTGAGTAACTGGGAAGAAAGCTTAACTGCCATCAAAACCTTGAGGGTAGTCATTAAAACTTTTTTTTTTGAGAGAAGAGAATCTGGAGGCATACCTAGAAAAGTTCACAAAGTGATATCCCTACTGATCATCGGTCACCATGCACATCTGTTCTCAGAATGTGATCCACAGAAGTTGTAATATAAGTTCAACTTATCTTTTGGACATGTTTAGAAAGTTTTCTATTCAAGATACAAATTTCTTCAATTTTAATCTCTAATTACATATTTTCTGTATGCATCCAAAAATCTGTGTGTCCAATGTCATACCAGCAGGCTTTCATGAGTGAATAATAAGGCATATAAATTACTGAAAGAGAATTCTCATCAAATATCAAGCAGGCCAAGTAGACAAACAAAGGAGTATTCATTTGTTAAGCTGCAAACCGTCAGAGAACTGAAAGTTAACCGAGAAGTTCCAACAAGTATGATCATGAAGACAGGGTTCAATTGCAAAGAAATTACTGGAAAAACAATGTTTACATATTCTAAGAAAAATAAAATGAAAATAAAAGGTACTTACACTTTTGCTCCGAGAGAGCAAATTACAGGTATTTCTTTTCATATTGGTGTTTTAAGTAACTCGAACGGGTACTCGTTTCCAACGTCAGTGCTCTCTCTGCAAAAATTATCCACTCAAGAGCCAACTGGCATGCTAAAAAGAAAAGCAAGGAAATGTTTAATCAAGTATATGATTAACACATGCACTTTGAAAGGCTGTCTTAGACTAGGACAGTGACTCTTAAATAATTCAACAGAATACGTTGGAATGATGCTGTGTTTAAAGCAAAAAAAGCACACACAACTTTCGTAAAATATGTTTTGTTAAATGCAAGTTAGACATTTCAGGCACCATCTGTTTTCCATTAAATATGTTTATGATTTCTATGGCTGGAAGAAAAACAAAAAAGGTAAAATAACCACACCCTAGCATTATGTGTGTGAAATGAAGATACAAACTAAATCACATATGTGCAGATTCTTGCTGGGACAGCTAGAAACACCTCCCCCAAAGTTTCTACTGAGGCATAACTAGGGTAGCACTGATGTAGTAAGTTTACCTACACTTACATAGGAATGTCCTCTAAGCACTACATTATGATCTCCTGCTTAATTACCAGTAACTCAAAAGAAAACAAAGCTATCCCAATAGCTCTATAGTTAACACAGTAAGTTATCAAGCCCTTGGAAAAAGTGAAAATCAACAGCTGACTTTCTCAAACAACACTATCATTTAAAATAATATTCCAGACCTATCGAATGATATTGATAACTCCATTGCCTCATTTTCACTTGACACAAGGAAGGAGATTCGGTATTCAATGTTAAGAAAAGAGTCAATTGAATAGCTGAAGGCTGTGTTCATCTCTATATTCAGCTATATTTGGACAAGGCATGCATCTCTAGAATCCCAGGTGACATTGTAGGTTACGTGTTGGACTGCTAACCAAAAGGTTGGCTGTTACAGACTGCCAAATTAAGATTTACAGACTGACAGCCTACTTGATCACCACTGGATTATAGAAGAAATATTTTTTTTAAAGTTCCAGGAAACAATTGAGAACAAAAACTCAACATACCAAAACCTCTGGGATACAGCAAAGGTGGTAGTACTAAGAAGTAAGTTTATAGCAGTAAGCGAACACATGAAAAAAATGGAAGGGAAACAAATTTAACCCAATATCTCCAACAAGTAAGGGGGAGTGGGTAGTAAGCAAGTAAGTATAACCTATGGAAGAAAGGAAATTATAAATGAGAAGGGAGTAATTACAAGTGAATAAGGGAGAAATGAATGGAATAAAAGACTGAAAAACAATTGAAGCAATCAATAAAACCTGGAGCTGGTTCTGTGAAAGAATCAACTTAACAAACAATTGGCTAAAAACACAGGGAAAGAAAGAATGACACAAATAATTCTAATAAAACATGAAAAGATGTTGTCACAACAGAACAAACTAAAATTATGACACTTTATGGAAATCTACACACTGATAAATTTTAAAATGTAGAGGAAATGGACAAAGTCCTAGAAACTCACACCTTACTCTAATAGGTAAGACAGAAGTAGTACACTTGAGCACTCCCATCCCCAAAAGAAGAAACTGAGCAGGTTAATTTAAAAAGTTGAGCAATGCGCATAAAGCTCCACCGAGATGACTTCATCAGTGGATTCTACCAAACATTCAGAGACCTATCACCAATTCTCCTTAAATCATGTCAAAATACAGAAAAATAAGGAACACTTTTAGATTCATTTTTATGAAGTAAGCATAACTCCTATATTAATACCAGGAAACTACATCATCAAAAAAGAAAACTGTAAGTCAATATCTCTTTTGAACAAAATTGTAAAAATCCTTAACAGAATCCTAGCCAATAGAATCCAACAGAATGTATAAAAAATAATCATGATCAAGTGGGATTCATAATAGGCATTCAAGGATGGTTCAGCATTAAGAAACCAGTAAGTTTAATGCATCATATCAATTAATACAAAAGACAAAATCACATAATCATGTCAATTAATGCAGAAAATCTTTCAACAAAATCCAACATCCATTCCTGATTAAAACAAATAGAAAAAGAGGGAAATTTCCTAAATATAAATGAAAGTGTATACACAAAAGATTATTCTCAATGGAGAGAGACTAAAATTTCCCTTGTGAACAGGGACCAGGCAAGGATGCCAACTATCACAACTTCTATTCAATTTTGTGTTAAAAGTGCTAGCTAAAGCAATCAAGCAAGAGAGGGAAAGAAAATGTAAAGAGTAGGTAAAACTATCTCTATATGGAGAGGTTATGATAGTGTACATAGAAAACCTAAAGACTCAGTAAAAAACCAAAACACTAAAAACAAATAAACAAAAACAAAAAACAAACCCAAACACTACTAGACCTAGTAGATCAATTTAGCAAAATGACAGGGTACAAATCAATACACAAAAGTCAAAAGGATTTCATACAACCCAGCTACTGCACTACTAGGAACATACCCTAAGGAAATTAAAATTGAGACATAAATGAAAGATTGTATAAAGCACAATGTATATGAATGAAACATATTATAAAGATATCATTATATGAAAATCAATAAAAGTATTTTAAAAATTTGAGACATAAATAGACAGATGTATACCTGTGTTCATAGCAGCATTATTCACAATAGCAAGAATATGGAAACATCAACAAATTATTAGATTGAGAAAATGCGGTACAGAACACTATACAGCACTAAAGAATTATGATTTTGTAAATTACTATGTAACAGCAGAATATTGCTTGCATGTGATATTAATGATATTCTTCAATAATTTTCACACTCTGTCAGATCACCTTTCTTTGGAATGGGAACAAGTATAGATCTCTTCCAGTCAGTTGGCCAGGTGGCTGTCCTCCAGATTTCTTGGCACAACTTGGTGAGCACATCTAGGGCAGCATCTGTTTGTTGAAATTTATCAATTGGTGTACCATTAATTCCTGGGGCCTTGTATTTTTGCCAGTTCTTTCAGAACAGTTTGAACTTCCTCCTTCATCACCACAGGCTCTTGCTCATATGTTGTTTCATGAAAGTTTTCTGTGTCTGCCAATTCCTTTTTGGTACAATGGCTCTGTATACTCTTTCTATCTTCTCTTAATACTTCCTGGATCATTTAATATTTTGCCCAAACCATCCTTAAGTATTGCAACTAGAGGCTTAAATTTGTTCTTCAGTTCCTTAAGCTTAAGAAATGTGGAGCGAGTTAAATCCTTTTGATTTTTCTGACTCCAGCTCTTTGCACATCTCATTGTAATACTTCATCTTCCTGCACTACCCTTTGAAATCTTCTGTTCAACTCCTTAATATCTTGATTTCTTCCTTCTGCTTAGGCTTCTTGGCACTCTAGTGCAATATTCAGAGTCTTTTCTGACATCTATTTTGGTCTTTTTAGAAGGGGGTAGTGGTACCAGGGATATTGTTGCTAATGTTAGAGGGATCTTGACTGAAAATAGGGAGTACCAGAGGAATGTCTATCTGTGTTTCATTTACTATGCAAAGGCATTTGTCTGTGTGGATCACATCAAACCGTGGCTGGTTCTGAAAGGAATAAGAATCCCAGAACACTTGATTGTGTTTATGTTAATCCTATACTTGAACCAGGAGGCAATAGTCAGAACAGAGCAAGGGAAAACTGTATTGTTCAAAATTGGGGAGAATTTATTCCAGGAATTTATCCAATTAAATACCTTTTCAATCTGTATGCAGATCAGATTATCCAGGAGGCTGGGCTATATGAGGAGAAGAGTGGAATCAGGATTGGAGGAAGACTCAACAATAATTTGTGTTATGCAGATGACACAACCCTGCTTGCTGAAACTAAGGAGGACCTGAATTGCTTGCTGCAGAGGGTCAAGGACTGTAGCCTTCAAAATGGATCGAAGCTCAACATTAAGAAAACAAAGAATCTCACCACTGGGCTGATTGGCAGTATCATGATGGATGGGGAAGAGCCTGAGGTTGTAAACAACTTTCATTTACATAGCTCCACAATCAACACTCTTGGCATGAGCAGCCAGGAAATTGAAAGACATATTACATTAGGAAAGCCTGCTCTCAGAGACCTCTCCAAGGTACTGAAGAGCAATGATGTTGGTCTGGAGACTAAGGTGCGCCTGATACAGGACATGGTCTTTGCCATCTCTTACTACATGCATCAGAGAGCTAGACAATGAGTAGGGATAATAGAAGGAGAATTGATGGCTTTGAGCTGTGGTATTGGAGAATAATATTGAATATACTATGGACTGCTAAGAGAGTGAACAGGTTTGTCCTAGAGAGGGTTAAACCATGATGCTCCTTGGAGGCAAGGATTCTGACCTACTTCATCTGACATACTTTGGACATGTTGCAAGGAGGGAAATGTCCTTTGAGAGGGACATCATGCTTGGGAGGGTGGAGGTACAGCCCAGGAGAGGAAAATCCTCTATGACATGGATTGATTCAGTGACTGGTGTAATGGGGTAGAAGAGTCAGAAACAATAAGATTGGCCCAGCATAGAGCAGAGTTTAGGGCTGTTGTACATAGGGTCACTATGAGTCACAGGTGACTTGACAGCACATAACAACAACAACAACAAAACAAACAAACAAAAAAAACAAAAACAAAACACCCCAACTATATAACAGTATAAAGTCTAGAAAGCATTATACTGAGAGAAGTGAAGTAACTTGATTTCATAAGGACAAATAGTGCATACGACTATATTGTTGAAATAGGACAACTTGTATGATGTGTATAAATATCTGAAAGGTAAGGGAATAAGGGAAAGGGGGTAGAAAATGAGAAGAGTAGGAATCAATATGATAGAAGAGCTTAGTGAGCAGATTGGGGGAGGGGAGTGAATGGGAGTCAGTGGGGATTTGAAAGAATGGTATAATAATAGGCATAGATCAATGGTAACGAATTATATCAGATATATGTGTGAGATACATGATTATATGAAAAAATGTAAATAAAGGGATGTATGGAATAAAATACGTATGAATGAAACACAATGTAAGTGAATTATTTTATAAAACCAATTAAGTATTTTTAAAAAAGTGGATTTCTTTACAGCAACAAAGAAAACACTGAAAAGAAAATAAAGCAACACGATTTACAATAGCCAACCACAAGACTAAATTGTTGTTGTTGTTGTTGTTGTTGTTGTTGTTATGTGCCATCGAGTCGCTTGCAAATCATAGCGACCCTATTGTACAAGAGCTCTAAACATCGTTCTATCCTGTGCCAACCTAGCCATCTCAAACGCGCTCATTCCCACAATTCCAGTCATAGAATCGATACATCTCAGCAAAGGTCTTCCTCTCCTGTGCGGCTCCTCCACTCTGCCAAACATGATGTCCCTCTCCAAGGACCAGTTCCTCCTTGCAACATGCCCAAAGTATGTCACACGAAGCTTTAGAATCCTTGACTCCAAGGAGCATTCCGGCTTTACCTTCTCCAGAACAAACCTGTTTGTTCCTCTAGCAGTCCATGATATGTACAATACCCTTCTCCAGCACCACAGTTCAAAGGTATCAATTCTCTATCATCCCTAGTTACTGTCCAACTCTCTGATGCATAGCACGTAATTGTGAAGGCTATAGACCGGATCAGGTTCACCTTAGTGTCCAGCCTGACATCATTGCTCTTCAGTACTCTTGAGAGGTCCCTCACAGCTGACTTTCCCAGTGTGATTCATCTCTTGATTTCCTGGTTGCTGTTACCAAGAGTGTTGACTGTGGAGCCAAGTGAACTAAAACTGTTGACTATCTCAATCTCTTCACCATCCATACTGATGCTGCCAATTGGCCCAGTGGTGAGAATCTTTGTTTTCTTGATGTTGAGCTTCAATCCATATAGGAGACTGCAGTCTTTGACCTCCTGTAGCAAATACTTCAGGTCCTCCTCAGTTTCAGCAAGCAGGGATGTGTCATCTGCATAACGCAGGTTGTTGATGACTCTTCCACCAATGCTGATGCCACATTCCTCCTTGTACAGCCCAGAGTCTCAGATAATCTGTTCTGCATATAGATTGAAAAGGTATGGAGACAGAATACATCCCTGACAGACCCCCTTCTTGATTTTGAACCATGTAGTGTCTCCTTGCTCTGTTCTGACAACTGCCCCTTGGTCCAAGTATAGGTTTCACATAAGCACAATCAAATGTTTTAGGATTCCCATTCTTCTCAGAGTCAGCCATAGCTTGTTGTGATCCACACAGTCAAAAGCCGTTGCATAGTCAATGAAGCATAGATAGACATTCTTCTGTTATTCTTTGCTTTCTGCCAAGATCCATCTAACATTAGCTATAATATCTCTAGTACCACGACCTCCTCTAAATCCAGCCTGCTCATCTGGCAGTTCTCTGTTGACACATTGTTCCAAATGCTTTTGGATAATTTTCAGCAGAAACTTGCTTGCATGTGATATTAATGATATTGTTGGATAATTTCTGCAATCTATTAGGTCACCTTTTTTTTGGAATGGGAATAAATAAAGATCTTTTCCAGTTAGTCGGCCAGCTTGCTGTCCTCCATATTTCTTGGCACAACTTAGTGAGTACATCCAGGGCAGTGTCTGTTTGTTGAAATATGTCAATTGGTATGCATGCGGTCAACTCCTGGAGCCTTGTTTTTTGTCAATTCTTTCAGAGCAATTTAACTTTCTCCTTCATCACCATAGGCTCTTGTTCATATGTTATTTCATGAAATTCTTCAGTGTTAGCTAATTCCTTCTGATACAGTGACTCTGTGTACTCCTTCCATCTTCTCTTGATACTTCCTGGATCATTTAATATTCTACCCAAATTATCCTTAAGTATTGCCACCTGTGGCTTGAATTTGTTTTTAAACTCCTTCAGCTTAAGAAACACTGTGCAAGTTCGGCCCTTTTGATTTTCTGACTCCAGCTCTCTGCACATTTCAATTATAGTATCTTGCTTTGTCGTCCAGGGCTGCCTTTTGAAATTTTCTGTTCAGCTCTTTGATTTCTTGGTTTCTTCCTTTAGCTTTGGCTCCTTGGCACTCTAATGCAATACTCAGGGTCTCATCTGACATCCATCTTGGTCTTTTCTTCTTTTTCAGCCTTTGTAATGATCTTTTGCATTCTTCATGGACGATTTTCTTCATATCCTCCCAGAGCTCATTTTGTGCTCAAGGCCTCGAGCCTGTTCCTGAGATGGTTTTGAAATTCGAGTGGGACAAACTTAAGGTCAAATTTTGGTTCCCGTGCACTTGATTTGATTTTCCTCAACTTCAGCTTGAACTTGCATATAAGTAGTTGGTGATCTGTGCCACAATCAGCACCCGGCCTGGTTTTCACTTCTGATATTGAGCTTCTCCACCGAGTCTTTCCACAAATGTAATCAATTTGATTCCTATGCATACCATCAGGTGAGATCCATGTGTATAGCCTGTGTTTATGTTTCTTATAAAAGGTATTTGCAATGAATAAATCATTGAATGTTCAGGACTCTGTAATTCTATCTCCAGCCTCATTTCCCTCACCAAGCCTGTGTTTTCCAGCTACTCATCCTTCTTCCCTGTTCCCAATCTTTGTGGTCCAGTCGCCCATTATTATCAATGCATCTTGATTGCATGTTTGATCAATTTCTGACTGCAAAAGTTGGTAGAAATCTTCTATTTCCTCCTATTTGGCTCTAGTTGTTGGTGCATATATTTGAATGATAGTGGTATTCACTGGACTTCCTTGTATGCGTATGGATATTATCCTGTTGCTCACCACATTGTATTTCAGGATAGATCTAGAAATGACTTTTTTAATCATGAAACCAACCTCATTTTTTCTCACCTTTTCATCCCTGGTATAGTAAATCATATGATCATCTGATTCAAAATGTCCCATGCCAAACCTACCTATAGACACAGAAAGCTATATGAGAAAAACTATGAAACACTACTACAAGAAACATTAAGAGAACTAATTAAATGGGGGAAATATTCCATGTTCATGGATAGGAAGTAGTAACATTGTGAAAATAACAATCTTATGAAAAGCAATTTACAGGTTTCATGCAATTGCAAAACAGATATCAATTGTTCTTCATGTCATAGTGAATACTATGACATGGACCAGGTGTACTTTAGTCTCCAGATTGATGTCATTGCTCTTCAGTATTCTGGAGAGACCTCTGACAGCCAATTTCCCCAATGCAACTCATCTCTTGATTTAGTGGATGCTGGTTTCAAGAGTGTTGATTGTGGAGCCAAGCAAACTAAAGCTCTCTCAATCTCTTCACCCTCTATCATATTGCTGCCAATCAGTCAGTAGTGAGAATCTTTGTTTTCTTGATTTTGAGCTTCAGTCCATCTTGAAGACTATAGTCCTTGGTCTTCTGCAGCATGTTCTTTCGGTCCTCCTCAGTTTCAGCCAATAGCGTTGTGTTATCTGCTTGATGCAGGTTGTTGATGAATCTTTCCCCAATACCGATACCACATTCCTCCTCTTACAGCCCAGCTTCCTGGATGATCTATTCTGCATATAGATTGAAAATGTATGGAAGGCAAAACACATCCCTGGCGAACACCCTTCCTGATTTTGAACAAAGTGCTAAACTCCATCAGAGAAAACATATAGCCAAATACTTTTCACCTAAGCTCTAAAAATCAACATATTAGTTATGACCTCAGGGATAAATAGTTGGCCCAGTCATATTAGGGAGAATTTACAGAGGATTCCATAAAGACACTATGTATGAACACAGAGTCTCCTTGTTGTGTTCTGATGACTATCTCCTGGTCCAAGTACATGTTTCACATAAGCACAATCAAACCTTTGTAGTTTACAGTAAGTTACTTGATCTATGTGAACTGTTTCTAGATTTGCAAGAGGAGAGATAACACATATGGTTATTTTCAGTTTAAACTGGCTAATGTATATAAAAATGACCAAGAGAATACTTGGCACGTGGGCAATGCCTGAGTATCTTCATCATTGTCATCATCATCAATAATCACCTTCATCTCCTCTCCAGGGTGTCGTTGTTGTTGTGGGCCCTTGAGTCAGAACTGACCTATAGCTCACCCTCCAGGAGATTTTTAGAGGTGGTAAATCATACAGGAGATGATCCATCCTTCTTCCTTGGAGCAGCTAGAGGATTCAAATCATGTGCCTTTGAGATTGCAGCACAGCTTCTTACCACTAGGCCATCAGATATCTCCCAATAATAACAATTCATCCTTACTTTCCACTTGAAAGTGCTAAACTCCATCAGAGAAAACATATAGCCAAATATTTTTCACCTAAGATATAACAATCGACTTATTAGTCATGACCTCGGGGATAAATAGTTGGCCCAGTCATATTAGGGAGAATTTACAGAGGGTTCTATAAAGATGCTATGTATGAACATATACAAGGAATATGTATGTAATATACAAGGAATGAGAAAGTACTTAGAGCTAATAAGACGGGACCATTTGTCACAGCAAGATGTAAATGAACAAGAGGATATCTAATTGTCAATATCGATAGTACTATGAAGTGGGAAATCTTGAAAAGAGAGCTTCCTTTAGACACATAACTAGCTTACATGACCACAAAAGGAAGGAAGTAAAATGGTGAATAGCATCTCATTCTCTTTCCCTCAGATTTTCTCCCAAAGCTGTCAACTGACCATACCCAACCAGAAGTCGCTCATTGGACTACTCTAGTCAGTTGGCTCTGGTGAGGGTGTGGCTCCTGGGTAGAAATGGAAGATGTGGTTAGAAGCTGGGCTGCAATCCCAGAGGCCCTCTGTTCAAATTCACTACCTGCTCCAGGGTTAAGGATGGGCACTCTCCTCCTGAGTGATTTACTGTCTCTGAAAGCCTGCTGGAGGTCAGCCAACAGTCTAGGAAAACACCTGTGGTATTGTTTTGGTGACTTCTTTTCATTTTATAAAAATTCGTGCCACTTTCATTCTCTCTGAAAACCTTAGGAAGGTGATTTTGTTCATACATTATTTTTCTTATGCATTATTCTTATCACTTCCAAAGAATAAACCAGCTGGAGGCGGCAGGGAAGGTAAATTTCTCAGTAAACTAGAAGGAGCAGGATTCAAGCCTGACTTCTCTGACTCCAAAGTCCATATTTTTCCTATTACACCACACTACATTTCTGCCAACTTCATGAACCAGGGCATTTTAATTACCAAAGAGTAGTAATCTTTGGGTTGTACAATTTGATGGGGGGGGGTGATGGAAATTGAAAGAATTTGTTCAAATTTGTATTTGAATTTTGCAAATAAACTAGTAGAAAAAGCAAAAAGAGAGCATAAGTGCAAAAAGCAAGAAATTAGACAGACCGATAGCATTATACATGAACTGATAATAAAAATGAATGCTAAAGGTTCCAGAAAGTGGTATTCCAATTAAATTTTTATGGAAGAAATTTTAACAATTGTCCTTTCAAGAGTCAGAAGCAGCAAATATAAATAAAGAAAACTTATAGCAGTAAAAAAAAAAAAGTAGTAACCTATGCAAATATAAAGCTGTGCCTAAACCAAAATGTTTGATAAAAAGATTTACTCTCAGAGAGACAGTTATCTTTCCACCTACAAATTCCTCACTCAACAAAGCTAAGACAGCTGAAACACTTTCTAATTCCAGGTTCATTACAAAGAAAGCCAGGCTAGTGAGTACTAACACGTGCAATTTCATTACTACAGGTCTTTCCACATAAAAGTAAATTAGGGCAAAGGCGGAGAGTCTGCTCCTGCAGGGAAAATAATTCAGAAACAAAACTGAAGAGAGAAGGTGGATAAGATAAAGAGAGATGGAGCATTCAGAAACAAAATCTGAGCCAGAACACCTTAATTCTGCTGCTTCAATACAAGGATAAAGTAGTTAAAGCAAGCTCTTTACAAGAGATTAAGGATTTATAGAGTAGGAAATGTCCTGGAGTAGGCAGCAGAATAAATAAATTCTACTGTCATCATGGTGTCCTGGCACAGCTGTATGGTATTAGGGAAATCCTCTCGCTCTTCTCCTCTGGGGCTGTGCGCTTCTCTATCAAATGGAGATAACAGCATCTTCACGAGCCTCTTCACCAGTTTAATCAGATAATGTCACTGCAAGTTTTCCAGAAACTAGGCAGTCTCCTGAAAATATAAGTCAGCTTGCATTCATTTACATTTCATGTCCCAATGCACAAAGGACACCAAAGCATTATTAGGGTATCTAAATATCTGAAAACAGGAGAGAGGTTATTTATTGGATGTAAGGCTTCTTTTTTTCATTTTTGAGGACTTTCCAACCTCTCACCTCTTTTCGGACTTTTTTTTTCTCTTTATAGTAACTCAGCTTCATGGTGACGGCTGTATTATAAAATCAATCAGATGCAGTCATTCAAAAGCATTTAGCTAACACCTAGTTTGTGTCAGACACCATAGTAACCACCAATCTTTCAAAGAAATTATTTGGTTCAGTTGCCTATGAATGCTGAAGGAGTAATTTACAAGCTATATTATCTGAACAAGACAATTTTTTAAATTTTAATTTAGTTTGTTTATTTTT
>NW_006399849.1:5663662-5677796 GCF_000299155.1 Elephantulus edwardii | reverse complement strand
CATATTTCATCCAGTTTTTCTCAGTCTTACCCCACCCCAATTTTTTTACATGCTTGTGTTGAGCAAAAGAAGCATGATTAAAGTTGTGTATACAGTATGATAGTGGCAAGGATGGTGAAATACCATCTTCCATACTTTGGGCATGTTATCATCAGAGGCACCAATGCTTGGGGGAGTGTGCATATTTTCAAAAGTCAGGAAAGGAGCAGAAGACCTTCAGTGAAATGGATTCACACTATTATGTAACAATGGGCTTAAGCACAGGGCAGAGTGTAAGGACAACATAGCTTCGAGAGCATGGTTTTCATTTTTTTTTTTTTTCATTTTCAGGGGCTCTATGAGTAAGAGTCAACTCACAGAACCTAAGAACAACAATAAATATAGTATGATCTTATAATAAGTTATGAGCACTTGCTTATGCCAAGAACTTTTGAAAATATTTCTCTAGCAAACTCACTGAAAAGGATCATCAACATTTCTTCTCACTTAAAAAAAAAAAGAAAGTGAACAGAATAAAAAAAAAGTGATTATAAAAAGAAAACCTTCACGTTCTACATAATTTAGAAACCATACAGTAACAGAATTTCAAGTCCTATGCTACGGTCCAGGGAACCTAAAACATTGAACTCAGACACGAATATGAATTGAAGCTCAATATCAAGAAAACAAAGATTCTCTCCACTGGGCTGATTGGCAACATTGCGATGGATGGTAAAGTGATTGAGAATGTAAACAGCTCTAGTTTGCTTGGCTCCACAATCAACTCTTGGCACCAGTAACCAGGAAATTAAAAGACGTATTGCGTCGGGAAAGTCTCTGTTAGAAACTTCTCCAAAGTACTGAAGAGCAATGATGTCAGTCTGGAGACCAAGATGCACCTGATGCTGGCTATGGTCTTTGCAATCACTTGCTATGTGTCAGAGAGCTGTACAATGACTAGGGAGGATAAAAGTAGAATTGATGCCTTTGAGCTGTTGTGTTGTAGAAGAGTATTGAATAGACCATGGACTACCAAGAAAACAAACAGATTCATCCTAGAGAGGGTTAAACCAGGCTACTCCTTGGAGGCAAGGATTCTGAAGCTTCAAGTGACATACTTTGAACATGTTACAAGAAGGGACCAGTCTTTGGCTCATGCTTGGGAGGGTGGAGGGACAGTGCAGGAGAGGAAGACCCTCGATGAGATGGATTGATTCAATGACTAGAAAGAGGGTAGGAGAGTCAGAGACAGTAAGATTGGCAAAGGGTAGAGCAGGGTTTACGGCTATTTTACCTAGGGTCACTATGAGTCACTTGCACTTGACAGCACATAATAACAACGACAAACCAGAAATCCCCTTTTGACTAATTGTTGTAGTTATTGTTGTTGTTTTGTGCCTTAAACTGGACTATGACCCACAGCAATTCTCTGAACCCTGCTCTATCCAGAGCTAATCTCACTATCTCTGACACTCCTACCCACATTACCCCAGCTGCTGTATCAATCTGTCTCATCCATCATTTTCATCTCCCTTGCTATCCCTCAACACTTCCAAGCATGACATTCTTCTCCAAGAACTGATCCCTCCTGGCCACATGGCCAAAATATGCAAGACAGAACCTCAAAATCCTTGCCTCCAAGGAGCAGCTAAAACTTGGTTACCACCACACCCTTGGTAGACACTTGGGCGCCTCTGCTCTGTATTATACTCCTGGGAAGTGCTTTGTTTTTTATTTTAGTCACCATAAGTATGCTAATTATTCCTCCAAACATATTTATACTCTGACTTCTCCTCTGACTTCAGATTAATAAATTCAGAAACTCGATGGGGATCTTCACTTGGAATATCCACAAGCATATCAAATACACATGCCTCACCCTCAAGCATGCTCTGCTCTCCTCTCCTAAATTCTCTCTGGTGGTTAATTGTACCACCATCTGCCTCACTTCTGTACCCAAATCCTAAATCCCTGTCACTATCTTATGACCCACACTCAGTCCCTCCAGTCCTGCTGAAGTACCTTCTAAACGTTTTCTAGATATGTCTTCCCTTTTGCATGCCTACCATCACATACTCTTTCAAGCTTTTATCTGCCTATTTCGGATATGTTCTAATGTTGTTGTTTACCATCGAGTTGGAACTGACCCACACCTGACCCTCTAGTGGGTTTTCAAAAGCAGTAAATCACACAGAAGGAGACGATCCATTTTTTTTTTCTCTGCAGAGCACCTGGTGGGTTCTGTCAGGTAAAATAAAATGACCTCATTGTCACTAGAATCTCTCCCTCCAGTTCCAGCCTACTCTACAGCTGGTGGAAAGCTGAATCCACACAAAAAGGGTGTTCCTGGAATAACACAGCAACTAAACTGACCTAAGACTACACATCCAAGACAAGAAAAAGGTGCCAACGCAATACTGCCCAACCAAGCCTTCCTCATGTGACCTACTGAACCACCAACAATATCTATATACGAATCCCCCACTTAGAAGTGCTGACGTCTAACTTGAAAGCTCAGTCTGCTTGTACCCAAACCATAATAAATCAGCTTTTTGACTCACATAAGCCTTGTATGGTTGATTCAAGTGCTCTCAGTCTGACGTCAGATGCAACCCCCCTTTTTCCTCCTTTCTAAAGCTTTTAGGTTTGAACAATGTACTTTGTGTTAGCAGCACAGTCACTTAGCTCCCTATATTCTAATGTTGTTGTTGTTGATTGCCTTCGAGTAGAGCACAACTCATAGCGATCCTATGAACAAAAGGTCTGAAGCCCCTCTACAGCTATCAACATTTATCAAAGTTCATAGTTTCCAGAGGTAGGCATGTTGTTTAGGAAGTGGATGCCACTCCAGCTTCCAAATATTCCAATAGGTCTCCCTATTGGGACCAACATTTTCTACTTCAATTCCAGCCTGAAAATCATTCCATTGTTCCATATCCCCTACAACATAAAGAGCAAATCCATTTCCATAACATGAAAAGTAAGCCTAACTCCTACTCACTTGCAGTATCCACTCCCTATATATTAATTATATTGAATCACTTGGAGTTCCTGCATAGCCCATGCTGATTTCCCACTTCTGTGTCCTTGATCTTGATTTTCTCCCTACTACTTCCCCTTATCCTCTTTATTACTTCTTAACTTACTTACTCCGTGTTCAAGACTCAATTCAGGTATTTTCTCCTGAAAGTATTTTGTAATTATCCCCAAATTCCATCTGCACCCCTAACATGAGCCTGAGCCAAGTGCCCTTTCTGTCCCCTTGCATAATGTCATTTGACTACTTCCCACAGTACAAGTGGGAAATTATGCTGAAATGATCCATTTACCTGTGGCTCACTGCCTCCAGCTTCCTGGGCTCTCCATCCCATGAGGGCAGAGAACATCTCATGCTTGCATATATAATCATAGCATAAAGTGTGCTCAATGAATGTTTACCCAACTCTGCCAAATTTAACTGCTTCCCATGAACTAAATTACAGGAGGGAAATATGTTTGGCCTGTAGACAGAAAAGAATCAGATCTATTCTCTCGTAGTCTATACCCCTGGATTCTTCTAGTCCTTTCTCCCTTTCCCTAATGAAAGCAGCATTTTCTGGGATTCATTTACCATGCACTTACTGGACATTTGTGGACCATAATGAACTAGAGTCCAGGGAAGAAGAGATAGATATGATAAAATATCTTTCCACAAGCAGCTCATATAGTCTAGAGGGAGAGAGAGAAAACAGTGCAACAGTGTGCTCAGTGCTCTGACAGAGGCTCAGAATAGCTAGTGTGGGACTCCAGCGGAGGGGGCAAGTGAATCATACACATAACAGTCTCAACGCCTGTGCTGGCTTATTTTACTCTTGTGAACACTTTGCTTTAAGTTATTCAAATGCCATTCCATACACTGATTCCCCTACCTCTTCCTCCCTAGAGAAAGGGAAGTTACATGATAATAAAGAATGATGGTTCCTTTGATCTCAGTAGTCCATCAATTCAGATCCTCACAGAAGAGGTGGGTGAGGAACCCCACAGCCAGGACTCACTCACTGCTGGTCAGTTCCAACACTTAAGCACCCTCCTCTCTCCAGGGAGGCTGTTCATCACAGCAGGAAGAGAATTCTTCTCATTTTTCTCCAGCCTAGCTGCTGGTGAATTCAAACCACTGAAGATGGGTTATGTCCTGGTTAGAGGGCAACCCAGTGTGAACTATTTGAGAGTATGCTCTCACTTAGGTTAGAGAACCTAAGTCATTTTGAATTGCAGAAGTTTACTACAAAATAGTTGAAAATCAATCATTTGGCTCCCAAGTTAGCTCCATTTCCATATTTCCAAAAATGTGAAAATGCCCACATATCTACTCTTCCAACACTCACCCTAACAAGTGCCTTCTGAAGTCCAGCTGAGTGACTGAACAACACCTTAGGTACAGTTCCTTCTGGGACTCCATACGTTAGGGTCTTTCTCCCCACCTGCAATAATCACAGCTCTCGAAAACATAACACTCATGCTAAATAAAAAAGGCTGGGAAACTTCCAATTCACCTTTCACCACTGGAGGGCCTATTACTTGAGAATTCTTTGCTGTGGTTTTAGCTTCTTGATGTAATGAAGAAAGGTTACAACAAAAGCTTCTTTTCAGTGATTTTCCTAACCATATTCCCTCCCACTGGTCCCTTATGGTGCCCTTTCAGGCCTGGACAGTGGCAAGTGATGAATGTGGTTTAGGCCTATGAATCATAGGACAGCATATAGTCTGCTGGCCTGGGTCCCAGTATGGAAGAAGCTTCTGGATGTGTCATCACTAACTAGATGACACCAGATCCACTGAAAGTCTCAGAACAAAGCCCCTAAATATTTATGATGGAACACACAATAATGGCAAGAGCTTCAAGTTTAAGTTCTACTACTGTCTACACAAATAAGAGGAGTTGGCGGAAATAGTTTTCTTTATCAATATCTCTCAACCTCATATAAGTCAAAGGGAACCCTGGTGGCATCGTCTGTAGGGAGCTGGGCTGTTAATCCAAATATCCAGCCTCTTTGTCATTTGAAATCCACAAGCTTTTCAGAGGGAGAAACGTAGGCAATCTTCTCCTGTGCAATTTATAGCCTCATAAACCCAATGGAGAGTCAGCTATGAGAGTCAGTTCTGACTCCACCGCTGTGAGTTTGAGATGATGATGATGTATAACCTACTTCATCCAAGCTGTAAAAGAAAATGAACATTTCCAAATAATTACAAGCCAGATATTTCTAGAAAAGAGCCCTGGTTGCACAGTGGCTAAGCATTTAGCTGTGCAAATTCCCCACCTGCTCCATGGGAGAAAGACTTGGTAGTGTGCTGCCAGAAAGAGTCCAGGCCCAGGCACTCTTTGGAGCAGTTCTACTGTCTCTCATAGGGCAACCGTAAGTTGGAAATGGCTCTATCAGCACACAACAACAATAACAACAGATCTTCAAGAAATTCCTTTTTAAGCCAGAATGAACCTTGGTTATTTTCATTTCTTCCATTTATTAATTAGCATAGTCCAACTTTTTACTTTGCTGCAAAGTCAACAGTGTGATCATCTCCCTAAGAAGATTATTGTTATTATTGTTGTTGTTGTTAGGTGCCGTCGAGTCAAGTAGGACTCATAGCAACCCTATGAACAAAAGATCTGAACCCTGTTCTATCCTGCACCATCCTCATACTTCCTGACACACGAGAGCTCATTGTGGCAGTTACCCTATCAGTCCACCTGGTTGAGGGTCTTCCTCTCCTTCACCGACCCTCGACCCTTCTCAGCATCATGTCCCTCTCCAAGGAATTCCTCGCAACATGCCCAAAGTGTGTGAGGTGAAGCATCATCTTTCTTGCCTCCAAAGGACATTCTGGCTGCACCCTGTAGAAGACATATCTGTTTGTCCTCTTGGCCATCGTTGGGGTGTTCAGTGCTCTTGTCCAACACCATAGTTCAAAGGCATCAATTCTTTTTTGGTCATCTTTAGTCATTGTTCAGTTTTCTGATGCATAACAAGTTATCAGAAAGACCATGGCCTGAGTGAGGTGCACCTTTCTCCTCATCCTGACATCATTACTCCTCAATGACCTGGAGAGGTCCCTAACTGAAGATTCTCCCAGTGCAATGTGTCTCCTTATTTCCTGACTGCTCATACCATGAGTATTAATTGTGGATCCAAGCAGATGAAGATCAATACAAAGAACTTATTTTAAAACCTAGTAATACTAGAAGGTTAGTGAGCTCTGGTGGCCTACTGGTAAGGTGCTGTACAGCCAATCCAAAAGTGGTGGTGGTGGTGGTTATTGATCGCCTTAAAGTTGAGCATGACTCATAGTGACCTTATGAACAAAAGGCCTGGAGTCTTTCTATAACTATCAACATTTATGAATGTTCATAGCGTTTTCAGAGATATGTTGTTCAGGAAGTGGATGCCACTCCTGCTTCAAAACATGTCTTAAACTGGGAGCTCTAGAAAACACTGTCCACCATGAGTAACCATTATGGCATTTGACACCCCAATGGCACAAGGTTCAGCATCCAAGCAACCCCAGGATATCTCAGTACACTGCTAAAACAGTGCTGTATCACCAAGAAGAATGTTCCTCCAAAATATAATAGCAACTAACTTTAAATACAAAGGCCCTCCCTGAGATCTTGTTGACTCTAAACAAGAGGCTTAATTTTTTTTTAAAAAAACCAACCACTATAGTATGTTGTTGTTGCTGTGGGCCACTGAGTCACCTGCAAAATATAGAGACCCTATGTACAGTAGCTCTGAACCCTTCCCTGTCCTAAACCAGTCTCACAAATTCACGGTTCAAATCCACCGGCTGCTATTTAGGAGAAAGATGTGCAATCTCTTCCTAAACAATTTACAACCCTTAAAAACCCACAGAAGAGGCAGTTAAGATTTAACATAACAACAGTTTAGTATATTTAGTATAATAACAATATTTAAAAAGCTAGATTATTTAGGACACATTAAATCTTTGAACAAAATCAATGTGAAGCAAAGAGAACAGAGACAAGAACAGCTGGTTGAGCATCATACAGATTTCACACCACACAGGAGCATAAAAGTTTTCCTGATGAGGATTCAGTACACCTTTTATCCCAGCACCAAATAACTCAGAGAAGACCCTCAGGCTAACATCACACTCCTATTAATAATTGTTTCCCAAGGAGTCATTGCCTGCTGACTATCCAAACAAAACAAGACAGAATAGAAAACCAGGGCAGAAAGTGGAATTTAATGTTAATTAAAAGAAGCATAAATGAGGAAAATAACACAAGCAAGAATTCAAAGACTAGAAGTAAGAATGCAAACCCATTAATTCTCCTCCCCTTAGGAAGCAACGAACCATTAGCATCTTGCAAGGGAATGAGACCTCAGTGGTGGAGTCATTAACACCCAGACGGGCTAAACATTCACATGTCTCTTCATTTTAGTTGGAGACAAGGAGCAAATTTGTAATCAATAAGAGGGGAAAACCCATTTTTATGTTAAAAGTAAAACAGCATTAAATAAACTGAAGAGTCATTTTATATTTTGTCTTTTTATTACGTACATAGAAGGTAATACCCAACCACTGAAAATTTTCTGTGGCTGGAACTTCTAACACTATGCTACCATGAGACTCATTTTCGCTGTACTGGTGGCATAGTCTATAGGGAGTTGCACTGCTAAGCGAAAGGCCATACCTACCTGGTGGTTCAAATTCACCATTTTTTCCATAAGAGGAAGATGGGCAATTCTCTTTTGTGACATTCATTGCCTTTTAAACCTAATGGAGGATCAGCTATGAGTTGGTACTAACACAGAGGCAATGAGTTTGATGTTTTGAGTTCTTTTCCTTTCACATTCAAGATCTGCATGGAAAACAAAATTAAACCATCCTTTGCAATAGAGTATCTTGGGGGAGGGAGACGAAGATTAAAATATCATGGGATGTATTTTTAGTTCACGTTATTCCAAAAGAAGTATCTTTAATATAATCCGTAAAGATAGATACAGCACAAATATTTTGTTACATTGTTGTAATTTACAACAATAACTTACATTGTTGTAACTTAACTTTCTCTCCTCCAACTCATAAGGACTCTCCATGCATGAAGGAATGAAACACTTCCAGATCCTACCACTTTCTCACAATCACTGCTGTGCTTGGTATGATCAAAAAATACAACTTTGACACACTTTTTATTACTTGAAACCATAATATCCCTTTGTTATGTTAAAATAAATGCTTTCACATGAACATAATTAAGTGTTCTGGGATTCTTACTGTTCCCAAGTTAGAAGCAATTTATCATGACCCATACTATCTAATACTTTTACTAGTAAATAAAATACTAATAAATAGCTTTCTGCTATTGCTTCTTTCAGCCAAGATTCCTCTAACATTTGCCATCTATTTATTGCTCCAATATTTTTGAATAATCTTCACCAAGATTCTATTTGCATATGATGTTACAAGCATTTCTTGGTAATATCCTTATTCTATTGGATCTTCTTTTTCTTTTAATGGACACAAATACTAGTTTCTTCCAGAACAGGCCAGTAGCTGTCTTCCAAGTTTCTTGACATAGATAAATGAGCATGCCCAGGGTTGCACCTGATTCTGAATTACATGAACTGATATATTGTCACATTCTGGGGCCTTGTTTCAGTAACTCTCTTAAGTGTAGCTTGGAACAGGCATAGGTCCTGCCAGTAGCACCAACAGCCTCTTCTAATCAGCCACAGGCTAGGGATAGCGATGCAGGTTGAAAAGAGTGCCACCCGAGACTTGGGGACTGTACTGCTGAGATCTTGCCAATTCCCTGGGCCTTTGTTTGTTCATATGGGAATAGTCCTCTCAACCAGCCACAGTAGAGGAAACAGGTACACAGTGTTCCTTCCATTAGCATTGACAGGTCCATCTTCCCAACCAGAGACAGGTACACTGATCAGCTATAAAAACTTACTGAGACTTGAGGGCTGGCTGGACTGTTGGGACCTTGTCACTTTCCTTGGCCTTTTCCATGAGGAAAATATACCAGGCAGCACTCCTGGGACTTTGCCTATGTCTGGAGAAAATTGTCTCCTCCTACTAACTACAGGACAGGGCAGAGAAGAAGACTCACCAAAGCTGGGCAAAGGAAGAGGCTTCCACTCTCTGTCCGCAAAGATCAACCAGATGAAAAGGTTGCCACAGGAAATGAGAACCAGAGCCGCCCATAGGTGACCAACAGGGAAGATTGCCACAGGAAAACTCAGTCTGAGGCAACAAAGTCTGCAACTTATCAATAACATCATAAAGATAAGGCATTGTTACTAACCAATAAAGACACATACGACCTTATACATACCAAGAAGAAAGTCACTTAATGTCAAGGAAGCAGTTGGCAGCTTCCACATTATAGAAAAAGATAAAACAAGCCTTCATTTACAAAAAGGAGATCCAGTGACTACCCAGACAGAGAGGATAAACAATAGATTGATATGGAGTTACTACTACTGAAATAAAGAAATGAAGCTATAAATTAGAATAACAATTTTAAAAAATCATCACAAGACAAGGAAGGTACAACCAACACAGTACTATAAACAACAGAAATGCATGAAAATGAAATATGGACTATTAAGACTGAAACACAGACTTTTTCAACATACTGGTGGTACATGTTGTTGTTATTATGTGCTGTTGTGTCAACTACGACCCATAGCAACATTATGCACAATAGCTCTGAACCCTGCCCTATCCTAAGCCAATCTCACTGTCTCTGCATCTATCCACATTACCCTAGTTACTGTGTCAATCCATCTCATCCAGAGTCTTCCTCTCCTGAAATGTCCCTCCATCCTTCCAAGCATAATGTCCTTCTCAAAAGACTGGGCCCTCCTGGCAAAGTTGTAAGACAGAGCTTCAAAATCCTTGCCCTCAACGAGAAGCTTGGTTTAACCTCTCCAAGGCAGACCTAATTGTTCTTTCAGCAGTCTATGGCTTAACCTAGTAGCAGTAGCAAAGTTTAATGGGACAGCAGGTAATACATGTTGGAGTGTATGTTGAGATATTGGAACTCCCATGCACTGCTGGTGGGACTATAGAATGGTACAACCATTCCAGGAGACTGGTTGGCATTTCCTCAGTAGCTCAACAAAGAAATCTCATACAACCCAGCTACTGCACTACTAGAAATATCCCCCAAGAAAATTGGAACTGAGACACAAATGGAAATATGTACACTTATTTTCATAGAAAAATTATTCACAATAGCAAGGAAATGAAACAGCCCAAAAGTCCATCAACAAATGAATGGATTATGAAATTGTAGTACATTCACAAAATAGAACACTCTGCAACACTAAGGAATTGTAATTTCATTAACTTCTACATAAGATTTGAGAGACTAGAGAGCATTTTGATGAGTGAAAAATCTCAGTAATATAAGGACAAATATTGCATAAGACCTTTATTGTAAAAATTGAAGGATAACTGAGTAATATGTGTATAAATGTTCAAAAGGAGAAAGGAAGAGGGGAAAGGGGCTGGGATAAAAGGACAGAGGAAAATCACAAGGATAGCAGAGGTTAGGGGGTAAATGAGGGAGTGAAGGAAGAGGAAAGTTTCAATGAGGACTTGAGAAGATGAGGCAATAATTGGTATATATAATTGCCTTCAGACACCCTATGAACATGGAGAAAGGATGAAAGTTATACAAGTGTTCAGGTGTTTTGTTCATAGGGTTGCTATGAGTCACCTACGACTTGATGGCACTTAACAACAACAGCATAGAGAGAGATCAGTTGGCCTAGCGCACAAAAAGTGATGCTACAAGTCAAAGGTAGGTGACTTTAATTTGTGGCCCTCAAGCCTGTTTTAATTGTTTTGGGTCAAACATCCTCTAGGTCATATAGCCCTGGTCTGTCCACTTGCTGTACAGAGGTCACTTGTGATCGCTGTGAAGTTGAACACTATGACACTAATGTGTCAAATGTGATAATGGTTACCCATGGTGGACAGTGTTTGGTGGAGCTCCCTGATTAAAACAAGCTTGGAAGCAGGAGTGGCATCCATTTCCAAAATAATTTGCCTCCAGAAACCCTATGCACCTGGAGAAAGGATGAAAGTTATACAAATGTTCAGGTCTTTCATTCATAGGGTCACTATGAGTCATCTACAACTTGATGGCACTTAACAACAACAACAACAATGCAATATAAATATATGAATTATTGTATAAAACACTATACATGAATGAAACACAATGTATATGGATGATTGCATTATATAAATGGGGGGGGAAGTCCAGCTTGAACATCATTGTTTCTTGATTATATATTAATTCTTGAAATGTTTCAATAGTAATTAATTCTTTTTGATATAGTTATTCTCTGTAGTCCTTCCATTTTCTTTAGGTGCTTTCTTTACTGCATAGTCTTTCAGTATTGCAACTTGAGGCTTAAACTTTTTCTTCATCCTTCAGCTACAGAAATGTTTTTTTCATAGATCTTTGTGCATATAATTACAATACTTTGCTTTATCTTCTTTAACTGCCTTTTGAGATTCTTGGTTTAGCTGTCTTGTCATGTCTTCCTATGAGGCTACTTCCTCACAGGACAGCTTATTTTAATGATGTGGGTGGAGTAACTTTTCATTCAATAAAGAGCTTTCATCCACTGGAGTGGCACCATCCAAAATTAGAAGAAACAGTTGCAGTCATCCAATAATATTTCAAACACGGAATGAATCTAGGAAAACTGAGAGTTGTCAAAAATAAAATTGATATATAAGGCCAAATATCCTAGTCATTAATGAGCTGAAATGAACTGATATAGGCCATTTTTAGTAGCTAATCATATGTTCTACTATGCCAGGAAAGACAAATTGAAGATAAATGGTGTTGCATTCATCAAAAAGAACATTTGAGGATATTCTGAAGACCAATACTGTCTATGACAGAATAATTATCGGCATGCCTACATGGAAACTCTGTTCATATGACTATTATTCAAATATTTGCACTAATCACTAAAGCCAAAGTTGAAAAATTTGAGGGTTTCTAGCAACTTTTGAAGTCTGAATTTGATCAAACATTTAATCATGTTTCACCAATAATAAATCGTGACTAGACACAGAACTTTCCCTTTGTTTTGGCTTCTCAACACTCCAGTGTTCAGCTCTTTCTTTTTTTTTTAAATTTTTTTTTATTTATTTTTTTTAGCTCTTTCATTTTGACATGTTCTCCTTTGTATTTGACTTCCCGATTTTCCAGTGCAATCTTTAGAGTCTCTTCTGATATTTATTTCTATATTTTTCTTTCTCTTCTGTCTTTGTAATGAACTTTTGCTCTCTTCATGGATGAGATTCTTACTACCATTCCACAACTCATCTGGTCTTCAATCATTGGTGTTCAGTGCCTCAATCTATTCCTAAGATGATCTTGAAATTCAGGTGGAATTGATTCAAGGTCAAATCTTGGTTCCTGTGTACTGTTTTCATTTTTTTCAGCCTCTATTTGAACTTGCATATGAGTAAGTGATGATCTGACCCACTTCTTGCCCCTGGTTTTGAGTGTCAATATTGAGCTTCTCCAATGATTTCTTCCACAAATATAGTCAATCTGATTCCTATGTAGGCCATCAGGTGAGATGCATATGTAAAGTTGTCCTTTGTGTCTTTTTAAAAAGGTATTTGCAATGAATAAATTACTATAAATACAAAATTTGATCATTCTATTTGCAGCCTCATTTCTATCACCAAGCCCATATTTTTCCAACTACTATTCCTCCTTCACTTTTTCCAACTTTTGTGTTCCAGTCACTAATTATCATTAACACATCTTGATTGCATGTTCGGTCAATTTCAGGCTGTAAGTTCTGGTAAAAATTCTCAATATCTTTCCCTTTGGCATCTCATCTAAAACTTTGCCATCATTATTCCTTTTCTAAGTTACATCTGAGATACTGGTATTAATCGTTACAGACTTAAGTACGACTATAAAAAAAAAAACCAACAACAAACCACATATCCTATTGCTAGATTTTTTTTTAATGAGTTAAGTTTTTGGTGAGTTGTTTCCTTTTTTTAGGGGGCTGAAGATAAAAGAGAACTTGATTGTAGCTTATATTTAATCTAACTTACTCTACTTTAATATGGTAAAAAGCTGTTCTATTAAGTATAAAGAACACAGTTTAAATTCACCAGCTTCTCCACAAGAATATAGATGGATTTTGAACATTTCTTCATGTGTTTGCCATCAAATGTCTTTGATGAAGTGTCTATTCATATCCTGTGCCCATTTTTCAACTGGGTTGTTTATCTTTATCTTGTGGTACTCGTGTATTTTCTAAATTCTAGATATAAGTCCCTTATCTGACATGTCAACACCAAATATTTTTCCCCAATCTGTGTCAAAATCCCTAGCTCTAAGAGTGATGCAAATCAAAACAACTATGAGATACCATCTCACCCCAATAAGAATAGCAAAATTTAACAGAACAGCAAACATCAGATGCTGGCAAGGTTGTGGAGAAACTGGAATCCTTATTCACTTTTGCTGGGGGTGTAAAATCGTGCAACCACTATGGAAGGCTGTGTGGTGTTTTCTCAAAAAGTTACAAATAGAAATATCATTTGACCCAGCAATTCCACTACTGGGAATATACCCCAAAGAAACCATAACTGCCACCCAAGCAGATATATGCACAGCCATGTTTCTAGTTGCTTTGTTCAAATAGTTGAAAACAACATAGGTGCCCATCAACAAATGAATGGATAGTGAAGCTGTGGTATATTCACACAATGAAATAGTACACTGCATTGAAAAACATGGAACTCATGAAATATTATACAAAATGGGTGACCCTGGAGGATATTATGCTGAGTGAAATCTCTCCATCAGAAAAGGACAAATATTGCATAATGCCCCTGTTGTAAAATGGACTGACATTGGTGTTGGAGGGAGACTGAGAAAAATGGGATAAATTATGTATACTGCAATGAAACAGATGAGAGAGAAAACTGATGAGAGAGAAAAACATATGAGTGAGAAAAGGGATATATGATTAGGCGTTATTGTCATGACAGGAGTCCAGAATGAAGGCTGCATTGTGGAGTGGACTTGGGGGAAGTGATTGTATAACAATGAAATATTTTTTCTTTTATTTTTCAAAGAGAA
>NW_006399849.1:5658204-5663546 GCF_000299155.1 Elephantulus edwardii | reverse complement strand
CTTGGAAAACCCACCGTAGGGTCAGCTATGAGTCACTCCAACCTGATGGCACACAATAACAGCAACATTTCAAATTCTTTAAAATATTAATAATATTATGAAAAGTAATGAAATTATTCTTGGTTTTCTTTGTTGTTGTTATATGACATTGAATTGCTGTGACTTATAGTGACCCTATGTACAAAAGCTCTGAAGCCTGCCCTGTCCTGCGCCAGTCTTATTGATTCTAACATATCTACTCCCATTGCCTCAGTTACAGTATTAATCCTTCTCATCTGAGGTCTTCCTTTGCTGCACTGTCCATCCACCCTTCTAAGCATGATGTTCTTCTCCAGGGACTGATCCCTCCTGGCCACATGCCCAAAATGTGTGAGATGGAGAGTCAAAATCCTAGCCTCCAAAGAGAAACCTGGTTTTACCCTCTCCAAGACAGACTTATTTGTTTTCTTGGTGGTCCATGGTATGTCCCAGACTCTTGTCCAGCACCACAACTCAAAGGCATCAATTCTTCTTCTGTCATCCTTAGTCATTATCGAGCTCTCTGATGCATAGCAAGTAGTTGTGAAGACTATGGTCTGGATTAGGCTCATCTAGACTCTAGACTGATATTGCTTTTCAGTACTCTAGAGCGGTCCCTGACAGCAGATTTTCCCACTGCAATTCATCTTTTGATTTCTTGACTGCTGGTGCCAAGAGTGTTGATTGTGGAGCCGTGAGCTAGCTGAAATTGTTAACAACTTCAATTTCTTTTATCTATCATGGCATTGCCAATAGTGTTGAGAAGCTTTGTCTTCTTAATATTCAGGTTAAGTCCATGCTGAATATAACAGTCCTTGACCTGATACAGCAAATGTTTCAGGTCCTCCTCAGTTTTAGCAAGCAAGGCTGTGTAATCTACATAACATAGGTTGTTGATGAGTCTTCCTCCAATTCTGATGTCACATTCCTTCTCATCAAGCCTAGCCTCTTGAATTATTTTTTTCTGCATATAGATTGAAAAGATATGGAGACTGAACACATTCCTGATGCACTCTTTTCCTAATTTTGGACCATACAGTGTTTCCTTGCTATGCTCTGAGGATTGCTTCTTTGTCCAAGCGTAGATTTTGCATAAGCACAATCAAGTGTTCTGGGATTCCCATCCTCCTCAAAGTTAACCACAATTTGTTGTGATCCACACAGTAAAACCCCTTTGCATGGTCAATGAAATACAGATAGATATCCCTCTGGTACTCTGCTTTTAGGGACTATAAATGGCCCACCTTTCTTATATACAGTGTGTGTTTGACAGTTTGTGTAACCTCTCTATCCTCAAGTTTCTAAGCTAGTACTATAATATCCTGCTTCAGATTTTTGTTGGGAGGAATATAGTAGTTGCAGATTTAAATGTGAGGTTTCATCACCAGCATGTTTCCTTGCTCTAAAAAACAACCAACCTATTTACTTAGAGTGAATGCACAACAAATTTACTACTAGTGAATACATAATAATGGCTAATCGGAACACTTTTTTATGAAAATAATAATCTGATGGCATATTTTGTATTCAATATAAAGTATGTTTTTTCATGAGATATGCACATACTAAAACAATTACTAGCCCAGGACCAGAATAGGATGAGGGAGCAGAGGTATGGTTCAACATACAAAGTTATAGGGTTTGGTTTTGGTTTCTTTTTTATTTTATATTTATTTATTTACAAAGCTTTAATACATTGTTTTTCACAAAAGATCCTTCCCATTTAAACAAAAGAGGAAACATATCCCCTTACACTCCAGAAATTTCCTCACTGCATTACCTGAAACCAATCTCAAGCGGAAGTAATATTTTAAGCACACTGGAGTAGACTGTCTCATGGGCTAAGGAACACTCTCAGCTCTGGAGTGCCACTTGTGGGGGAAGTGCGGTAGTTGACAGCACTGGAGAAATTTACTGGCTCCTTGTTGCTGGTAGACACCTTCAAGTCAATTATGGCTCATAGCAATCCTATGAACCACAGATCGGAACCTTTCTTTATCCTGTGATATTCTCACGATCACTGATAGGCTCGAGTCCATTGGTGTGGTCGCTCTGTCAAAAAAAAATCTTGAGAGTCGTCCTCTTCTTTCTCTGACCCTCCAGTTTCCACTTTTCGGCATGGTATCTTTTTCCCCCCGAAGGGCTAGTTCCTCCTGGTAACTTGCTCAAAGTTTATGAAATGAAGTTTCACCATTCTTGCCTCTAGGGAGCACCATGGTTGCACCTTCTCAAAGAGGGGATAAAATGCTTTTAAATTGACAGCAGCTATCAGACTTCCACAAGTGGGAACCACAGTCCCCGCAAAATTTGGTTGCTAGTCTTAGGCACTGAGACAGACAGCTAAGTTCCCGAAGACAAATTTCTATTATTTACTTATGCCAAGAAAACCAAACAAAAGACTATTAACCTGTTTCAAATTCTTCAAAAGTAATGGCATCAGAGACAGAGTTCAAATTACTGTACACGCATGCTATAGAAGAGGGCTCATTTAAAAAATTGGGTTAATCAAAGACCCCTTCCCTGACTGTTAGTAGAATATTATTATTATTATTATTATTCTTTTTATTTTTATTATTATTATAACAAACATTTACTAGGCAGTTATTGGGTGCCAAGCAATCAATGTTCTAATAATTTAAAGCCTATAAACTCATTGAATTTTTCATAAATTCTGTAAAATTCTACCATTTTAACATACAGTCTGTATATTATGAAGAGAAAGTCTGTATTATACGAAGAGAAAGTTTAAATAACCAGTCCATGCTCATTTGGTTAGTAAGTTTAAGGCTCATGTGGGTAAGTTTCTCTTTCTCAGGACATTATTTATCTTTCCAGGTGAGCATGGACTTACTGAAGAGGAAAAAAATTGTCCTGACATAGGGCCAAATTTAAAATTAACTACTCAAAAGACGAATCCCACAAGTAAATTTTCTTTTCCCTATTTTCACCCTTTCATCAGTGAAAACAGAGGTTCCAAGAACACAAGATTGGTTGCAGAGAATGAGGAAAAAAAGAGTTTCAATATGAGTTGAATGGGTAGATGTTATCCCTATTATGTTATTGTTGTTACTGTATAACCTTGAGTCAAACTGACTTATTCCTGATCCATAAGTGGATATTCACATGGGAGGAGATTTGCTATCTTTCTTCTGTGGAGCAGCTGGTGGATTTCAACTGCATGCATTTGGGTTGGTGATTCAGCTCCTTATTAGTCAGCCACCAGAACTCCCTGCCCCTATTATAGATCTTAGTGAATAAAAGTATGTCAGACCTCTAGAATAAGATAAAAATGTTAGCCTACTTTTATCATTCTCCACACTACCAACTTCACTTTAAAGGAAATAAATAAATAAAGCAACAAAAAATCAAAGAAAAGTTTCACCAGTTTAGCTAATGTCTGTAAGATAATCTGAAAGGTCTGTGAGAAGACTGTGAAAAGTATTATCTAATCCATGAGCCTGCAAAGTACAGGATATGAAGAGTTGAATAGTAGAAAACTTACTGATAAGTCTTCTATCAAGAGATGAAAGGAAAAGAAAAACACATTAAGTCTTTTCTAAGAATGACTTGAAATGTAGAAAAGTGAGCATTGACAGCTAATTTTTAGGATTTGACAAAACAGGTACATAAGATCTACGTCTTCCTCAAAACAAATATCAACATCCTTGGAACACTGTTTACGTTGTAGATTAGGACTTCTAGAGTTCTTTCAAACTTTTCTTTAATGAAGCTTATAGTCCTTGGTTTTAGTCCTAGGTCCATGATCCACTTTGAGTTGGTTTTTTTAGTATGGAGTGAGGTATGGATCTTGCTTGCATTTTCTGCAGATAGTTTTAAAATTTTGCCAACACCATTTGTTGAAAAGGCTGTCGTTTCTCCACTTAACTTGATTTCATCTCCTTTTAAAAAATCATTTGATCATAGGTAGATGGGCTGATTTCTGGATTCTCACTTCTATTCCATGGATCGATGTGTCTGTCATTTTACCATTACCACACTGTCTTGACTACCATAGCAGTGTAGTAGTATTTGCAATTAGGGAGTGAGATGACTCCTGCTTATTTGGGACCTCTATCCATTCCAAATGAAATTAGAGATTGCCTTTTCTGTCTTGTTGAAGAATGGGATTGGTATTTGTATTGGGATAGAATTGAATGTGTAAATTGCCTTTGGTAGTATTGTAATTTTCACAATATTGAGTCTTCCTATCCATAAGCAAGGGATATTCTTCCACTTCTCAAGGTCTCTTTTTGTTTCTTGTGGTACAACAAGGCTAGGATAAAATAGATGAATGGGACCTTTCAAAAATCAAATCCCTATGCACATCCAAAAACTTCTCCAACTGGGTAAAAAATGGAAGCCACAGACTGGGAAAAAATATTTGACTGTGTGGATCACAACAAACTGTGGCTAATTATGAGAAGAATGGGAATCCTAAAACACTTGATCATGCTAATGAGAAACCTATACTTGAACCAGGAGGCAGTTGTCAGAGCAAAGCAAGGAAACACTGCACGGTTCAAAATTGGGAAGGGATGGATAAATTGGATACATCAGGGATGTATCCTATTTCTGTAACTTTTCAATATTTATGTAGAACAGGTTATCTGGGAAGCTGAGTTCTATAAAGAGATATGTGGCATCAGGATTGGAGGAAGACTCATGAACAATCTGTGTTGTGCATATGACACAACCCTGTTTGCTGAAACTGAGGAAGACCTGAAGCACTAATGTGGAAGGTCAGGAACTGCAGCCTTACGTATGGATTGAGGCTCAATATCAAGAAAACAAAGATTCTCACCACTGGGCCAATTGGCAGCATCATGATGGATGGTGAAGAGAATGAGATTGTTCACAGACTTAGTTAGCTTGGCTCCACAGTCAACACTCTTGGCACCAGCAGCCAGGAAATTAGAAGACGTATTACAGCCAGGGTGACGCAGCGCGATGGCGAGGCCGCCAGCCGGGGGAACGCCGGGGGAACGCCGGGGGAATGCACGCCGCTGCCCCCCAGACCGGGGGAACACCACCGCCAGACAGGGAACGCCGCTGCCAGCCGGGGGAACGCACCCCGCCGCCCACCGGGGGGAACGCACGCCAGATTGGGGGAACGCCGCCACCAGACCGGGAAACGCCGCGAGAGGGACCCGGAAGAGACCCGGGAAGAGCAGCAGCCAGCCACCAGCCGCGGAACTCCAGAGGAGCGAAGACTGCCGGACACTGTGGGACCCCCCTGCAGCCCACACCTGTGTGACCCTTAGCACACAGGGTGCAGCTGCATAAACCCCCAGCAGCGCACAAGCCCCGTCCCCACCTCTTGGTGA
>NW_006399849.1:5648217-5651807 GCF_000299155.1 Elephantulus edwardii | reverse complement strand
GTGCTGAAGAGCAACAATGTCAGTCTGGAGACTAAAGTGCACCTGATGCATGCCATGGTCTTTGCAATCACTAGCTATGCATCAGAGAGCTGGAAAATGACTAGGGATGATAGAAGGGGAATTGGTGTCTTTGAGCTCTGGTGCTGGAGAAGAATATTGACTATAGCATGGACTGCTAAGAAAATGCACAGGTTTGTCCTGGAGAGAGTCAAACCAGGCTGCTCTTTGGAGGCAAGGATTCTGAAGCTTCATCTGACTTACTCTGGGCATGTTGCAAGGAGGGATCAGTCCTTGGAGAGGGTCGTCATCCTTGGAAGGATAGAGGGACAGCACAGGAAAGGAAGACCCTCGATGAGATGGATTGATTCACTGACTTGGCTAATGTGGGTGGGTGTGTCAGAGACAGTGAGATTGGCACAGGATAGGGCAGAGTTTAGGGCTGTTGTACCTAGGGCTCCTATAAGTCACAGAAGACTCGACGGCACATAACAACAAAAACAATGACAATGACAAGTCAGATAAGGGACTCACATCTAGAATTTTTAAAATAGCACCACAACAAGATAAATGTAAACAACGCAATTGAAAAATGGGCACAGAATATGAACAGACTCTTCACCAAAGAAGATATTCAGATGTCCAACAAGCACATAAAGAACTGTTCAAAATCCCTAGCTCTAAGAAAGATGTAAAGCAAAACAACAACTATGAGATATCATCTCACCCCAGTCAGAATAGCAAAATTTAACAGAACAGCATACATCAAATCCTCGCAAGGTTGTGGAGAAACTGGAACCATTATTCGCTGTTGCTGGTAGTGTAAAAGGGTGCAACCACTATGGAAGGCTGTATGGCGCTTTCTCAAAAAGTTGCAAATAGAAATACCGTTTGACCCAGCTATTCCACTACTGGGAATATACCCCAAAGAAACCATAACCACCATCTAAGCAGATATATTCACACCCATGTTTATCGTGCCTTTGTTCTCAATTGCAAAGGGTTGGAAACAACCTAAGTGCCCATCAAAAAACAAATAGAGAGAGAATCTGTGGTATATTCACATAATGGAATACTATGATGCATTGAAAAACAAGGAACTCATGAAATATTTATTATACAAAATGGGTGACCCTGGAAGACATTATGCTGAATGAAATATCTCAGTCACAAGAGGATACCTACTGCACAGTGCCACTGTTGTAAAACAGGACTGACATCGGGGTTGGGGAGAGACTGTGAAAGATGGGATAAATTATGTATACTGCATTGAAACAGATGAGGGAGATAACTGCTTAAAAGGGTTATATGATTAGGTATTATTGTTATGAAAGGACTTTAGAACAATGGCTGTATAGTGGCGTGGACTTAGGCGGAGGGACTGTATAACAATGAAAGAATTTTTCGTTTACTTTTCAAAGAAAAGAGTGAACCAGGGGTGGAGATTGAGCAGGGAGAAAAGTGCAATATGAATGAACGGAAATCCAAAAATCTCTGTAAACTTTCATTAAAATTAATAAAAAAAAGAGTAAATCATAAAAAACTCAAAAAATCAGCACCTATTTAATAATGAAATGTGGAAGATATCCTTATTAATGTCAGCAGCAGCAGGCTAAGCTCTATCACCATACTTAGAACATCATTATAATTACTAGTCAACTAACCTGATTTTAAAAGAAAAACACACCAAAAACCTATGTATTGTCACCAAGTTGGTGCCTACTGATACCTGACTCTCCAGTAGCTTTTCAGAAGCTGTGAATCACATAGGAGGAGGTTGATTATGTTTCTACCATAAGTTCCAGAGCAGCTGGTGGATTTGAACCACCTATTTCTGGGTCACCAAAGTGCAACTCCTTCCCTTTTTTGCCACAGGAACACCCAGATCTGATAAAAGAGTCATAAATATTAGAGGGAAAGGAGAATGTATCATCATTTGAAAAATCACAGAACACCTTACTTAAAATACGGCTATAAAATGCACTGGAACGTCATGGGGAGCTATTAGAGGCAATGATGTATATGGGTATAAAAATGCTCATGATAAATTGCTCAATGAAAAGAATCGTTGGTAAAATTCTACAGAGTGGTTTAATTTTGGTGTTTTAGACACTATGCGTAGAAAACAATGTGAAAGTGGCAGTAGAACTTAGCCCTAAGAGATGGTTGGAATTTCTGCTTTTGAGTCTGGATTTAACATGATTTTTCTACTGTGACCATGTGGCCAAAGGTGTTGTGAAGTTTCTTCTGCATAATAACTATACTTTTAGGAGCTTTATGTGTAGGTTGCAGTTAAAGACCAAATAGAGCTGGAGGAAGAAAGAACAGTCAGTCATCAAATTCCTTAGTCAGGACTGGGCTGATGCTTCTAATGAGAAAAATTATACAAGTCATCATGTTTTGGCGAGAGCAGATATTTCAGATGTTAACACGTATTATTCCCTGGCTGTTACAAAATATGAAGCTGGCTTTGAAACGGAAGCATAATTACAGAAATCCAAATACATAGTCATCAGTAGTTGTTTCTCCTGTGTATTAACAAAGTTAATGAAAGCAATGCATTGTGAAGGCAATTGATGATTAACATGCTGACAAAAATGCCCATTTTTAAAATGTTGCCAATTATTTTCCCTAAGAGAGCATTGTTTTACATCTTTGAGATGAAATTCTGTTAATTGAATTAACTGTATAAAGAAGTACTTGCCAGGAAATTCTGCTGTAATTTGAAAGAAGAAAGGAAGCACATTGTTTAAAAGTAAGCATGCAGGAGACACCAGGTGTCTTGTCACATTCCCCTGCAGTGAGCAGGATCCCTTAAGCTGTGGGCCCCAAACAATCCTGTCCTCAGATAAGACATGGAGTTGCCATGAGTTGAAATCAACCTGATTGTAACTGACAAGCAACAAAGAATTAATAGGCACCTGAAGACAGAAAACTAGTTTTTGTTGAATGTTAGCTCTTGATAACGTGATATTCTTAGCCTTTTACTTAATCTTCAGTATCTTCATCATTCAAAAATCAAATACGTGGAGGATAACATCTTCCTGTCCTACAGATGAATCTAAGATAAACTCAGTCATTGTCTCAAGATAAAGGCTGTAGAAGTGAAGTCTGAAATCTGCTTCTATCTCATTTCAAAGCTTTGTCATGTCCTATATGAGTTATTGATCCAATTATTCTACTTCCAGCCTCATTTCTATTGCCAAGCCCATATTTTCCAACTACTGTTCCTTCTTCACTGTTTTCTACTTTTGCATTTAACTCATCAATTCTCAGTAATGCATCTTCATTGCATATTTGGTCAATTTTTAACAGTAAGGTTTGGTAAAAATTCTCAATTTCTTCCTCTTTGGTTTGGTTGTAGATGTGGGAACATATATTTGAATGATAGTCCTGTTAATGGGTCTTCCTTGAATGTATATGGATACTATCCTGCCACTCACAACATTGTATTTCAGGACAGAACTTGAAATTGACTTTTTGACTGAATTCACCATCATTTTTCCTCTATTTCTCATGCCCTTCAAAGTATATCATATGATTATCTGACTCAAACTGGCCAAAGCTAGTCCATCTCATCACACTAAAGCCTA
>NW_006399849.1:5612316-5646932 GCF_000299155.1 Elephantulus edwardii | reverse complement strand
GCTTTCAGCTAAGATCCATCTAACATCAGCTACAATATCCCTAGTACCACGACCCCTTCTAAACCCAGCCTGGACTTCTGGCAGGTCTCTGCTGATGTGCTGTTCCAGTCATTTTGGGACAATAGTCTGTCTTAATTAGGGAGCTCCACCAAAACCAGTCCACCATGGTAACCTTTATGGCATATGACACACCAACTGAATTTGGAAATGTTAAAAAAAAATCATTAATATAATATTCAAGCAAAATATTGCTGAATATAATTAAAAAATGGCTAGAACAGTACGTAGATAAGGAACTGCCAGAAGTTCTAGCACGATTTAGAAAAGGCTGTGGAACCAGGAACATCATTGCTGAAAGTAAGGAATACCAGAAGAATGTCTATTTGTGCTTTATTGTCTATGCAATGGCATTTTACCATGTGGGCCATAACAAGTTGTGGCTGACATTGAGAAGAATGGGAATCCAGAGCACGTAATTGTCTCATGCAGAACCTATACCTGGACTAGGAGGCTGTAGTGTGAACAGAGCAGGAGAGCACTGCATGGTTTAAAACTGAAAAAGGAATGGGTCAGGGTCGTATTCTCTCTCCATACGTATTCAAATTTATGCTGAGGAAGTTAACTGAGAAGCTTGACTCTATAAAGAGGAGTGTGACATTAGGATTGGAGGTAGACTCCTCAATAACCTGTGTTACACAGATAATACAACCTTGCTTGCTGAAAGTGAGAGGACTTGAAAAACTTGCTGCAGAATATCAAGGACTACAGCCTTGAATATGGATTACATCTCAACATCAAAAAGGTGAAAATCTTTACTTAGGTTTATAGGAAACAGCATAATAGATAGAGAAAGGAATGAAGTCAATAATTTCATTTTGCTTAGAGTTAATACCATTAATAACATTGGTCCTAACAGTCAGGCAATAAGGAGATGTATTGCATCAGACAAGCCTGCTGTCAGGTATCTCCCAAAATATTGAAGAGCAATGATGTCTGTTTAAAAGCTAACGTGAACTTGATTTCAGGTCATGATCTTTTTTTCCGTTTGAAAGCCATACAGTGAATAAGGATGACAGAAAAAGAATTGATGCCTTTGGATTGTAATGTTGGAGAAGAATATTAAATATCCCAGGTACTGTCAAAAGAATAAATATATGTCTGGAAAAAGTGTAGCCAGAATGCTTCTTGGAAATAAAATGGCAAAGCTTCATCTCTCATATTTTGGGCATGTTGCTAAGAGAAGTTATTCCTTGGAAGGGGGCATCTTGTTTGGAAAGGTGGAGGTTCAGTGAAAGAAAGGAAGACACTCAGTGAGATAGATTGGCAGAGTGACTGCAAAAATGGGTTCCAGTGTGTCAGAGATGATGAGGATAACACAGGACAGGACAGCGTCTAGATCTATTGTTTGTAGGTCGCTATAAGTTGTACTCCACTTAAGAGCAAGTAACAACAGTAACAACCATATCTAGCAATTGGAGAATTCCTATGTCGTGTGAACGATTAACACATTCAGCTGCTAACCGCTAGTTTAAAGATTCCGTTCATTCACAAGCAAATCAGAAGAAAAACTTGGCAATCGAGTTAAAAAGAACCCCATCTATAGAAAATGCTTGGGGCATAATTCTACTTTGCTGTGCTTTAATTAAACATCAACAAGCCTATAACAATTGTTTTTTTATGTTTTATCTAAGCAATTGAAGGTGAGAGAACTTGGAGTTTAAGTACATTGATCTTCTCTTGGCCACTTGTTTTATGCTGTAGCAAGCATATAGTAAATATAAATAATGTACTAAAATTATTATTGTTCTTTAGAGGGTATTATGACCCTTTGTGTTTCATTATTAACAGCTGGTCCTTGTCTCATTCCTCTATCTTCCTTGCTTCTCAGGCTTCTTCCTGACAGCAATTCTGTCTGGTCCCTAGCTCAGCTGGGCCTCCCTGCCAGCTGCCAGGCCTTCCTAGACCAGCTGCATACCCTATGCTGGATCACATAGAGACCTATCAGTCAGGTTTGGTTTTGCTGTGCTCTGCCAATCGGTGAAATGCCACCTGTGTGTGCTTTCAAAGACCTTTCACAGTGACAGCTTGCTTAGTTTTGCTGACGATCACTTGTTTCCCTTCTCTTTCTTGGAACACTGTGCTCCGCTTGCACACTGACAAAATGTTCTTTTGTCTCTAACAGTGTCACATGCCCCTTCTCTAGGGAAGGCTCATGTATCCAGATTCTGCCACCACAAAATCTGAAAGGGTTCTGGGTCTGACTGGCTTATGGACCCTGAGGTTAAGCTTGGATTCAGATGGAGACATAGAAGCGGTTTTAATCCTAGAGAGTGTGACTCCTTCTAACTCCAGAATACTTGAGGAAGAAGCCTTCTAATAGAATAGGGCATGATGAGAGCTTTTAATGTCCTTCACTGTGGAAATTGGAGAGCACGGACATGTTTCATCCTTGACACTGAAGGAGATAGCTCCAAACTTTGTCTACTTCTATAAGATTCTGAAAATATGTCCACAAGTGTTTCCTGAAACAAAGCTAATATCTACATTCTGCTTCTCTAGGCTTCTATTCTTTCAGCCAAGCACAATCAGTGGCTTTGGGCACTTGGTCAGGCTCAGCCCACCAAAAGGAAGGATTTACAGTTTAATAAGTGATTTGAAACCCCCTGTGGAGCCCTCACCTCTTCCATGGTCTCTAATCTTGTATTAATAGGGGCTTAGCACTGTCTCCTGAAATTCCAGTCCTTTCCAGATTATCTTTAATGCCATCTATGTCCCAACTCTAGGAAACAGTAATTTAGGTAGTACAAGGCTTGTACAGGAAACAAAATATCCTGAAGCTTCTAAGGACAGCTCTCTATAACTTCATTAAAAAATAAACTAAATAATGAAAAAGTGTTACCTCCAAGATCAACTCTAACTTTTGGTGATCCATGGGTGTGTCAAAGCAGAATCGTGCTCCATAGGGTCTTTGATCTCTGATTTTTTCAGAAATGTTGTAGTTGTTGTTATGTGCCATCAAGTCGAGTACAACTCATTCTGACCCTATGAACAAAAGACCTAAACCCTTTTCTATCCTGCACCATCCTCATATTCCTTGACACACTAAAGTCCATTGCACAGTCACTCTGTCAATCCACCTGGTTGAGGGTTTTCCTCTCCTTTGCCAACCTTTCACCTTTCCTAGTTTTATGTCCTGCTTCAAGAAATAGCCCCTCCTAGCAACATGAACAAAGTACATGAAGCAAAGCCTCCTCATCCTTGCCTCCAAAGAGCACTCCGGCTTCACCTTTTCCAAGATATACCTGTTTCTTCTCTTGACCATCTATAGCATGCTCAGGGTTCTTCTCCACTATCACATCTCAAAAGCATCAATTCTTCTGTCATCCGTATACATTGCACAGCTTTCAGATACATAGCAAGTCATCACAGAGACCATGGCCTGGATCAGATGCATTTTAGTCCTCAAACTGACATCATCATTCTTCAGTTTGTAAATTGCCCCTAACTGCAAATTTTTCCAGTGGATCCAAGTAAGATGAAGTCATTGCCAGTTTCAATCACTTCTCCCTCCATCATGATTCTCCCTATTGGTACAGTGGTAGAAATCTTTATTTTTCTTGACATTGAGATGCAATCCATACTGAAGGCTGCAATCCTTGATCTTCTGAAACAAGTGCCTCTAGTCCTCCTCACTTTCAGCAAGCAAAGTAATGTCATCTGCATAATGGATATTATTTATGCATTCCTCTTCATAGAGTCCAGCTTCTTGAATAATTTTCTCAGCATACAGATTAAATGGATATATAGAGAGAGACAACAACCAAGATGCACTCCTATCTTAATTTTAAATCACTGCAGTGTTCTCTGTACTCTGTTCACACAACATCCTCCAGGTCCAGGTATAGGTTTTGCATGAGCACAGTTAATTGCACAGGGATTCCCATTCTACACAATGTCAGCCCCAACTTGTTATAATCCACACTGTCAAATGCCTTTGCATAGTCAATAAAACACAAATAGGCATGACTCATAGCGACCCTATTAACAAAAGGCCTGAACTCCCTCTACAACTATCAACATTTATCAAAGTTCAGAGTTTCCAGACGTATGTTGTTCAGGAAGTGGATGCCATTCCTGCTTCCAAACCTGTCATAGTATGTTATTGTTGTTATGTGCTGTTGAGTAACCTGCAATGTATAGTGACCCTGTGTACAGCAGCTCTGAACCCTTCCCTGTCCTGAGCCAGTTTCACTAATTTTGACACACCAACCCCCATTGCCCCAGTTACTGTTAGCTGATGCCCTTCTGGGAGAATAGATTCTCTCAGATCTTTCCAAGGCACCACCAAGTGGACATGAACAATCTTTGATTTAATAGATGAGCACATTAACCCTTTGTTTATCCCGTTTAAATAAAAACAAACTACAATACTGTCACTGAGTTGATTATCTTCACATACATCTGAAGTTTCCCAAGCCTTGTTATCAAATAATGAAGTGCCAACATTTTCTTTTTGCTCTTTAAGCATGAGTAATTTGTACTTAAACAATTTAATTTAATTAAACTGATTGGTATTTTATTTCATTAATAATCACTTGTTAGCTGGAAGCCTCTTGTTTAAACCAATGAAGACACCATGGGTGGGCCTTTGTTATTTAAAGTTGGTTGGGTCCTGCCTGAGAGTCTCTTTTTTTGGACCTTCTGGTCTAAAGCAGTTGGATTGCAGAAGGTAAGTTATCTTGATTTCATTAACACTCAGGTATAAGCTAATTGATCATTTTTATTTAAATAATAGTTGTTTTGTTTTAATTCAATGTTTTCATTTTATTAACAATCTGTGACCCTTGTGCCTGGTGTGAAGACTGATTTGCTGTTAGAATTACAAACTAAATTGGCAATTTGCTGTTTGAGGAGAACATTGTTGTAATTGTTACAGCACTTGTCTGTCACATTGCTGTACAAAGATAACTTGTGGGTTGCAGTGCCACTGAAAGCTGTGCCACTGGTGTGTCAAATGTCATAAGGGTTACCCATGGTGGACAGGTTTAGTAGAGCTCCCAGATAAAGATAGACTATGAAGCAGGATTGGCCATCTACTTCTAAATAACAGGTCTTTGAAACCCTATGAACACTAGAGGAATGCAGATGGTTACATAGGGTAGTGGTAAAGCCCAGATTGTAAGTCAGTTGAAAGAATAATAACAAACATCATTTAATATGTACCTAGCTTGAATTTTGGAAAACTGGAAATTGTAAGATATGAAATAGAATGCATGAACATTGATATACTAAGCATTAGTGAGAAAAAAATGAACCAACTTTGGCCACTTTGAATCAGATAACCACATGGTATACTATGCTTGAAATAAAAAAAAACAGAATAGTGTTGCATTCATAATTATTGTTGTTGTTGTTGTTGTGTGCCATTGAGTCACTTGCGACTCATAGCAACCCTATGTACAAGAGCCCTAAATGCCATTCTATCCTGTGCCAACCTCGCCATCTCAAACATACTCATTCCCACCATACCGATCACAGAAACAAACCATCTCATTGAGGGTCTTCCTCTTCTCTGCCGTCCCTCCATTCACCCAAACATGATGTCCTTCTCCAAGGACCAGTGCCTCCTTGCAACATGCCCAAAGTATGTCAGACAATGCAGCAGAATCCTTGACTCCAAGGAACATTCCGGCTTTCCCTTTCCAGGACAAACCTGTTTATTCTAGCAGTTCATGGTATATACAACACTCTTCTCCAGCACCACAGATCAAATGCATCAATTCTCTTTCTATCATCCTTAGTCACTGTCCAACTCTCCAGTGCATAGCATGTAATTGCAAAGACAAACAGCCTGAGCACTGTTTGTACATAGAGTTTTCGGAGGCAAGCCATTTCGGAAGTGGATGCCACTCCTGCTTCCAGGCTTGATTTAGTCAGGAAGCTCCAGCCAAGACTGTCCACCATGGGTGCCCATTACCACGATTGGCACATCACTGTCACAGTCTTCAGCATCACAGCAACCACGAGTTACCTCTGTACAACAATGCACAGACCAGTGCTATACCACCTTCGAACAGTGCTCAGGCCGTTCGTTCATAGGGTCACTATGAGTCATCTACGACTCGATGGCATCAAACAACAAACAACAACAGCCTGGATCAGGCACACCTTAGTTTCCAGTCTGACATTGTTACTCTTCAGTACTCTTGAGAGGTCCCTCTCAGCTGACTTTCACAATTCAATTCATCTCTTGATTTCCTGGCTGCTGTTACAAAGAGTGTTGACTGTGGAGCCAAGTAAACTAAAACTTAACTATCTCAATCTCTTCACCATCCATACTGATGCTACCAATTGACCCAGTGGTGAGAATCTTTGTTTTCTTGATGTTGAGCTTCAATCCACATAGGAGGCTGCCGTCCTTGACCTTCTGTAGCAAGTGCTTCAGGTCCTTTTCGGTTTTAGCAAGCAGGGTTGTGTCATCTGCATAACGCAGGTTGTTGATGACTCTTCCACCAATCCTGATGCCACATTTCTCCTAGTACAGCCCAGCATCTCAGATGATCTGTTCTGCATACAGATTGAAAAGGTATGGGGACAAAATATATCCCTGACTGACCCCTTCTTGATTTTGAACCATGTAGTATCTCCTTGGTCTGTTTTTATGACTGCCTCTTGGTCTAAGTATAGGTTTTGCATAAGCACAATCAAGTGTTCTGGAATTCCCATTCTTCTCAGAGTCAGCCACAGCTTGTTGTGAGCCACACAGTCAAAAATCTTTGCATAGTCAATGAAGCACAGATAGACATTCTTCTGGTATTCTCTGCTTTCTGCCAAGATCCATATAACATTAGTGATAATATCCCTAGTACCACGACCTCTTCTAAATTCAGCCTGCACATCTGGCAGTTCTCTGTTGACATATTGTTCCAAATGGTTTTTCATAATTTTCAGCAGAATCTTGCTTGCATGTGATAATAATGATATTGTTTGATAATTCCTGCACTCTGTTGGGTCGCTTTTCTTTGGAATGGCAACAATATCGATATTTTCCAATCAGTCGGCCAGCTGGCTGTCCTCCAGATTTCTTGGCACAACTTAGTGAGCAAATTCAGGGCACCATCTGTTTGTTGAAATAAATCAATTGGTATGCTGTCAACTCCTGGAGCCTTGCTTTTTGCCAATTCTTTCAGAGAAACTTGAACTTCCTCCTTCATTACCACAGGCTCTTGCTCATATGTTATTTCAAGAAATTACCCTTGGTACCAGCAGACAAGAAATAGGAGACATATTATACAGGAAAAAATCTGTAGTTAGGAACCTATCCAAATTGTTAAGGAATAATGATGTAATTTTGAGGACAAAAATGCATCTGATTCAGCCATGGTCTTTGTGATGACTTGCTAAGTATCTGAGAGCTAACTATGAATAGAGATGACAGAAGAATTGATGCCTTTGAGCTATGGTGTTGAAGAAGAACACTGAACATCCCATGGACTGCAAAAAGAACAGATAAACATATCTTGGAGAGGGTGCAGCCAGAGTGCTCTCTGGAGGCAAGGAAAATGAGGCTTCACCTCACAGACTTCGGACATGTTTCTTGGAGGGGTAAACGTTGGAAGGGGGCATGATGCTTGGAAAGGTGAAAGGTCAGCAAAGGAGAACACCCTCGACCGGTGGATTTGACACAGCAACTGCCACAATGGGCTCTACTGTGTCAGAAAATGTGAAGGTGGCTCAGGGTAGAACACAGTTAAGGTCTGTTGTTAGTAGGGTCACTGTAAGTCATACTCAACTCTATGGAAATCAAAAAACCAACAACTAAACAATGTCAGCCAAAATTTTAAAAAATTCTTAGAAATATTTTACAATTTTGAAGTTGGTTTTCAAATTTTAAAGTTAATGAAATTAAGATGAAATCTTCCATTTTCTTTGCCAATGTCCTAACAGATGATACACGGAGCTTTTATCATTTGGAAGGAGTCATTATCGGATAAACCACATTTTACTATGTATCCTAAAATAATGTCATAGTTTCTAGCACAACACAATAAAAAAAGCCAAATATTTGTTGATCATCTTCAATGGATATAACATCTACCATAGAAAGTAGTTATGTTGTGGTGCTGTTATGTGCCATCAAGTCACTTGTGACTCATAGCGACCCTATGTAATAGGCAAATACAAATCTCTTTGAGCACTTACACTGTGGTTCAGAGAACAAGGCTGACACAAAGGAACTATGTTGTTGTTGTTGTTATGTGCCATCGAGTCGCTTGCGACTCATAGCGACCCTATGTACAACAGCCCTAAACTCTGCTCTGTCCTGTGCCAATCTCACCGTTTCTGATACACCCGTCCCCATTACCCCAGTCACTGAATCAATCCACCCCATAGGGGGCCTTCCCCTTCTGAGCTGTACCTCTACCCTACCAAGCATGATACTTACCTGGCAGAGGAAAGCAATTATAGAATACATAAATCTATAATTAGAGTTAATAAATTGTGTGGTACAACTAATAAATTAAGAATTAATTAAGAAAAGAAAAATGAGAGAGGTTGCTGTAGGCTAGGAATATAAAACCAACAAAGTGTATTGTCTTTAGCTGGGTCTTTAAAAATGGGTGCACATATATTGTTGTTAGGTGCTGTAGCATTGAGTATGACCCATATTGACCCTATGAACAATAGCTCTGAACCTTTTCCTATCCTGTACCATCTTCAAACTTTCTGACACACTAGAGCCCATTGAAACAGTCACTGTGTCAATCTGCCTGGTTGAGGGTCCTCCTCTGAGTGTATGCATAGATAGGCAGAAAAGAAATATAATGGCATCCATATACAAAGTAAGAGAATGGGTAGTGTGGTGTCAAACGTTGACTGCTCAAAATGTTTTTCCTAGCCATTGATTAACTGTTTGTTTAGTGCTGAAGTATTATTTATTGTGTTAAGGAGACAGGATTGGAGTGAGATATAAGCCTCAGGCTACTAGAGGTTTGTATAAGTCCATGAAAGCTAAACACTAGCTCTTTTGGGGGGGCCACTAGTTTTCCATCTGCACAACAACTGATAGTCTACTGTGCTCACTAGTCTCAGGCTTTCGTACCTAGAGTCATGTGAGTCATTCCCCTGAGGGGTCTGAGTCTCTGAGAGACCTTCCAGTGAACCACTGAACCTAAGGGACATAGAGAAGTGAAGAAACTGAACAAAAAAGGGACTGTTGATTTTGGAAATCATGGAATTATACAGCAAATCAATCATTTGTGACGCTGTTGACTCTGCTCTTCTTGTAACTGGTCTGCTATTAATCTTAGCAGACTGAATTATGAATACATAAAATTACATGAAGTCAGGGTAGAGCAACAACTAGTAAGCACATGATTAGGTGTGTTAATGAAGAAGGAGAAGTAACTAGAGGAAGAAAAAAGAATAATATTTAAAAGCAAACAAACAAGAAGTTCATCTCCACCAAAACAGTCTTTATTTTAAGGATTATCTCTCATTGCTATGGAGTTGAGGAGTTTTCTATCCTTCTCCTTTGGAATTCCTGAAGGATTTAAATCCCACAGAAGCTCAGCCTTTTGGATCAGTAATGCAACTCTCTATAGATTATGCCAGTAGAGCTTCATTATAGGGAAATGTCATTAGGTGCCATTGAGTCTCCTATGCCACAAAGTCATCTTATGAAAAACCAACCAAAATGTTGCCCTACTCTGCACCAGACTCACAATCCTGTTAACAGGAATCAAATTTACTGTGGCCATTGAATCATAACTGACTCATGGTAGACCCTCTACTGGATTTCAGAGGCTTAAAATAGCATAGAACATTGTTCATCTTTCTCTCTTAGAATCAGGTAGTTGCAAACCATTGAGTTATTTAGCAATGCAACTCCTAATAATGCAGTATTAATAAATTCAATATTATTTGTGTGTATAATACAGTTGTAAAAATGACATCATGTGCCTCCAGACTGCAAAAATGGTTGTCGTTGTTATGTGCCGTCAAGTCACCAACAACTCAGAGTGACAAGAGCCTTAAACCCTGCTCTATCCTGTGCCAGTCTCACTGTGTCTGACACACCTACCCCCATCACCCCAGTCACTGAATCAATCCACCTCATAGAGGATCTTCCTCTCCTGCGCTGTCCCTCCACCCTCCCAAGCATGACATCCCTCTCCAAGGACTGGTTCCTCCTTGCAACATGTCCAAAATACATCAGATGAAGCTTCAGAATATTTGCCACCAAAGAGCAGCCTGGTTTAACCCTCTCCAAGAAGAAAATGTTTGTTTTCTTAACAGTCCATGGTATATTCAATACTCTTCTCCAACACCACAGCTCAAAGGCATCAACTCTCCTTCTATCCTCCCTAGTCATTGTCCAGCTCTCTGATACATAGCAAATGATTACAAAGACCATGCCTTTTATCAGGAGGACCTTAGTCTCCAGAGAGACACCATTGCTCTTCAGTACTTTGGAGAGGTCCCTAACAGCATGCTTTCCCATCGCAATACGGCTTTTAATTTCCTGGCTGCTGATGCCATGAGTGTTGACTGTGGAGCCAAGCAAACTAAAGCTGTTAAGAATCTTAATCTCTTTACCATCCATCCTGATGCTACTAATTGGCAAAACCAGTAGAATGTACTAATTAACATTTGTTTGGTCCTCAAACTCTGCTGTAACTTCTCCATAATCCTGTAGAGTGCCTCAAACTTTTTATTATTTTTTTCACTAGAAGGAGAATTTTGTGGCTGTTGTTTACTAGCAGGATAAATGCCTCTTTCATTAAATTAGAATTTATCATTTCTCAGTAATTTTTAAACTGTATCCCAAGTTGTGTGTTAAGTAGGAACTGTCAGTGAGAATCTTAAAGTTATATTTTTCTCAATTATATGTAAGCTTTCTGTTTATCAGGAGGGGAAATGCATCTTCCCTGGATTAGAATTCATGTCTTTGAAACTGTTTTTCTCAGTTATATGTTGGGTAAATTAAACCCTTACCCAAGTTTGTTTACAAGTAACCTTAAGCTTTTCTCTTTGAATGTAAAAACTCTATAGTTTTGAACTAGCAATAGTAATATGTAAATTAACACTTAGCCCAAGTATAAAAACCAATGACCACTCTCAGACCAGGAGGCAGTTTTTGAGAGGATTCTCTCTGCTCTCCCAGATCTGCAATAAAGTGCTTTGGATGCTGGAATCCATCTGTCTTATTGACAATTTCCTGCAGAAAAGAAGCTCTTGGGTTGAGTAACACCCCCTGAAGCATTCAATTGAAATGAGACCTTTGCGTGCTAATTTGAGAAGTTTGGACTTGAACAGAGGGACATCAGTACAAATTTTAGGAGGAACCCACAACCAAGAAAGGATGAATAAAATGGGAGGTGGTATAATTTTTTCACTTATTTCCCTTCAGAAATCCTTTTTTACAGCCTAAATTGTAAAGACTCTGATCTCCTCTCATTATACTAGTGTAACTTGGATAATTAGAGATACATTGAATGTTATCTCAAACAGGAATAATCAAGTATCCTACATTATTCTTGCAAGATTTAGATTATTTATAAAACTAGGAGCAGCAAAAGCAACACCACCACACACACACACACACATCAAAACAAAACCAAAAAAACACCAAAGAACCATCTGTTGAGTGTATTATGTCTTATGGTGACCCCATGTGCTTCATTCAGATTAGAGTTGGCAACCTTGAGTTTTTTAATTTTTTTAGAAGCAGATGGTCCATAGAAGTTTCAGAAGCAGAAGGCCAGACTTTTCTTCTGAGGTACTTTCTAGTGAATTTGAACTTCCATCCTTTCAGTTAACTGTTCACTCTAGATCATGTGTAAAAAGTAAACAATATCCTATAAACAATATCTTTAAACTCTGTCCTATCTTGAGGCAATCTCACTATCTCTAACACATCTGCCCCATTGTACAGTCACTGTGTTGATTCATCTCATCCAAGGTCTTCCTTTCCTGCACTGACCCTCCGTGCTTCCAGGGATGATGTCCTTCTCCAAGAACTTGTCCCTCCTGGCAACATGCCCAAAGTATATGAGACAGATCTCCACAATTCTTGTCTCCAAAGAGAAACCTTTTTTTCCACCCTTTCCAAGAAAACATTATCTGTTTCCTTGGCAGTCCATGGTATGTTCAGTATTCTTCTCTAGCATCACAGCTCAAAAGCATTGATTCTTCTTCTGTCAACTCTAGTAATTTACCAGCTCTCAGATGCATACCAAGTAACTGAGGAGACTATGACTTGGATCAGGCACATCTTAGGCTCTAGACTGATATCCTTAATTCTTAGCATTCAGGAGAAGTCCCTGACAGACTTTCCAAAAGTAACTTTTCTTGATTGCTGATTGCTAGTACCAAGAGTAGATTGTGGACCCAAGCAAAATGAAATTGTTAACAACCTCAATTTCTTCTCTATCATGATACTGTCGATTGGCCTGGTGGTGAGAATGTTTGTTTTCTTGATGCTGAACTATAATCAAATTGAAGACTACAGTCCTTGACCTGCTATAGCAAATGCTTCAATTCTTCCTCAATGTTGATTGATATACAGAAGAGACACAAATTTTATTCTATTTCCAATAAGTTAATTCAATATTTTAAAGATATTCAACAATGAGATATAAACTAGATTTGTTGAGATTACAATAAAATTGTCATTTGGGACACCCTAAAAATTTGTAGGATGATAACGTAGTATTTTATCAAGCAATGATTGGATCTTGAGTGCAACTGTCTTCAAATCAAAACCAACTCATCAATGATGAGTTCATAAGTGAAATGACTCTACTTAAAACTGATCCCAAATTTAAATAGGGCAAGTTTTTAGACAATTCCTTAGATTAAGAAACAGATGTAGCAAATGTGAAGCTTTAATCTATTCATTCATACTTTCAGAAAAGATAAATAGAATTGACCCTAGGGGAGGGGAAAGAACAGGAAGAGTGAACAGACAATGAACACTGCACTGGGACAGATGAAGGAAAGAACTGTCTGAAAAGAACATTTGATTAGTCATTATATGTATGATAATTAACAATCTGGTACAAGAAGTGTACTACAAAGTGAATTGGAGGTATGGGGCGTGGAGGGGGAAGGAGGGAAATGTGCATCAGTGCACGAATGAATGCTCAACCTTTCCATAAAGTTTTATTCAAATTATAATTTTTTAAAAAGCAATTAAAAAATTACTTCTTTAAAGGCCACTAGTGTCATTTAAAAATTTCTGGGGTTTTATTTGCAGTATGTTCTAGAGATTAGAAAACATAATAACGTAATAAATAAAATATAAGAAAAAAATTCCAAATTTTTAATAAAAGATCTTTTATGTTGTGATTTGTGCAAAGGGAAAGAGAAGAATAAAGCAGATGGAGGAAATTGCAATTTTAGATAGAATGACCATGAACATTTTCTCTGAAAAGACAGCTTTGGATTAAAGGGAGTTTGACATGTATGTTCCCTAGTGTAGGCACAGGCAGCAACAAGCAGGGTAGAGGAGTTCAGTGGGACTGTAGGGTATGTGGTGACTTGTACTTAGGGTCATATAAGGTACCTGTGACCCACTGCTTTCCTGTGGGTTCTGAATCTCAGCAATCCCCCATTATTATTATTATTTATTATCTTTTTGAAGTTCCAAACTAATTCTTTAATGGAAAGGCTTTGGGCATGGGAAGGCTGGAAAGTTTACAGAAAAATTGGATTTTTCATTAATTTATTGTTGCACATTTTCATCTCTATCACCCTCGTTCACATTTTTTCCCATTAACTATTCATTCATCGTTGCACAATTTCCTCCCTCGCCCAGTCCACTTAGCAATACACCTCTTATTCTGAACTGTTGTCATACAAATATTCTTAATCATACATTCCTTTTAAATAGTTATTTCCTTTATTTTTTTCCCAGTTTAGTGTTTATTATTATGTTGAGGCTATAAAACTTTCTGGAAAGAGACTGTCCATCTTTCAAACTGAAGCCTGACACATTATGCACTATTCACTAGGGCTCCTTATGTAAAGTATGTCTGGGTTTGCACTTTGTAGTGAACACTAGGGTAAAAAAACAGGAGCTGACTCTTGGAGAGCACAGACATCGAAAAGGCAAAAAGTAGCATCAAAATCCAAGCACGCTTCTTCCAATGCTATCTGACTTCCCATGGCTTACACCAGCACCCATCCTCAGAACCCTCCCTCCCATCATAGAAGAACAGCAATAAAAATATGTTGCTGTTGTTGTTAGGTGCTGTCAAGTTGAGTACCACTGATAGTGACCCTGTGAACAGTCATCCTGAAACCTACCCTATCCTGCACCATCCTTATCATCTCTGAGACACTAGAGCCCATTTCTGAAGTCGCAGTGTCAATCCATCTTGCTGAGGATCTCTCTATCCTTCACTGAACAATATAATAAAGCAAACATATAGTCATGTATCTGTATATGGAGCTCTTGTGGCCTAGTGGTAAGAAGCTGTGTTGCCACCCCAAAGGCATATGGTTCGAATCTACCAGCAATCTACTGCTGCCAAAGAGATCTCAATTCATAGCAACACTATAGAACAGATTAGAACTGTCTTAAGAGTTTCTGAGGCACAAATTTTTACTGGAGCACACTATCTTTTTCCCACCAACTTACTAGTGGGTTCAAACCACTGATCTTTTTGTGAACACTTAATGCCTAACTCACTGTAATGTCAAAGCTCCTTACAAATATTAATCTATCCAATGTTATGGAGTAAATTCCAACTCATAGGAAGAAGAAGAAGGATGGGAAATCTCCTTTCATATGATTTAGTCCCTCTGAAAACTCTGGAGGGTCCACTATAGGTCACTTCTGACTCAATGATATACAATAATAACAAGCATTATATATTATGAGTATATCAAAGTCTAATCCTTAGACCAGCAATGATATGAAGCCACCCCAATGAGAACCACTATTCTGTGTCTATTAGGGCACTAGCTAGCTTGCAGAAAGTGCCAGAAAAGGCAGAACATGTCAATAACATGGCAGATGGTGTCTGCAGGAAGCCCCTCTCCCTGGGGCTAAGCAGCCAATGAATGTTGAACTAAAAAAGGAAAGGATAAGGCAAATAGAGATTTGTAAAAGTCAAGGTGAATTTCTGAGCAACTCCGTTTTTGATCTCCTGATCTAAACCCAAGCCAGTTATTTTCATTAAGACAAATCTGTGCTTAAAACACCTACTCAGAATCTCATAGGTCTACTAGAAAGCCCTTAGAAAAAACTGCTGCCTCGAAAGAAAGATGGGCAGTGACTCCCTCACCTGGGCTGTTATCTCTTTTACACCAGAATCCTTAAGCCTTAAGAAATTAATCAGAAAATTAAGAATACAAAGACTCCCGTTTCCCAGAGACAATCAAAGATAATCCTCAAGCATACTGTCAAAACATTCAAAATATCTTTATTGTCATTGTTTTCTCTCTGAGTAACAATGGGGGTTTGGGGTAAACTTCCTGATGACAAAGTTGACATTCAGCTAAAAAGAAAACATAAACAAAAATGCCTTAAGAATCTTATCTGCATTTCAAACCAGTGAATGGTGTGTCATTGTCTGCTATTAAATAAAATAGAAAAAGAAACTAGGACAGTAATCTCACAGGTCTGTGAAATGTCAACATTATTTTATGGCAATTTCCCCAAACCTCCCCTCCCCCCTTTCTGTGGTTTTGTGGAGGCCCAGCACTCATTTCCTTAGTAAGTTCAGAGGTTGCTGCATTTATACCAGCAAATGAGACACAGAGCTAGCAGGGAAAGGAAGGGAGAGATTCTGAAGACAAACATAAATGGATTTTGTTTTTAAATTACCTTGAACCTAATGAAGTGTTTGCTTTAAGTTGGGGACTTCCACAAAGTAATTACTTTACCTGAGAATTTAATAAAAGCTACCATAAGATGATAAAAATAACCTTTAAAAAGTAACTAAATTACTCATTGGTAAGTATTTTTTTTTCCTACTTTGACAATTATAAAATAAAATATACTGAAAATAAAAGGAAATGTAAAATAAAAGTCTTCCTTTCCTCAAATAGTGTGAATTGCAAGTATTGATGTGTATGCTATTATACTTTGCTGTCAAGGAAGTCTCAATTCATAGCAACACTATAATACTGAGTAGAATTGCCTTAAGAGTTTCTGAGGCTACAAATTTTCACTGGAGCACACTATCTTTATTTTTCCACCAAGCTAACTAGTGGGTTCAAACCACTGACCTTTCTGTGAGAACCTATTGTCTAACTCACTGTAATGTCAAAGCTCCTTACAAATATTAATCTATCCATTGCTATGGAGCAAATTCCAACTCATAAAAATCCTGTAGGACATAGTAGAACAGCCCATAGTATTTCAAGGCTCTAAATCATTGTGAGGGACCTCTGGTTGTTTGCTGGTAAGGAGAGTTGAACTGATAATCTCAGGGCATAAGGTTTGAAGCTACCAAGTTCTACATGGGAGAAAGATGGGCAATCTCCTGTGTGACTTACAGACTCTGAAAACCTGCTGGATGTTTAGCTATCTGTTGGTTCCAACTCAACAGTGTACAATAACAACACATCTTCATGGAAGCAGATTGCTTAATTTTTCTCCTACAGAGTAACTTGAAGGTTTGAACTACCAAACCCTTAGTTGGCAACCAAGTTCTTTGGTCATTATACATTTTGGGCCCTTGGATAAACTGGAAATAAAAATAATACTGGTTTTCTGAATTAGCCAGCAAATGTATTCAATTTTAATGTTAACTCAATCTTAAACCACAGTTTCAGTAAATTCACTGATTTTAACAATTCTTAGCAAGTCCCTTGTTCTCCCCTCACTTCCCCCAGTTTATTTTGATTTGAATCCAAGTTCACCAAGTAATTGATTCTTTCATTTAACTTTTAAACCAAGAATTCTGGCAACTCCTAGAAACTGAGATCTGAAAAATTAAATGCAATGCCCAAATTTTTCATTCATTGTTTAAAAAACCTTTCTTTTAAAAAGTGTTCAACCTTGTGTTTAAGAGAAGAAAAACTATTTTATAAAATCCTAAAATCAAGGTTAGCATTTGCAGAAATAACAAAACATATGAAGAATAATTGGGCTCTTTCTATTTAAAAAAAAATCACAACTAGATTCTATCAAGAAGTAAAATTTAAAAAGACAGGAAGAAAGAAAGGACAAAAATGCTTCGTCTGACATACTTTGGACATGTTGCCAAGAGGGATGGGTCCTTGGAGAGGGACATCATGCTTGGGAGGGTGGAGGGCAGGTGCAGGAGGGGAAGAGCCTCTATGATGCGGGTTGATTCAGTGACTAGGTAATCGGGGTGGGTGTATCAGAGATGGTACAATTGGCACAGGACAGAAATCAGTCTCTCTCTCTCTCTGAGAAGACTTAGCATCCACATAAAAAAAATTTATGGTATAAGTTCTTACATGTTGTTGTTAAGTGCAACTCATAGGGACCCTATGAATGAAAGCCCTCAACTCTTGTATGACTTTCATCCTTTCTCCAGGTTCATAGGGTTTCTAGAGGCAAGCTATTTACAGAAGTAGATACCACTCCTGCTTCCAAGCTTGTTTTAATTGGGGAGCGCCCCCAAACACTGTCCGCCATGGGTAACTATGAATGCCTTTGACAGATCAGTGTCACAGTGTTCAGCTTCACAGCAACCACAAGTTACCCCTGTACAGCTAATGGACACACCAGAGCTATACGACCTACAAGAATGTTTGAACAAAACCCATGAAAGACGGGCCTGAGGGCTGCCGATTGGAAGTAACCATTCCACCACCTCTCAGTAATAACATAAGTCAGCAAACCAATGAAACTTCAGTTGTGTTCTCAACTCTGTACCTCCTCAAAGATTCCTTGTAACAGTCCACATTTCAATTTTTTCCTTGATGGAAAGGGAACAAAACCATTGTGACCATTTCTCTCTTCTTTAGTATTCTAAAGATTTTCTAGTTTGTTTGTACATACATTTTCTAGTTTGTGTGAACATGCAGTAAAACCTGTATGAAGCCAAACCTATGGAATATTGAAATCTCTTAGAGAAGGAACAGAAGTGTTCCATTAAAACAAGCTACAGAAAACTGGTAAGACAACATTCTACTAAAGATAGAAAACTTGCCTTAAAAACAAACCTCTTTGTTGGTGCCAAGTCAGGTTCAACTCATTGCTGACCCTCTAGCAGGTATACAGAGACTGTAAATTGCACAGAAGTACTTATTCATCTTTCTCCTGTGGAGTTGCTGGTAGATTCCAGATACCACAGAGGTACCTTTGGGTGAGCATCATATTACTCTAAGAACCACCAGAGCTCAGTAACGGAAGTTCCATCAGAACTCCAAATCTTGTGAGATCTGGAAAAACAAGGCAATCTGGCCAACTTCTGATTCTCACAGTTCTGGCCACCATAGAGTTTACAGAACTCAATCTAATCGAAACAGGATTGTCCTGTGTGTGTTTTCTGGAGGTAGTGTGGTGGTCCCAGAAAACTCTCAATAAACCTACTAAACACTGGTTTAGTGCAATCATCTGAAACAATTTCAGTAAGACTGTTTTTCTCAATGATTAAAGAAAAGAAAAAAACATTGTTAGCACAAAATTACAAAGCGGTGAAACAGAAATTTTCACACTGATGCTGGACCCCATACTACATCCTGAGTATGTTAACTGAGGAAGGGATATAGTCCTTCTGTGGTTGAATTGAAGATAGCTGTCCTTTTTGATTCTGTTTGTTTAGAAAGAAGAAAATATCACATTCCAAACAGGAGTCACGATTTTAAAAGCAGACATCTAAACCTCAAAGTCTTCAAGGAAGAAAGAAAACCTCTGAAGTAGAAGTTCGACGCTCCAGGGGACCTGAAGGCCAGGAAATACACTTTCATCCTTCCAAATGCAGTAAGTGAACAGAACCATCACCAGGTGCAGATATTACTGCAGCATCTACACTCTCCCTCTTTCCAGGCCATTTTCAGTATGACGTCCTGTTGAGCAAGGCTGGCCTAGCACTAATTACTAATAAAACTGATAATACAACCTTTGTTCTCAGATTTTAATTTCTAAAGTAGGCTATCTACAATTCCTGTGTCATGACTGATGGAAGGAGAGCACTGCAATTCAGACCTTTGCTGTAGTTGTTATGACTCATCCGGTGGCCAAGCCTGAAATTGTCAGAGTTCAACATTAGCCTTTTTAGTATCAGTTTGACATTGTGTATAAGGAAATTTGATTCCTGGTACAAGCAAAGCAAGAATGTGCAAATGAGTGGTGGTAGTGGAATAATAGCATTGTTGGGTTCAGAGCAACTGCCTCTAAAAAATGTATATAAATTGGTTGATGGCAAATCAATTTGCTCTGCAAACTTTTACCCAAACCACGATAAAAAGGTTTTGTAGAAAACAAAACAACAAAAAACAAGCAAACTAGAAAATCCTATCAGGCTGAATGGATAAAGAATTTCAGAGCAAAGGGTAAGGTGTCTTGAAATGGAAGAGGAGTGAAAACTATTACTGTGTGTTACAAATGTTACATACAAAGGAGACATTTTCTTTCCATCTGTAAATTGTATGACCCCACAGGAAATTAATTTTATTCATGGGCATACCCTTCACCCTGGTCCTCAGACAAATCAGAATTGTAGAGATTAATTAGGGAGCTATTAATTTTGTTTTCAGAATGAGGGTTCTTTATTTTCTATGGAGTTTGCCATCAGTTTCCTGAAATTTTAATTTCTTCAGTGGTTAAAATTGTGATTTTTTTTTTTATGCCCAAATTTTTAAGACTGTATTATTTCCCTAGTTCTTAAAGTGTATGTCTTTGATCACTATCCCCAAAAATGTTTTAAAAATGCACATTCTTCTGTCCTTTTCAGACCTACAGAATCATAAGTCCATGCCACTGCAGTATCATCTCCTCTTTACCGATACTGATCCAGCATCCATAAATGATAATTGTTTTGTTGTGCATCGTCGAGCGGGACCCATAGCTGTCCCTCCAGCACGTTTTCAGAGGCTGTACATCACTCTCGAGGAAATTGTCAGTACTTCTCCTGTGGAGCAGCTGGTGAATTCAATCTACATATTTTTGCATTAACAGTTCAGTTCTTTACTCAAAAGACCTTTGCTCACTGATTTGAATTTCAAAACCTGACTGATAGCACTGGCTGGATCATGATTGATGAAAAGAGGTAGAAGGTTTAGACTAAGCAATCTGTGTCTTAACAAGAAATTGAAGTATTTAGCAGACTCCCTGGTGACCTAGGGGGTAAGGAGTTGCACTGCCAATCCAAAGGCAAGTTTGGTGCCCCCAGATGTTCCCAGGGAGGATGAGTAATCTCCTCTTGTGTGATTTATAGCATCTAAAATCTGCTGGAGGGTCAGACATAAAACAAGCACTGACTCAACAGCAATTAATTTGAGTTTTTTCAAAGGCAAAAAGTACACTTAAAAATAGGAATGAAAGTGTACTACGACTGTTAATACAGAAACTATCCATGTTCAAAAGCAACCAAGTTGTCTATTAGTACAATATTGTCTATCCAAATGCGTTGTTACTTGTTCTTATTGTTGTTGTTGTTGTTTTAAGGTGCTGTCACATCAACTACAACTCATAATGACTCGATGAACAACAGAGCTGAACTCTGCCGTATCTTGCCCTATCGTCATGCACACTGTTGTCCTCAAGCCTGTTGTGATGGTCACCGTGTTGATCCCTCTTGTTGAGAGTCTCTCACTCTTTTTCTGACCCTCCATCTTTTTAGTATGCTATCTTTTTACAAGAACTGGTCCCTCCTGGCAACATGCCTAAAGAATGGGAGACAGTTTTATCTTTTTTTTTTTTCCTTTAAGGACCACTGTGTGCTCCTTCAAGACAGTTCTAATAGTAATTTTGGCCACCTATACAACAGCAAAACCTTTTCTCCAACACCACAGTTCAAAGGCATCGATTCCTCTTCAGGCTTCTTTATTCATTGTCCAACTTTCAGATGCACAAGAAGCAATTGAAAATACCATGGCTTGTATTTGTTTTTAAACTGACATTCTTTCTCTTTAGCATACTTTTAGCATACATATACATATATATATTTTCTCATATATGTTGTTGTTGTTGTTAAGAGCCGTCGAGTCGCAGGCGAGACTCATAGTGACCCTATGAAGGAGAGTCTTTGACTCTTGGGTGCCTTTCATCCTCTTTCCAGATTCATAGGGTTTCTGGAGGCAAGCTATTATGGAAGTGGATGCCACTCCTCCTTCCATTCTCATAAATGTTGTTGTTGTTGTTATGTGCCGTCGAGTCACTTGCGACTCATAGCGACCCTATGTACAGCAGCCCTAAACCCTGCTCTGTCCTGTTTCAATCACATTGCCTCTGACACACCCATCCCGATCGCCCCAGTCACTGAATCAATCCACCTCATACAGGGTCTTCCCCTTTTGTGCCGTCTCTCCACCCTCCCAAGCATGATGTCCCTCTCCAAGCGTCTCTCCACCCTCCCAAGCATGATGTCCCTCTCCAAGGACCTGTCCCTCCTTACAACATGTCCAAAATATGTCAGACGAAGGCCCAGAATCCTTGCCTCCAAGGAGCAGCCTGGTTTAACCTTCTCCAGGATGAATCTGTTTGTTTTCTTTCCAGTCCATGGTACCTTCAATACTCTTCTCCAGCACCACAGCTCAAAGGCATCAATTCTTCTTCTATCCTCCCTAGTCATTGTCCAACTCTCTGATGCATAACAAGTGATTGCAAATATATTCTCAAATATACCTGGGATAAATAAAGAACAACAAACTAGGGATGATAGAAGGAATTTTGATGTCTTTCAGCTGTGGTGCTGGAGAAGAGTATTGAATATACCATGCACTGCTAGGAGAACAAACAAGTTCATCCTGGAGAGGGTTAGACCAGGTCGCTTCTTGGAGGGAAGGATTCTGAAGTTTTGTCTGACATACTTGGACCAGTTGCAAGGTGGGATCAGTCTTTAGAAAGGGACATCATACTTGGGAGGGTGATGGGACAGCATAAGAGAGAAAGACCTTTGATCAGATGGACTGATTCAGTGATTTGAGTAATGGGGGTAGGTGTACCAGAGGCAATAAGATTGGCACAGGACAGAACAGAGTTTAGGGCAGTTGTACATAGGGTCGTTATGAGTTGCAGGTGACTCAATATCACATCACAACAACAAGAAGTAACAAAACATCACTATATTAAAAGAAAATTTCTATATAACTTGAACAAAATTACATAAAGAAGTTATTAAAAATTTGATAAGTCCATGAAAATATATCTAAAATAATAATTCATTAAGAAATTAAAATTGCAATGAGGGACTATGCAGGAGAAAGATGGTAATCTCCTCCCATGCTATTAACTGTGTCTTAAAAAGGCATCAGAGTGTCAACTATGGGTCGGTTCTGCCTCTACAACCACAACAACAATAAAGGAGAGATTAACTAATGTCCACCAGAATGACTAAAATTCAAAATGCTGGCATACTCAATTTTAGCACAGATGAAAAAAAACCCAACTCTTCTACAAGTCGTAGGTGACAATAACTACCATTTTGGAAAATGCTTCATCAGCCTCTAGTAAAGCTACATTATGTTTACCTTGTGATTTAGCAATTTTCACTCCTACTTTTTGTTTTTAAAAAAAAGTACATGTTGTCCATCAAACATATTAATAACTGAAGAACTAATTACCCATCGTTAGTATGATGAAACATCCTTAAATAGCGTATAGCAGTAATTTTTAAAAGGAGTTAAAGTTTTATTACCCTGGACATAATATGCTTGAATCTCACAGACTAAAATTTGAGCAGAAGAAATTACGTATGACACCATTTCTACAAATTTAAAGAACAAGAAAAACTCATCTTTGGTGAGAAATAAGGACAAAGACAGCAAAAATTAGAAGCAGCAAGAACCATAAAAGTGGCAGAAAACAGTGCAGATCTTGCCAGCTCACAACATCTTCAAGGCGGGAAGCTTGCAGGTATAGTGGATTGCCACTGGGCACTCGTCAGGGAAACTAAAGAGTTGTTAACACTTGTCCATACAGGACAGAGATCTAGAGGGGACTGGTGGTAGAGGTAGTCAGCTAGTGTAACTAGGAGAAGGGTTATCTGTTTTTAGGTAAGGCTATGAAGAGAATGTACTGATTGGAAGTTGTATTGATAATTGAATTTTATTAGTTCTGCTGAAGCGTTTTCCATTACTTCCATGTAGACTCAATCCTGAGTTCTAGCCTGTTATTTCCATTGTAACACTTGATAATCAAGAGTATTGTCTTTAAGTTCTGTATGGCCACTGCAACAAATTATCATATTGAACCTAGCAGAGAATCAGAAATAATGGAATAGTTGGAGAGTTTGGTCCTTTTTACCTCGATGTCATAGCTTCATGTTGATCTTGATTTCCATCCATCTTCTTGAAGTGATACAACTGTGAAGTTCATTCAGATCAGCCTGCATAAATTCACAGGACAAAATGGTCTAAAAAGTATTTAAGTATTTCCAAGGTATTTGGGGACAGGATGTGCTAACGTAGTGAACAAGAAATAATGTTACGCCTTGTTAAATCACCTTTCTTGATCCAGAAAATTACCCCAATCTGAATTGGCGCACAATCTGAATTGGGAAAATAAAACAAATTTTATTATTACTCACAATGAAACTGTCTCTCCGCATATTCTGGTGTTCTCTGCTTTGAAAAGTACTATATTATTAAATTACCATTTAATTTTATAAATATATCCACCTCTTCTAAAAGCACCCTCAAGTAATTTTATTTTCTCTGCACTTTCAAATGACCTTAGAACAACACATAAACAACAGAGCATTAATAAAATGGCATGTATAGCAGCCTTATTATTTCTATCTAATCATTAAGTATAATAAACATGACAAACAGCATGTCTAGGCAAATATACACATTCACAAATATTATCCAATCTCTTTCCAAAGCTCCTGCATGCTGACCTTATCAACCCAATTAGATGTCTACTCATTTCCAAAGTAAAGTTAAAAACTATAAACACGCTAAGAAAAATGGGCAAAGGTTGGCTTCCTGGAGAATTGTTCTTACAATAAGTGTATGATTTTTTTGTCAATTTGTTATGAGATATTAAATTACTACTGGAATAATCTGTTTTATGCTTCCTTCACTGACGTAATCTAGCCTTCGTCACTGAACAGAAAACTGCACAATATTTTAGCTCATCTATCTCATTCAAGAGGTGAGAAACTGGGGCCCAACATGCTTTAATTACTTGTTCCAAATCTGATATTGAAGTTTAAATTCAAGTTTCCTGCCAAATGTAATTTGAAATCAATGTGCAAGCTACGCACTATGTAGCAGGAAAAGTTCTTTCACAAAGGAAATCTTGGCATTGTAAGCACAGCCTTTGCCATTTCTGGTCTGTCTTCGTTAGAGCATTGCCATGGTCTTTCAGTTTATATTCTGAAATGTGAAGCAGTTGTCCTCAACCTCAAAATACCATCATCATATTGACAGTTTGTTGTACTGTGGTAGTATGGGCATTGTGATAATGTTGGAAGCTTTGCTATCAATATTTCAAATATATGCGGGATCATTCATGGTTGATAGTTTCCAGTTAAGTTTCAAGACTAGAGAAGACAAGTGGGGGTAAAAACCCTTGGTTATTGGCCAAGGAAACCCTATAGATCATATTGTTGTTGTTAGGTGCAGTCAAGTATGACTCACAGAGATCCTATGAACAATAGATCTAAACACTGTCCTACGCTGTGCCATCCTCACCATCTGTGATTTACACAAGCCCATTGTTGCAGTCACTGTGTCAATCCTTTTCACTGAGGGTCTTTTTCTCTTTCATTGACCCTCCACCTTTCCAAGCATGATATCCCTTTCCAAGGAATAATCTTTCCTAGCAACATGCTCAAAGTATCTGAGAAAAAGTTTCATCATTTTTACATCCAAGGAGTACTCTGGCTGCACTTTTTAGTGCAGATCAAATCAGATAATATTGTCCAAATCTTAAATTCACTCATCTTGAATAGGTCATTAAAAAGGATCAGTCTCCACATCAGGGCAACATGTTTGGTTAATGGAGGATCAGGGAAGGAAACCTTTCATGAGTGAGAGATAGTCACAACAATGTGACTAAAAAATACAACCAGTCATGAATTTGGTGCAGGTTCACGTGCTTTTTTTCTACTAAAATGGGTTGTCATGAGTTAGTATCATCTGGATGTCAACTAACAGCATATTAAAGCAGAGGACCTGTAAATGGTGAGGAACATGAATTCCCAAGTTGACCAGATAGTGTAGTAGTCTTCAATTCCACTTTCTATCTTTTTTCTAAATTCATTTTTCTGAATCATTCTCTAGAACGATTTGAATTATCTTCCTAAAACAAAAGTTTTGTCCTCCAATACAAGTTTCATTGCCTATCTAAGATAGGGTTCCCTAGGAGCAGATGTAGACACAAAGATTAATGCCAAAGGGGGGGAGATTAATGCCAAAGAGATATATTAGAATGTGTTACTAGGGAAATGCAGAATAGGGAAAGGAAAAAAAGTCAGACAAGGCTGTAAGAAAAAGGCTTATCTGTAGAGGGCAGCTGAATTTCCAAAGTGCAGGTAATTCTGAAAACGGTGCAAAATAAGGGTTTTCAAAGTGTGATCTGCAGATTTCCAGGGTGCATGAATTCTTTGCTATGGGTCCAGGAAGAAGTGAAATGTTTGCACCGAAATCACTTTTGAGTTCAGCTGGCATTTTTTTCTTATGAAGAAGGAATGTATAGTTTTATATCCCATATCTAATTTGTTTCCTTGTCTCAGATGGTAAGTAGCCTGCAGTTTGGCTATTGTCTAAGTTATCCAATGCTGCTACAATAGAGTTACCACAAGTGAAAGATTAACAAACAGAAATTTATTATCTCACTGATTTGGCCAATTGGCAGCACCATGATAGATAAAGAAAAGAGTGAAATATTTAACAATTTCAGATTACACAGTTCCACAATCAACACCCTTGGCAACAGCAGTCAGGAAATCAAAATATTAATTGCATTGGGACATTTGGCTGTCAGGGACCTCTCCAGAGGACTAAAAAACAATATCAATCTTGAGACTTAGGTGCACCTGAGCCAGACCATGATCTTCACAATTACTTGCTACACATCAGAAAGTTGAGTAGTTAATAAGGATGACAAAAGAAAAATGGATACCTTTGAGCTGTGGTGCTTGGGAAAAGCATTGAACATATAATGGACTTCCAAGAGAACAAACAGGTCTGACCTGGAGACTGTGAAACCCAGTTGCTCCTTGAAGACAAGGATTGTGATGTTCTGTCTGGGATATTTTGAGCATTTTGCCCCAGGAGAGACCAGTCCTTGCAGAAGTACATCATGCTTGAAAGGGTGGAGAAATAGCACAAGAGAGGAAGACCTTGGATGAAATGAATCAACACAGTGACAGGGGTAATGGGGGTAGGTGTGTTAGAGACAGTGAAACTGGTTCAGGATAGAGCAGGCTTCAGAGCTATCATGCGTAATGTTGCTAAGAATTGCAGGCAACTCAACAGCATGTAACAACAAATGAGGCTAAAATTCAAAATCGAAGGAGCCTCTGTCTCTGCCGGTTAGAGAAGGTCCTTGGTTTCTCAGTATGTGTAGGCCCAGTGTTCCCTGGAGATCTCTAGGTGTCTCGGCCTTCCCTGGGTCAAGGAACTTCTTCACACAGAGACTAGAGTCCGAAAGTTCACACTCCACTCCTGGCAATAGATCCTTGGTAGTACAGAGGTCCTCTCTGCACACTTATTTTCTTTCCCTTTTATGTGTATTGAGGCAAAAAGTATTACAAGCTATTCCTTAATGAAACTTGTCTTACATAGACCAATGCTGTGATAGGATTGAGCAGTGTTGTATTTCACCCTTAATCCTTTTATAGCTGTTTGGTCTATAAGATCAAAAGGCATCATTATATAGTCTCTACACTATGTCATTCATTCACTCTTGACATCTAGCCATGACTGACTCATAGTTGAGCATCTAGAAATTTCCAGCATTCATGAAAGTTAATTTGAAGTAGGAGTAGAATTGCTATTGTTGTTATGTGCCATCAGGTTGCCCATAACTCACAGCAACCATTTGTACAAAATCTCTGAACCCTGCCCGATCCTGGTTCAGTCTCACTGACTCTGATACATCTGATCACATTGCCCAAGTTACCATGGCAGGGTCTTCCTCTCCTGTGCTGTCCCTCAACCCTTCTAAGTATGATGTCCTTTTGCAAGGACAGTCCCCCCTGGCAACATGCCCAAAGTATGCCAGACAGAGCTTCAAAATCCTTGCCTTCAAAGAGAAACTTGGTTTCACCATCTCCAAGACAGAACTATTGATTCTCCTGACAGTTCATGGTACAATTAGTACTCTTCTTCAGCACCACAGCTCAAAGGCATCAATTTTTCTTCTGTCATCCTTAGTCATTGTCCAGCTCTCTGATTCATAGCAAGTAATTGGAAAAAACATGGCTTGCATCAGCGCACCTTAGTCTCTAGACTGGCATCTTTGCTTCTTAGCACTTTGGAGAGGTTCCTGACAGCAGACTTCCCCAGTGTCATTTGTCTTTTGATTTCCTGACTGCCAGTGCCAAGGGTGTGATTGTGGAGTTGAGAAAGCTGAAATTGTTAACAACTGCAGTCTCTTCTCCATCCATCACGGTGCTGCCAATTAGCCCGGTGGTGAGAATCTGTCTTCTTGATGTTGATCTTCAATCCATATTGAAGACCATAGTCTTTGACCTTCTGCAGCAAATGCTTCAAGTCCTCCTCAGTTTCAGCAGCAGGCAAAGTTGCATCATCTGCATAACATAGTCTTCCTTCAATCATGATTTCACACTCCTCCTCATAAAATCCAGCCTCCCATCTGTTCTGCATACAGATTGAAAAGGTATGAAGACAGGTTGCATCCCTTCCTAATTTTTAAACAATCAGTGTTTCCTTGTTCTGTTCTAATGACTGCTTCCTGGTCCAAGTATAGGTTTTGAATGAGCACAATTAAGTGTTCTGATATTCCCATTCTTCTCAACGTTAGCCACTATTTATTGTGATCTACACAGTCAGATGTCCTTGTATAATCGATGAAGCACAGATACACATTTCTCTAGTACTCTTTGCTTTCAAATAAGATCCATCTGACTTTGGTGATAATGTCTCTAGTGCCATAGCCTATTCTAAACTCTGCTTATAGTTCTGGTAGTTCTTTATTAATGGACTGTTCCTGTTGTTTTTGGATAATCTTCAGCAGAATTTTGTTTATGAATGGTATTAGTGATATTGTTTGATAATTTCCACACTCTTTCAGATCACCGTATTTTTGGATCAGAACAAATATTAATCTTTCCAGTCAGTTAGCCAGGTAGTTGTCCTAGAGATTTCTTAGCACAATCTGGAGAACACATCCAGGACAGCATCTGTTTTTTGAAATGCATCCAGCCATTGACGCGCCATCAATTCCTGGCACCTTGTTTTTTGTCATCTTACAGAGCAGCTTGAATTTCTTCCTTCATCACCATTGTATCTTGATCATCTGTTGTTTCATAAAATTTTTCTATATCAACCAATCCTTTTTGGAACAGTGACACTATGTACTTGTTCCTTCTTCTTTAGATACTTTCTGGATCATTCAGTATTCTGTCCATAGTATCTTTAAGTATTGCAACTTGAGGCTTGACTTTGTTCTTCAGTTCCTTCAGTTTAAGAAATGCTAGGCGAGTTCACTCTTTTTTCTGATTCTAGCTCTTTTCACATTTCATTTTAATACTTTGCTTTGTCTTCCTGAGCTGCCCTTTAAAATCTCTGATTCAGCTCCTTAATTTCTTTCCTTTGCTTGGGCTTCTGGTGCTCCAGTACAAAATTCAGTCTTTCTGACATCCATCGCAGCCTTTTCTTCCTCCCTCTTTGACTTTGTGATTCCTCCTGGGTAATACAGTTTTTAAGTTTTTTAAAATTTATTGGTTTGCTAATAAAGTTCATACACATTGTGCTTCACACTCATCCTCATTCATATTTTTAATACAATCATTCCCAGGCATTTTATTTTATAAAATTAATCACCATTGGAACCAGCCCATCATTATCCTGTCTTTTTTTAGATGATATTCTCCCAACTGGTCTTCACTCATTAGTGCTCAAGACATCAAATCTGTGCCTGAGTTGGTTTTGAAATTCAGGTGGGATAGACTCAAGGTTATTTTTTTTACTGTGGATTTTTATTTAACCTTCTTTAACTTCAGTTTGAACTTGCGTATGAATAGTTGGTGGTCTGTTCCACAATCAGCACCTAGCCTAGTTTTCACAGCTGATATTGAACTTCTCCAACAATTGTTTCCACAGGTGTAATTTATCTGATTCCTGTGCATACCATCAGGGTCTGCATTTATGTTTCTTATAAAAGGTATCTGCAATGAATAAATCATTGATTGTATAGAATTCTATCATTCTATCTCCAGCCTCATTTCTGTAACCAAGTCCATGTTTTCCAGTGTACCTTGAGTGCATGTTTGATTGACTTCTTATTATAAAAGTTGGTAGAAATCCTCTATTTCCTCCTTTTGGCTCTGGTGATTGGTGCATATATTTAAAAGATAGTGGTATTCACTGGACTTACTTGTATACATATGGATATTATCCTGTCATTCACAACATTGTATTTCAAGATATAGGAAAGACTTTTTTAACTATGAAAGAAGCCCCATTTTCCCCTCACCTTTTTGTATCTAGCATAGTAGATCATATGATTATCTGATTCATAATGTCCCATGCTAACCCATCTCATTTTTGCCAATACCAAGTATGTCAATATTTATGCATTCCATTTATTTCTTGTTTTTGTTATGTGTTTTCAAGTCACCTGTGACCCATAGTGAACCCATTTACAGCAGCTCTGAAGCCTTCCCTGTCCTGACCCAGTCTCACACACACCAACCCCCATTTCCCCAGTCATTATATCAATCCATCCTATCCAGGATCTTCCTCTCCCTCCACGTTTCCAAGCATGATGTCCTTCTCCAAGGACCGGTCACTCCTGACGACATGCCCAAAGTATGCAAGACAGGCCTTCAAAATCCTAGCCTCCAAGGAGAAACTTCGTTTAACCTAAGACAGACATTTTTTATTTCTTGGTGGTCTATGGTATGTTCAAGACTCTTCTCCAGCATCATAATTTGAAGGCATCTATTCTTATTCTGTCATCTTTTGTCATTGTCCAACTCTCTGACACATAGCAAGTGATTGTGAAGACCATGGCCTGGATTAAGCATATCTTAGGCTCTAGACTGACATCATTGCTTTTCAATACTCTGCATCCATGCTTCTCTTACAGTCCATGTTCCAATTATTAGTGTCTGCTTACAACTGTTCCTCCTCTTTGTTTCCATATTTGAGGGTTCAGCTTCAGTTGCCATATCTACTAGTCTGCTTTACAAAGTGTGTTCTGTTTTACAAAGGGTTTTTGAAAGCCTGTTATTTTGCAAGTTGATGGCCAAACCTTCTTTGTCTTAATTTGAATGCTCAGCTTTAGAACACTATCAGAAAGACATGCATTTTACAGAAAGGAGTAGATGAAAGATAATTCCCCATTATAGAAGTAACCAATACATTGTGTCGCCTCCTTGCCCCCCATAGCACGTGTCACCCCATACCTTTCCCCACTCCACCAGCATCCCCTTCCACACCTGGCTACCCCATTCAACACCTTTCCCCCCTCATCTACACCTTGATATGATGGCTTAAGTCACAATTAACTTTTGTGATGCCAAATACCTCAAACTGCTGCTGATCTCTTTTGAGTTTAGGGTAGCCAAGTGACAAGAAGGTGTGTTGCAATCCCAAAGGCACAAGGTTCAAGACCACCAGTTACTCCACAGGAAAAGGGTGGGCAATCTCCTCCCATAAAATTAACTGCCTCGGAAAACCTACTGGAGGGTCAGTTATGGCTTGGTTCCAACTCTAAAGTACAGAGCAACAAGAATAAATCCAAATTCCAGCTACCAGGTTTAGGTAAGGATTTCTGTCTCAGACAGTTCTGAGTAAAAGTCATTGCCACTGATTTTCTGCTCCAGGACTGACTTTTGTGGCTTAGTGCTTCTACTCTTTCATTTGCAGCATACTGTTGTCACAATAGAATAATCTCCCGGGATAGAGTGATGTTTTCTCTAGATATCATATACAAGTATTTTTTTCTTGGCTCAAGACTCTGTGGCCAGAGGACCCAAAGCTAGTTACATATATAGGCCTTGTCTGCTTTGAATGTTCGCCTGACTATCTAGCCCAACGGAATTCTGACAGGAAGAGAGGGCAAAGGTGAATTCAGATCTTCCTGCCTTCAAAGCCCAGGAGCTAGTTATATATGTAGGCCTTTGTAGAAAGAGTTTATAAAAATGAACCAAGTCATTTCTGACTCAGGGCGTGTCAGAGCAGCCTTGTAGCTCTTTATGGTTTTCTATGATTTTTCAGGAGTAGATACTAAGTCTTTCTCCTGAGGTAATTGTGGGTGGTTTTTTTGGCTAGCAGCCAAACACTTAATACTCTGTGTGGCACAGATTCCAAAAGTGTTTCAATTTAATCCGTTTTGACTCATGACAACCTCACATTATAGAGAAGAACATTGCATAGAGTTTCCTTGACGGTAATCGGCACTGACCAGTCTCCAAAGTATCAATGGGGAAATTTGAATTGCCTAACTTTAGATTGTTATTGTTTATTTCCATCAAGTTGAGCATTACTCATAGCAACTCTATGAACAAAAAACCTAATGCCTTTCCATAACTGTAATTTCTCCAAGTTCATAGAATTTCCAGAGGCATATAGTTTAGGAAGTTGATGCCATTCCTGCTTCCAAACCTGTTTTACAACTGAGAGCTCCACCAAACACTGTCCACATTGGGAAACCATTCTGGTATTTGATACCCCAATGGTACAAGGTTCAGCATCACAGCAAACCCAGGTTACTTCATACAGCACATTGACAAAGAGTGATGTACAAAGTGGAAGAGTGATCCTCCAGATATACGAGCACTAGTCTCATTTAACAGTGGTTAAGTGTTGTCAAGTTGAATACAACTGAGAGTAAGCTTTGCACAAAAAACCTGAACTCTGTTGTATAAATAACATCATTTCTGTACAGACTCTGTTTTATAACCAACATCATTTCTGTACATTTATAGAGTTTAGAGATTGTGTAGAGTTTAGAGAGTTTGTAGAGTTTACAGAGGGATCTAGTTTAGGAAGTGGATGCCACTGCTGCTTCCCAGCATAAATCAATCTGTAAGCTCATCCAAACATTGTACGTATGGGTAACTATAAAGGTATTTGACAAGACTATGGAACAGTGTGCAGCATAACAGCAAAACCAAGTTGTTCAGTTCCGCAAATAAACAAAATATTGCTGTATCATTTATGGAATATCATTTAAAAATTAATAAATTTGGCCTGAGTGCCACAGGGGATTTTAAAGCCACACCTTTGAGCAGTCCTCCACCCTAGGCAAAGGCTCAAGGACACCCACTCTTGGGGACGGAAAGTAACAGTAATACACATCAAATACAACCCCAACAATTTCCCTTATGTGACCAACAGGACTGCCATCAAGATGCTAGCTAGCAGCCAAACTCCCAGAGTGGAGGCCCTCTTTAAAATTAGACTTTCAAAATACTGAACACAATGGTAAACACAGAAAATGAAAACATAAAACTTTAGATTAGTCTGGATTATTTCTCTCATATCACCAGTTATCTATGGCTACAGATCTCTAACCTGCTAAGTAGATTTCTCCACACAGTGACACCATACATGATAGCAGAGATGTTACTCAGTAGTATTTTATTACAGGCAGTAACATTTAGGAAGTAGATCCCAAGGCCAATCTTCTGAAGCTGGGTGTGTTTGAACTGTCAAGCTTTTGGGTAGAAATCAAGCAGTGGCTAAGTGAAAGGTGAGCAGTTCAAACCCACCAGCCATTTCTTGGGAGAAAGACATGACAGTCTTAAAGAGAAAGATGTAGCAGTCTGTTTCAGTAAAGGCTTACCACTCCAGAAACCTGTGAGGAAGTTCTTTGCCCTGTAAGCCTGCTATAAGTCACAATGGACACTACAGAATGAGTTTATTTTTTGATTTGCAACATCTGAGGGTCAGTGTCTCAGTTAGTTGTGATATGAATGTTCCAGCTCTCTAGGTAAGACAGCATATTAACTGTTAGTTGGAAATATAGATGGATGAAAAAGGCAAAGTATTACAATGTAATATGAAAGGAATGCTAGGATCATTTAGTAAGTCACCTAGGAAATCTGTGGTCCTTAGGATGGAACAATGTCAAACTACATTTGATATCCATCCTTTCCAAATCTCCCTAATTACAGTCACTCCTATTTCAGTTTGTTTATATACTTGAATCACCTGAGGTGTATGAAAAAAAAACTACTGATGCCTGATTTCTACATTAGATAATCCAATATTATTGTAGATCAAGATTGTATTTTAAAATTCTAGGTTATTCTATAGTGAAGCCAAGATATAGAACCACATTTCTAAGTTTCTGTGCTGAACTACTTGCAATTTCATGAATGTGACTTTGTACAGTTTTTTTATTGTCATGCCATTAATATCGTAGAAATACCTTTCCCTGTTTTTACCTTTTGAAATCCAATTGACATTTAAAATATGCTTATCTTCTATAGCTTAATTCAACTGCCCGTGCTTTCAATTATAAAAGTTAATAAATACATGAAGAAAAGTTCGATATGGTTAGTACCTAACAGGCTATGAAATGAGTCTTTTTATATGTTACCAGTAAATGTATAAAATGATTCTCTAGAAATCAATATGAAAATGTGAGTAATATCCTTTCATATTTCTGAAACTCCAGAGGAAATAATTTCAAATACTAAAGAAAAAACCCCCCATTTATGTACAATAATACTGTACTGTTTGAATAATTGGAAACAACTTAAATATCCTTCAGCAACAGAATAATTGCATAAACCATGGCACAGCCCTAAAACAGAATGCTATATGCTATATAACTATTTAAAATTAAGCATCTGGCTGTCATCTCCAAACCTGTCTAAATTTACAAGGCCAATTGCATACACATATAATTTATGAAATCTCTGATATCAAACATCCCTATAGATTTAAAAATACATAGAAACCAAACATTCCTATAGATTTAAAAATATATAAAAAAACCTGTTAACTGGCCAAAACATAGAAAAATCGAGGAATTATTGTAGATAATAATATTAAAAATCAAAATTTTAAAGTTATTATTACTAAAATTGGTTTTATACCTAAAAATCTACTGCCTCTGAGTTGATTCCGATGGACTGTAATACTATAGGACAGTCTACAACTGCCCGATAGAGTTTCCAAGACTAAATTTTTACAAAACACACTTCTTTTTCCTGTGCAGCAGCTTGTGATTTCAACCCCCAACACTATAACTAGGAGCTCAACACAACACATTTCATTAACAGACACAGAAGATATTGACCATCCTTCTCCTGCAGAGCAGCTGGTTGATTTGAACCATGTGCATTTGGGATTGCAGAGCAGCTTATTTT
>NW_006399849.1:5610394-5612164 GCF_000299155.1 Elephantulus edwardii | reverse complement strand
TAGATAGTTAGATGGCTAATCTTGAGAAGAATGGGAATCCTACAACACATATTTGTGCTCATGTGGAAATTATACATAAACCAAATGGCCATTGAGTGAACAGAGCAAGGAAACATAATATGGCTTAAAAGGAAGAAAGGTGTGGTCAAGAGTTGCATCCTCAATCCATCATATCTCCATCTATTCAATCTGTATGCAAATTATTTGAGAGGCTGGACTCTATAGAATGTGGCATCAGGATTGAAGAAGATTCAACAACCTACATTATGCAGATCATGCAACCTTGCTTGCTCAAAGTGAGGAGGACTTGAAACACTTGTTGTAGAAAACTAAAGAACACAGCCTTCAATATGGATTGCTTCTCTAGATCAAGAAAATAAAAATTTTCACCACTGGACCAATAGGCAACACGTTAGACAAAGAAAAGATAAAAACAGTGAACAATTTCATCTTACGTGAATCCACCAGAAGTCAGGAGATCGGGAGACATTATACAGTGAAAGTCTGAAGTCAGGGATCTCTCCAAATAACTGAAGAGCAGTGATGTCAGTTTAAGGACCAAAGTGCACTCAGTCCAGACCATGGTCTTTGCAATCATTTACTATGTATCTGAGAACTGGGTATTGTACAAGGATTACAGAGCTGATGCCTTGGAGCTGCGATGTTAGACAAGAGTACCAAACATCCCATGGACTGCCAAAAGAACAATCAAATATGTCTTGGAGAAACTGTAGCCAGAGTGCTCCTTGGAGACAAAAAAGATAAAGCTTCATCTCACATACTTCAGACATGTTGTTAGGAGAAACTATTCCTTGGAGAAAGACATTGTGGTTGGAAAGGTGGAGGTTTAGCAAAAGAGAGGAAGACTCTCAAGTAGATGGATTGATACAACTCTCAAGCAGATTTTGATACAACTACCATAGGCTCACGTATGTCAGAGATGGCAAGGATGACACAGGACTGGAAAGGGTTCAGATCTGCTGCTTATATGGTTGTGCTTGATGGCACTTAACTACTTAAAAACAACAAATATATATATATATATGGTGTGTGTATATATATATTGTGTGTATATATATTGTGTGTGTATGTGTGTATATATATATATATGTATATGTATGTGTATATATATGTATGTGTGTATATATATGTATGTATGCCCCAGGAGTAGATGGTATACCAATTGAAGTATTTCAGATAACAGATGTTGCCCTGAATGTGCTCACCAAGTGGTGCCAAGAAATCTGGAGAACAACCACTTGGCCAACTGACTGGAAGAGATCTCTATTTGTTCCCATTCCAAAGAAGGGTGACCCAACTGAGTGTGGAAACTACAGAACAGTTTCATTGATTTCACATGCAAGCAAGATTCTACTGAAGATTATCAAAAAACGATTAGAACAGCACATCAGCAGAGAATTGCCAGAAGTCCAGGATGGGTTTAGAAGGGGTCGTGGTACTAAGGATATTGTAGCTGATGTTAGATGGATCTTGGCTGAAAGCAGAGAATACCAGAAGAATACCTATCTCTCTTTCATTGATTATGCAAAGGCATTTGACTGTGTGGATCATAAGAAACTGTGGCTGACCCTGAAAAGAATGGGAATCCCAGAACATTTAATCGTGCTAATGCGAAACCTATACTTGAACCAAGAGGCAGTAGTCAGAACAGAGCAGAGTAACACTGCATGGTTCAAAATTGGGAAGGGTGTACGCCAGGGATGCATCCTGTCTCCATACCTTTTCAACATGTATGCAGAGCAGATTATC
>NW_006399849.1:5597827-5609471 GCF_000299155.1 Elephantulus edwardii | reverse complement strand
TTAAAGTTTAACATCAAGAAAACAACGATTTTCACCACTGGCCAATTGACAGCACTATGATAGATCAAGAAGAGATTGAGGTTGTTAACAATTTCAGCTTGTTCAGTTTCACAAACAATACTCTTAGTGCTAACATCGGGAAATCAAAAGACAAATTGCATTGGGGAAGTCTGCTTCCATGGACCTCTCCAGAGTGTTGAGGAGTAATGACATCAGTCTATGGACTAAGATGTGCCTGATCAGGGTCATGGTCTTGCAAGTACATACTATACATTAGAGAGCTGGACAATGACTAAGGAAGAGAAAAGAAGAATTGATGCCTTTTAACTGTGGTGCTAGATAAAAGTCTTGGTAGGGGTGAAGCCAAGTTTCTTCTTGGAGGTAGGGATTTTGAAGCTCTTTCTGGCATACTTTGAGAATGTGGCCAGGAGGGACTAATCCTTATGAATTGACATGATAACTGAAGCAATGGGATTAGTTGTGTTGGAGTCAGTGAGAGTGGCTCAGAATAGGCCACAGCTCAGAGCTGTGGAAATAGGGTATCTAAGAGTTGCAGGCAACTCAACAGCACATAACAACAATAACACACACACAAACACACACACACATTGAGCTTCTCCAACGATTTCTTCCACAAATGTAGCCAATCTGATTACTATGCAGCTCATCAGTTGAGATATATGTGTAAAGTTGTCATTTGTGTCTTTTAAAAAAGGCATTCGCAATGAATAAATCACTGTAAATATAAAATTCATTCTATTTCCAGCCTCATTCCTAACACCACACCCATATTTTCCAATCATTATTCCTTCATTGTTTCCCACTTTTGCATTCCAAATCATCAATTATGATGATTGCATCTTGATTGCATATTTGGTCAATTTCAGATTGCAAGATTTGGTAAACATTCTCAAATTCTTTTTCTTCTTTGGCTCTAAATGTAGGAGTATATATTTAATATGAATAACATGAATAATAATCATGTTAATGGGTCTTCATTTCATATGCATGGATATTATCCTATCACTTACCACATTTTATGTATTTCAGGATAAAATTTCAAATTGACTTTCTGAGTATGAATGCACACCATTCTTCCCTTGTTTATTATTCCCTGCATAGTAGAACATATGATCATCTAAAAATTTCCAAAGTTGGTCCGTCTCATCTCACTAATGTCTAATGTATAGATTATTCATGTGTTCCACTTGATTTTTAACAATTTCCAGTTTTCCAACATTCAAGCCATATACATTCCATGATCTGGTTATTAAATGTTCTTCATTTCAACTGACTTCCAATCTGCACTTTACCACTAAACTACTATAATTATCCTCGTTATTTAGTGTTAAAGAGTCTTCAAAGACCTGTTATTTAGGAATTAGATGGCCCATTTTGTTTCCTAATCCATCTTAGCCAGGGAGCTCCAACAAAACCTGTCCAACATGGGTAACCCAAATGATGTTTGACCCTCCAGGGGCACAGATCTCAGCCTCACAGAACTCCAAGTTATTTCAGTACAAGAAACTGACAGACAAGTGATGTACCACTTAGAATAATGTTCTCCTCAACCACAATTAATGATATCAGCAATCAAAACTAGGCCAGGGGCAGACTGTGGTTCGGATCATCAATTAATCATAGGCAAGTTCAAATTGGGGCTAAATAATATTAAAATAAGTCCACAGGAATCAAGATATGATCTTGAATCAATTTCATCTGAATTTCAAGATCATCTTGAGGGTATCATCCATAAAGAAAGTAAAAGGTCATTACAAACACAGAGGAGAAAGAAAAAACTGAAACAGATGTCAGAAAGAGACTCTAAAGAGCATCTAAAGAGCTCTAATGGAGCATCGAGAAGCCAAAACAAAAGGAAAAGTGAAAGAACTTAACAGAAGATATCAAAGGGCAGCTTAGGAGGGCAAAGCAAAGTATTATGATGAACTGTGCAGAGAGCTAAAATTGAAGAATAGAAAGAGAAGAACTCATTTTGCATTTCTCAAGCTGAAAGAACTGGGGGGGAAATATCATGCCTCATGTTCTAATGTTGCAAGATGCTATGGGTAATATATTGAATGACCCAGAAAGCATCAAAAGAAGATGGAGGAAATACACATAATCACAGTATCAGAAATTGATTGACACAAAAAAATTTCAGGAAGTACCGTATAAAAAGGAGCCAATGGTAATGAAGGAGAAAATGGAAACTACATTGAATGCACTGGCAAAAATAAGGCCCCAGGAATTAATATGATACCAACTGACTCATTTCAATTAACAGATACAGCCTTGGATGTGCTCACAAGACTGTGCCAGAAAATTTGGAGTACAGCTGTTTGGCCAATGGGTTGGAAGAGGTCCATATTTGTTCGCATTCCCAAGAAAGGTTATCCAACTAAATATGGAAACTATTGGACAATATTATCAATATCACAAGCAAGCAAAATACTGCTGAAAATAATTCAAAAATTGATAGGGAACTGCCAGAAGTTCAAGCAGGATTTAGAAGAGGCCGTGGCACCAGGGATATCATTGCTGACGTCAGATGGATCCTGGCTGAAATAAAGAATGCCAGAAGAATGTGTGTTTATTCTTTATTGGTTATGCAAAGGCATTTCTTTGACTGTGTGAATCATGACAAGTTGTGGCTGACATTGAGAATAATGGGAATCCCAGAGCACTTAATTATGCTCATGCGAAATCTATACCTGAATCAGGAGGCTATTGTGCAAACAGAGCAGGGGAACACTACAAAGTTTAAAACTGAGAAGGGAATGCAGTGTGTCAGGGCTGTATTCTCTCTCCATACCAATTCAATCTGGACTCTATGAAGAGGAGTGTGGCTTTAGGATTTAAGGGACACTCATCAATAACCTGTGTTATGCAGATGACACAACTTTGCTTGCTGAAAGTGAGGAGCACTTGTTGCAGAAGATCAAGCAATACAGCCTTCAGTGTGGATTGCATCTCAATGTCATGAAAACCAAGATTCTCACCACTGGACTGATAGGTAGAATCATGATAAATGGAAAGGAGATTTAAACTGTCAACAGCTTCATCTTGCTTGGATCCATGATTATCACCTTTGGTACCAGCTGTCAGGAACTGAGACACTTTGCACTTGGAAAAATCTGCATTTAGGGACCTCTCCAAATTATTGAGGAACATTGATGTCAGTTTGAGGACTAAGGTGTATCTGATTCAGGCCATGGTCTTTCTAATTACTTGTTATGCATCTGAGAGCTGGGCAATAAATAAGGATGACAGAAAAAGAATTGATGCCTTTGAGCTGTGGTGTTGGAGAAGAGTACTGAACATCCAACAGTTGGCCAAGAGAACAAACAAATTATGTCTTGAAGAAGGTTCAGCCATAATGCTTTTAGGAGGCAAGAATGGTGAGGCTTTGCCTGATTTAATTTGGGCATGTTGCTAGGAGGGGCTGTTTCTTGTAGAAGGACATCTTACTGGGAAGGGTGGAGGTTCGGTAAAGGAGAAAAAGACCCTCAACCAGGCGGATTGACACAATGACTGCTGTAATGGGCTTGTGTGTCAGGAAGTGTGAGGATGGTGCAGGATAGAACAGGGTTGCTATGAATAATATTCTGCTCAGTGGTACCTAACAACAGCAACACATACATAGACATAGGGTTGTTTCTCTAGAGAATCCAGCCTAAGACATTTTTTATACTTCAGAAATTTCCTACATTTTCAAGATACAACCACTCATCTGATTTTCATCACTTCAGGAGTTTTGCTATTCTAGAATCTCATATAATTGTGATTTTGTGTCAAGTTCCATTCACTTAGCCAAGTATTTTGGAGAATTATTAATGTTTTTGCATTCATTAGCAGTTTGTTTCCGCTTATTGCTGAATCATATTCCATTGTGTGAATATACTCTAGTGTGTTTATGCAGACTGCTGTTGATGAACATCTGAGCCATTTCCAGTTTGGCTATTATTAATAAAGCTGCTAAAAACATTCTTATGCAATGCTTTTGTGAACACATTTGTTTCATTTATCTAGGCAAAAATAACACCTCCCCCCCAAAAAAAAAATAAACCAAACTGCATATCATAGCTATCCTTCAAAATATCACCTAAGGATATTTACCTACTTCGATCCATGTCCTTGCATATGTAGTCTACCCTCCAATTCCACAAACAAACACGCTAAGATGTGCTAAATTATTTAGACAATAAGTTATTTCACAGGAAGCTTTGTGGCAGTAGAACCCGTAAGGAGTTGTACTGCTTCCCCACTGGCAATGTAGTGGTTCAAATTCAGCAATGGCTCTTCAGGAGAAAGATGGGCAATCTCCTCCCTCTTGAATGACAGTCTTGGAAAATCTGTCAGATCAGTTGAGTTGGTCTCAACTTGACAGCAATGAGTGAGACAAGCTATTACAAAAAGTTACTATCCCTTCTGAGGAAGAACAGAAATGCATTTACCTGATACCTTTCTCTCTCGGATCATTCGCTCTTGGGGAGACCAACTGCCATATCATGAGGATACATAAGAAATAAGACGAAAGGGCCCACATGAGTTCTTGCCAGGGATGATTCTCACCTTATCAGTCATATGAATGAGGCACGTAGAATCATGAGTTAAATCAACACCTGGCAAATGACACCTGAAAACTGATAAACTAGCTTTCAAGGCATCATGTTACTAAGCCAACAACAGGCCATGAATGTTACCTAAAGCTCTAAACTAGATTAGACTTGTCGTCATTGGTAGAACAGTCACATTAAAAGAGATTGAAGGTAACCAGAGAGCCAGATTTTGTTATCATCTATTTAATACTGTATGGGAGTAAACAACACTGAATGAAGGAGAGGGCTATCTAAGAATTCTCATCATTGAAAAGATGTGTTCTATATTGGGACAGAGATAGTTAATTTTGGCCTAGACAGCAGGGGCTCTCTTTATTCCCTCTTCCTACACAACATGCCTCTAAAATATCTATGAACTTTGAGAAGCAATGATAGTTATAGAAAGGCTTCAGGTTTTTTGTTCATGGGGTCACTATGAGTCATGTTTTACTCTCGACGGCAATCAACAACAACAACATCCACAAGATTGTTAAGTAATAGCCCAATAACTAATTTAGGTACCAAGCAAGAGGATGCACCGGAGCAGACAGGAATTCTGATCACGATTAAAGAAGAAGAAAAAAAATAACTGTAAACAAACAAACAAACAAAACGACAATGCACGAAGAGGCTTAGTTGGAAGAGATGAGCTAATCAGATAATAGACATATCCTAATTGCTTTACTGGCCGAATGTCACATCATTAATTAACATGGCAGATATTGATTTCGTAAGTAGCAAATGTAGTTATGTCAAAAAAGAATATTTCATCTTTTTACCACTGCAGTTAATTCCTAGGTTAAATTCCTTGCTTCCCAGCAGCAAACAACACTTTTAATCACTTTCAGGCATTTGCAGTGAAATTACAGCTTCCTTTGTTATAGCAGGCTTTTCTCAGGAAGATCCCCCACCACCCTTCTTCTCCTTTGTCAAAAACTAGCCTTTGAGGGAGGATACTGACAGCAACACCACATTCTGTAACGCCAAGGTTATCCATCTTAGAAGTAAAGATGTTAGTTTCTTTGTCAACTTGCATACTAGTGTCCACCTTACTCCCTCAATGCCATTATCAAATAAATTCTGGATCATAGCAACCCTCCATCAGTTTTCTGAGGCTGTGAACCTTAATGAGAGAAGTCTGCCCATTTTTATTCCTCAGAGAAGCCAATAGAACTGAACTGCTAGGGAGAGATGCATGATCTTTTGGTTACCAGCATAACACACAATGTGTTGTGGCATGTTGGGGAGGAAGGGAAGGCCTCTAGCAAGGACAGATTGCCTAAGCTCCAGATAAGTGCAAGCCTCCTGATGGCCTTTAATGTGGGGTAGAGAAAGCTCCCCTGTGTTTGGCTGAACCGGCTTGAGAAAGCTCACCACCTGGGAAGATGACCGCTGCATCTGTTGAGCTGGGAGTGGTCCATACGAGGCTGAGGTTCTTCTAAAAAATCTTCATGTCCCACCCTATCCTGTCTTTCTGTTTATATAAGTGCACTGCAGTTCCAATAAAATTGAACTGGATTGACTCTCTGATCCTCTCCCAGGTTGGTGTATCTCTGTCATGCTTACCGCCATCAGGGTGTCACAGTGACAACTATGGACTACATGAATTACAGTTTATTTTGGATTGGTTTTGATGCTGTAGAATCTTATACATGGAGGTATCGGTGAGCTTTTTAAAGGCAGAAATTGCATAGTTGCAATAGTAGGATTGTCCCCAAATGCTCCCTGGCCATTGTAATCACATCAATATATGACACTACGAATTGCCCTCTACACAAAGTCTTTTTCAGGTTAAAGTTAGGCAACACAGTCTCTTTATTCTATATCCTTCCAGAAATATATGTAAAAGGTTGTGCTCTGGTTATCCATTACAGTGAATCAAACAAAAACCCTAATGGCTTAATGATTTTTGGCCAGTGGAGGAGATTTTCACTGGCTGGGCTGAGAAAAAATTTGTTTTGTGTAAAAATGAGTGTAGTCTCCCAATGGTATTTGGCTGATAGGTGAGATGGTTTAGAGGCCCAAGATGATGCCTCTAACTTGCCTGGTTTATTAGTGAGGACAACAGGATGGCTGAGTTTAGCTGGGCCTCCCTCCCCCTCCTGACATCTCAGGGTCTCCCTATGTAGGATGTCTGGTAGAGTGATCAGACTTCTTTTGTGGAAGTTAATTTTTCCAGGGGTAAGAATTTCCAAAAATCTGATGTAAGCTACAAAAGCTTTTAATAACTCACATGGAAGCCACAGAACCTCATTTCTGCTGCATTGTATTGATCAAGCAAACAACTAAGACGAGCCCACTTGCACGAGGATGAAGAATTAGACTCTGTCTTTCAATACGAAATAGCAGAGTTTTTGTCCTGTTTTCACTTGGAAGGGAGAATGAAGCAGCACAATTTTACCAGGTCTCTGTAGGGACTCTGAGAAACTCCATGATGTTCACTCAGACTCTTTGGCCTGGGTGTACTCTATCACATCATGGCACACCATCATCCTACTCAGCTGATGCCTCGTTATTTGACATGTGAGGAAATCCTAGCACTTATGTGCTGTTCCAGTCACCACTCGGGAAGCAAACTACATATCTTCATCCTCTTGGACCCCAAAACTAACTAAGACACTTTCACCCTGTCTCAGGGTCCTGTTTTAGTGTAAGGTACCAGGCAGAGAAACCATTTTCAGTGACCAACCCCAGCACTTCAGTCTATTTCCATCTTCCCTGGCTCCTAAGGATCTTCATATTTCGCTCAGCTACAAGGGCAAATAAGGCCCAAGTTTCCTTGCCCACCGAGAATGTACTCCAGAGCTTTAGAATTCAAACCTCAAAGGTTATTAATAAACTTCTTTTCCCTCCAAGCTCTGCTGAATCCTTGTTCCCTGAGGCACACAGACCACGGTTTATTTTAAAGGAGCAAACAGAACTACAGGCAAAAGAGAAAAAAAGAAGCCAAACTCAAAAAACGGTTTCAAAATGTTTTCCTGTCACTTTTATACATGGGCTTTCTGATTTTTTTTACATCAGTCACTCATGAGTTTGAAGAGACTGTGAGCAGATTAGATCTGAGAGCACTGGAAAAAAATGGTATTCCTGGGACCACAAGGCTGAGGGCAAACTCCTCACTTTACTAAACTCCAGCAAAGGCTCTCTGGGACTGAAGTTGGTACTAGAAGTTAAAAGCTGTCTTTTATTCAATAGGTCTCGAGCACTGCAATGCATTATGTCTAACCCACCGAAACCCACTACTGTCAGGTTCCTTCTGATGCTACGTGACATTATAGGACAGAGTAGAACTTCCCCATTGGGTTTCCAAGACTCTAAATGTTGGCAAAGCTCTACCGAAGGGCACTGCTCCCTCAGAGCATTTGATGAGCTCAAGCCATCAATTTATCAGTTATCAGCCAAACTTTGTTAGGAGTTACATGCTAACTCAAAAGCAGCTGGTTCACATCCATCACTCCACGGGAGACAGACAGGCAGTCTTCTCTCAAGCAATTTACACTTTGTGAAAACCTGCTGGATGGTCACCTATGAGGTGATTCAGCCTTGACCGCATGCAACAACAATAGCAACAACCTCCATCAGGATGTCACTTTTAAATAGATTGCCTCTTTTACATACAATAGAAACCCTGTCAACTGGACCAATAAACACTATGATAAAGATTGAAGTTGTCAAAAATTTCATTTTACTTGGATCCTTAACAAACACCCATGGAAGCAGCAGACAAGACATCAGACGACATATTACATTGGACAGAAGAGCTGCCAAGGATCCCTTTTTAAGTGCTACAGAGCAAGGACTTCACTCCAAAGGTGAAAAGAAAGGGCACCAGACTCAAGCCAGAGGATTTCCAACTGCCTTCATCTACATGTGAAAATTGGAAAGCAGAGAGCATAAAGAAGAATGAAAAAGAATTGATGTTTTTAAATTGCGGTGTTAAGAGTATTGAATAGATCATGGACTGTCAAAAAGAATAAACAAAACTATCTTTGAAGAAGTGGAGCCAGGGTGTTTTGTTAAATGCAAGGATGCCTCTTATACCATGTTATGAAGAGAGTAATTCCTGGAGAAGGACATTATTCCTGGAAAGTAGAAGGACATTGAAGCACAGAAAAGAATCAATACACAAGCCAAACAGTGGAGTCAGAATTTAAATCTGATGGTGCAGTGGATTAAGCAATGTGTTGCTGACAGACAGGTTGACAATTTGACTCCTGCATCTGCTCTATGGGAATAAGATGAGTCAATATGTTTCCATAAAGACTCACAGCTAAAGAAATGCTAAGAGGCAGCTCTACTCTGTCTTACTGGTTTGCTGTGAGTTAGAACTGACTTCATCAATAGTGATTTTGGTTTTGGTTTTTATCTAACTTCAAGTCACTGAGTAGATCAAGCAATTAAGCATTCAGCTATTAATCCAAAGGTTGATAGCTTGAATCCACCAAAGGCCTGATGATCGAGTTTCTAAGAAAACTTGAAGCAAGTCATTGAAAACTTTTTAGACTGAAGTTATATTCTGAACTCATGAGGTCTCCATAAGGCAGAATTAACTTGATGGAAACTGGGCTAATACAATTCAGAATTCAATATATCATTGATTGGTTCATTCACATCTATTTTAAAACTGTAACTAAAGATAATTCTGTAGTGTCACTACTTTCTCACAAAATACATGTTGATTAAAATTTTTAATATTCTTAGTTTGGGATATACAAAATTTTTCATGCTGAAAGTGAAGAAGATTTGAAGCCCTTACGAATTAAGATCAATAACGAAAGCCCTCAGTATAAATTAACTTCAGCATACAGAAAATAAAAAGTATCACAACTGTCCCAATAAGTAACATCATGATAAATGGAGAAAAGATTGAAGTTGTGACAGATTTCATTTTCCTTGGATCTACACTGAACATTCATGGAAATAGTGGTCAAAAATAAATATGGTGTGCTGCATTGGATAAATCAGCTGCTAAAACCTCTTTAAAGCTCTTAAAAAATGATATCACCTTGAGGATTAAGGTGCACCTGACTCCAGACACAATAATTTCATTCACCTTAAAAAGCATGCAAAAGCTGGACAATGAATAAAGATACCAAAGAAGAATTTATGCATTTAAACTGCGGTACTGGTGGGCAAATACTGAATATGCCATGGACCATCATAAAAAGGAACAAATATGTCAAGGAAGTACAGCCAGAATGTTCTTTATAAGAAAAGATGACAGGGCTTCGCTTTACACATTTTGGGGATGGCATCAGAAAGAACTAGCCCTTGTAGAAATACAGCATGGTTGCTAAAGTAGACAGTGATAGAGGCGATGACCCTCAATAACATGGACTCACAGAGTGTCCCAAACAATTGCAATAACACAGGATGATGCTGGAACTGACCAGTGCTTAATTCTTTTGTGCACAGTGTCATTATAAGTCTAAAGATGACACCTAACAGCACATTTTAATTGTAGTTATCCATGTCATGCATCAGAGAGTTGGACAATGACTAGGGAGGACAGAAGGAGAGTTGATGCCTTTGAGCTGTGGTGCTGGAGAAGAGTACTGAATGTACCCTGGACTGCCAGGAAAACAAACAGATTCATCTTGGAGAGGATTAAACCAAGCTACTCCTTGGAGGCAAGGATTCTGGGGATTTGTCTGGCATACTTTGGACAAGGTGCCAGGAGGGATGGGTCCTTGGAGAGGGACATCATGCTTGGGAGGGTGGAGGGACAGCACAGGAGGGGAAGACCCTCTATGAGATGGATTGATTCGATGACTGGGGTGTGGTTGGCACAGGATAGAGCAGGGTTTAGAGCTGTTGTGCATAGGGTCGCTATGAGTCGCAAACGACTCGACGGCACATAACAACAACAACAATGTTGCATGAGGTTCTACTTTAAACATTTATTTGCTAAAAATATCTTTCAGCATACCAATCAGTAATTTAATTAGTCAGCATGTGGATATAAAAGTTGACTTTAACTAAGCAATAAACACATTCTAATTTTTTTTAATAGTAAATCGAGAAAGTGTGAGAGAATATAGAAATGCAAAGTAGCTTAAAGGGTCTTCATTTTGTGTGTCGTTTTCACTAAGACCACATAAAAGTGTAACGAAATCAACATAAGCCTATAACAGCTTCAATTTGTTTGCTCCACAATCAACACTCTTGATACCAGCAGTCAGGATGTCAAAAGACAAATTGCATTAGTGAAGTTTGTTCTCAGGGAACCCTCAAGAGTACTGAAAAGCAATGATGTCAGCCTGGAGACTAAGGTGTGCCTGATCCAGGCTATAGTCTTCGTTATTACTTGCTATGTGTCAGAATGCTGAATAATGACTAGGGATGATAGAAAAATAATTGATGCCTTTGAGCTATTGAATATACCATGGACTACTAGGAGAACAAATAGGTTCATCCTAGAGAGAGTGAAACCTACTCCATGGAGGCAAGGATTCTGAAGTTTTGTCTGACATACTTTGGGCATTTTACAAGAAAAAATCAGTCCTTGTCCTTGGAGAGGAACATCATGCTTTGGAGGGTGGAGAGACAGCGCAGGAGAGGAAGACCTTAGAAATGGAGTGACTCAGTGACTGGGGTAATAGGAGTATGTGTGTCAGGAACATAAGATTGGCAAAGGACAAAGCAAGGTTCAGAGCTGCTGAACATAGGGTCACCATGTTCAGAAGAGACTCAAGGACACATGACAACAACAAACAGCAACATAGATAGGCTGTTATTTTTTGGTTTTTATTGATATGAAAAGTGTTCCTTAAAGTGACAGTGCTCAGAAATGTCTTTCTTATTTATCTCTGTCACATCTGCTGACAGCTAGAGTTAATTTACTAATCCCTAGTTGTAGGCTATAAAAACAAAGCATTAGAACTTCAAGAGATCAGTTGTATAAAAAACTAACAGTGAATCATGCATCCCAAATCACAGCTGCTCAAATAAATAAAATATGGTGCCCAAGAACAGCCAGAGGAAAGCTCTAGTTACAATCAATTATCCAACTCTCTTATTCTCTCTCTACCCACCTCCGGCCCCCT
>NW_006399849.1:5581078-5597727 GCF_000299155.1 Elephantulus edwardii | reverse complement strand
CACACACACACACACACACACACACACACACACACACACTGGGGGAAGCATCAGCATCAATACATTTGACAATCACCCTAGAGTTTTAGAAATGTAAAAAAAAATATAAATTAAAACACAATTCTTTGATTTCTTTTTAAATTGAAGACATCTTTCTCTTCTTTTAAATGCAGTTTGCAATCCTTTTGTAATACTGTAAGAAAACTCACATACAGATAAAACCTGCATGGACACCAAAAGCTCAAAGAAATCAGGCTGGAAGAAGAAGAGACAAGGCTAAAATTCAAGTCAAGCTCAAACATCCCCTTCAAGAAAGGTATTGGCCTTTTATTCTGTTTTCATTTCTCCTCAAGCTGTTTATCACCAACACCCTCTCGCATCTCGCCTAATATTCATAGACCTCAAGGTACCCTCCTCTTTCCCTTTGCAGTCCATGATAGATTACAGTTAGAGACATACGGGTATATGTGCAGATATATTTGTTTAGTTATTTGATCATGCAATTTTTTCCTCTTAAAACTATCACTGCCCCAAACGCAAGATTCTGTCTGCTTTACTTAACATGACTGATGTATGTAAGACACTTTCTAAACACTAACAAAAGTTAAACAAATTTTAGTCATTCAAGTATACCTGAATCCATATACCCAGGATAGCAGCTTAGACGTTGTTGTAACTGTCTACTGTCACTGAGTTGTTTTTTATTCATCGTGATGCCAAGCCAGACAGCGGGTTACAGGACTTTCTTGACTATCATGCTTTGATTTGCCTACAATCCTTCATATACAGTGTGTTTCCTTCTCATACTTTGTGTTTTATAAAATCATATATAACTTAATTACTATTGAACAATGCTTTCTTTCATCCTGTCTCATCAAGTCCCCATTGCACCTCGGCTATTCCTTCATCCTCCACAAACTGTCCACTGTGCTCTGAGGTCCTAGTGCTTACCCCCGTCCCTTTTCTCTCCTCCCTTTCTTCCCTTCTCCCTCCCTTTGTGAACAGTTACACATATCTTGTTCCTATTTACTAATTGCAGTGTTGGCTGTGATCTTTACAGAAGCAGATTTCAAGACTTTCTCATGTAAACCTGGTATGGAGATTTGAATTACCCACCTTTAAAAGCCAAGGGTCTACATTTGAGTCACCAGGCCTCCAACAAAAGATGGATCGCTAATTGACAAGTGTTTTTCATAACAGAAAAATAGTGCATGCTATTTGGATGAATTAATAAATACTAATTACAGCTGCTTCACAGGAACAAGATTGGGCAAGCTCCATCTATGCAATTTACTGCCTCTGAAAGTCTGCTGGAGGGTCAGCTATGAGTCAGGTTCTGACTCGATGACGCATAACAATAACTGGGAGATTTTTACTTCAGTGGCCTTCAATGGACTATCACTCAACTCATGGCCTTCCAGTAGTAATTCACTCATAGTGGACCCACAAGAAGGTTCTCAGTGTCCATAAACCACATGGGAGGAGATTGCTCCTCTCTGCTTTGGAGAAGCTTGTAGAGTCTAACTGCCTACCTTCGGGTTGACAGCAGAGCTTATTAACCATTAGGCAGTATTTACAACCTTGTGTAGTCCCCTCCCTTTGATCCTTGGCTTAACCCTAATGCTTACATGAACCAATAGAATGCAGAAGAATTAACATTCTGTACCAGTGCTGAGAACAAGCCTTAAAAAAGTCTGAAGTAACTGTTTTTGAACTCAAGTACACTGAGGTTCTGAGTAAGGGTCATCACTGCTTGAGAGATCACATCTGGAAAGTGAGAAGCCATGTGGAAGGAAGAAGCAGTTCGACCGTCCTTGGATTCAACCAGATATTAGGCCCAGCACAAGGCTAAACCCAGTCATGTGAGTAACCACCAGCAAAGGCAGGAGACTACTGGCCACCCAGCCTGATTCAGATTGCAGAATCTGACTGCAGATTGAAAAAAAGGGGGAAATTGTTGATATAATCCATTAAGTTTTAGGGAAATTTTTCATAAAATAGATGATGGAACAGCTAAAAATGGAAAATAATTATCCAATTAGAAGAAAGTACTGATGTACTTGGATTTTTTGGCATCAATGTTGTCTTTCTTTTGCACACTATATGATGTCAAATCATCCTAAAGTTGAGACTTTCAAGGCACTATGATATCATAACTTGGTAATATAAGCATTTATAACTCATAATGCACAAATAATATCCATCCTGGAAACTTTGATATACTCACTTTGAAACTTCAGTCCTTGGTTAATACTAATCTTTATTTAGTATTATTAAAAAACAATTTGTGCCAGTTGTTTGCAGGCAGAACTGGAAAATCACAAAATCAAATTGTCTTTCTCATGAGGTCAGCATGTCTGATTTTCCCATGTAGGAACTGTCAGTCACCATGTTCTTTCCTGAGCTTAGGCCATTAATGTTACTTGATGAGAAAGTTCTTAAACATTGGTAAAACTACTTTCTAAACAGGAAAAAAAGAATATTCTCTCCATGGTCTGTCTGACATTTTCCAAACATTTCAGAGAATTTAAGCAAATCGAAGTATCATTTTTCCTTAATTTTGAAGTGTTCTTTCTGTTTTGAAAGACAACATGATTTTCCAAGGACCAGTGTGAGAATCTGCGCTCTCAAACAAGTCTCCTTCAGTGAAAGTCATAACAACTAAAATTTTCATATTGTGTGTGGCCCAATTACTGTCATCAAAAGTGAATTCCTGTACAATCAACTTCTTCAAACAATCACTTAGCTTAAGCTGTTCGAATTCAAGTTTTAAAGTAGTTTATCAAGTGCCAAGAATTAACACTCCATTTTGAAGCAGTAGAAGTCTACAGTCCCAAGCTTGGCAGTACAAGGCTTTAGTAGAGAAATCTGGATTTCCTCCCAGTGGTTTTAGATAAAATAGCATTTCATAACTTTTCTTTAACCTAAAGGCAGTTTGGCCTGCTCCTCAAAGAAGCTATTCCAGCTGAAGGAGCATTTTCACATTAATTATTTGAATAGTGCTGACCATGTCACATCCAGGTTCTTCACCAAGAAGGACACATTGGCATAATCAGAGTGACAGTAACTTGAGAAGCTATACTGGCTGCACTTCAGATTTTGTGCTTATTTTTTATTCTGTTTTTAATTCTTGACAAATTAAGGTGAGTCTGATACAGGCTATGGTCTTTGCAATCACTTGTTATGCATCCGAGAGTTGGACAATGACTAAGGAGGATAGAAGAAGAATTGACGCCTTTGAGCTGTGGTGCTGGAGAAGAGTATTGAATGTACCCTGGACTGCCAAGAAAACAAACAGATTCATCCTGGAAAGGGTTAAACCAGGCTGCTCCTTGGAGGCAAGGATTCTGGGGCTTCATCTAACATACTTTGGACATGTTGTAAGGAGGGACAGGTCCTTGGAGAGGGACATGATGCTTGGGAAGATGGAAGGAGGAGAAGACCCTGTATGAAGTGGATTGATTCAGTGACTGGGGTAATCGGGATGGGTGTGCCAGAGGCAGTGCGATTGGCACAGGATAGAGCCAGGTTTAGGGCTGTTGTAAATAGATACGGTAGCTATGAGTCTCAAACGACTCGACGGCACATAACAACAACAAAGTCTAACAATTTCAAAAAATTTATTCAGAGTGAAAAAAATGTGAGGATCTAAAAAAAAAGAACCTTTAGGACATCGTGAAAGATTTGCTTGGTTGGGTGGAGGGACAGCGCAGGAGAGGAAGACCTTCGATGAGATGAACTGACTCAGTGACTGAGTAATGGGGGTAAGTGTGTCAGAGACAGTAAGGTTAGCTCAGGATAGAGCAGAGTTCAGAGCTGTTGTACGTAGGGTCGCTATGAGTTGCAAGCGACTCACCGGCACATAACAAAAACATCATACAATGGCCTTGTTATTGTCACTAAAGGAAAGAGACCCTCAAACTCATTGCTGTGGAGATGGAACTGACTCATAGATAACTAATCCTTTGATGGGTTTCTAAGACTTTAAACCACCTGAGAGAATATTGCCTGTCTTTCTCCCACAGCTCCACTGGTCAATTCAAACTACCAGAAAAGCATGATCCTTGGGTTAACAGTGAAACTCATTATGGACTAGGCCACTAGCACTCATTTACTAAAGGTAAAGTAAGCTCCTATTTCTAAATGCTGCAGTCTAGATAGAAATGAAACAACATAATATCCTTTGTAATGTGGGAATTTCATCTTGTATTTCTTATTTTTGAGGGGCCATTTGCATACTAAATGCATAAAAATCATTCTAGATTTTCTCTCTGACACTGGAAGGACTCTAACAATTAATGTAAACTACTTTTATTTTGACATGAACAATACTGTTCAGTGTTGATTCCAACTCACACTGATACAAAATGTTGACAAAATAAATACTTGGACCTTCTTTCAAAGTTATTAAAATATTTCTTGATATAGAATAGTCTAAGACTAAGGAAAATAACTGGATCAATAATAAAGAGGGAGATGGAGAGAGAAAGAATGAGAGAATGCAAAAGAGTAAAGGAGCAAAAACAAAGGTCTTAGCCTCTGTTTTCTTAACAAAATATTCATTGAGGAGTTTTCAAAAAATTTCTTGGCAGAATCAAATGAGGCTGAGCTGAGGCTTGGAAAGCAATGGGATGGCAAATATCTTCCATCACAAATAGGTAGGTTTTGGCACACGCATTGGAAGCTAGTAGGTAAAACTTGTGGTCCTGTCACGAACATGGTTTACTGTTCATTTCACTGCTCTCATCTGTTTACGTGGAGAATGCAGCATTAATTTCAGGGGAAGCAAAACTGGACAATTCTGTTATGTGGTTGCTGCTGCTGCTGTTGTTGTGGGCCATTGTGACAGAACCAACTCACTGCTGACCTAGCAGTGGGGCTTCAGTGGTAGTAAATGGCACAGGAGGAGATTGTCCATCCTTCTCCCACAGAGTAGTTGGTGGACTTGAACCGTGTGTATTTGGGTTGACAATACAATTTCTTACGTCTAGGCTACCAGAGCTTCCCCAAGAAGGTAAAACAGGTGTGTTCATAGAGGAAAAGAAAGTAGACAGACAGTTGATTTACATTATTCACAGTAACTTTATTTTATGAAGTTGCCACAAGCACTGAGGACATGAACATGGAAACCGTCCATCTAAAAGAAATATGGAGGTAGATTCCTACAAGCCGCTAGCCATGAGTTTCCATCAAATAATTAATACAAAACCTTTATGCATTTTGTTTCAAGACACTTCATTTCACATGTAGTACTGATTCACTGACATTGTAAATCATTCTTGAATGAAACTTACCAAAGACATGTATTTGTAAGGCACATCACAGCCTCTTGTTTCTTCAGAAACACTACACAGCACTTTAACACAAATGTGAGGGTCATTTCAAAAGGAAATTAAATAGCAAGAAGCATGAAAGTGTTTGGGTTCCCCGGACTCCACAACACCCTTCTACACACACTAAATAGATGTGGAAAGGACATGTGTTTACTGTCTGAAAACAGAAAACAAATAAATGTGCTATCGAGTGACTTAACTTTTTGTTACTCTGGAAGTGTCCATAAGTAAATTGAAATAACACTGGGTTTTAATTATATCACAGAACAAAAAGTGCATTTAAGTATATTGTTATTGTGGACTTGACTTTATAAAAAATACAAAGGAAATTGAAAATAACTTTTGATTCTATAACAAGAATCATTATTTTCATATGGTCATAACTGTCTTTCTGTGACCCTTTTAGAGGGCACTGCAGGATGGATTAAAGGTGGCAATTTACTTACTGAAGAAAAAAAAAAGAACGAAAAAGCTCTGGTTATTGATTTTAACAGTAAATTTTGGCCTCTATGCAAAATTGATTGTATAGAGTTCATGAACAAGGAGGATCAACTGCAATTGAGAATAGTTCAAGAAAGGAGGAAAAAGTTAATAGCACGTATTTTGTTAGGTGGCCAAAAGATCTGGTGGCTTAGTGGGTAAAGAGTTTTACTGCCAATCCAAAGAAACTAGGTTTGAATCTATCAGCTGCATTGTGGAAGGAAGACGGGCAATCTCTTCTCGAGTGATTGACAACCTCTGAAACCCACCTGAAGGGTCAGCTATGAGTTGGTCCTGACTGGACATCACATAAGAACAATTTTGTTGGGACATAGATTTATCCTTCCTTTTCTTGAGAATGCTACTACGATTTCTTTGGAGAAATGACACTTACAAGCATTCTTAGGACATGACCTACATCAGAAAACAGTGTATAGTCATATAAGTTACATTGTTGTTGTTGTTTTTCCTACTAATTTATTTGATAATTTCCACAATGTTGGATCACCTATCTTTGGAATGGGAACAAATATAGATATTTTCCAGTCAGTTGGCCAAGTGTTGTCCTCCAGATTTCTTGGCACAACTTGGTAAGCACATCTAGGGCAGCATCTGTTAGTTGAAATACATCAGTTGGTATACCATCAGTTCCTGGGGCCTTATTTTTAGCCAGTTCTTACAAAGCAGTTTGAATTTCTTCCTTCATCACCACAGACTCTTGCTCATATGTTGTTTCATGAAATTCTTCTGTGTCTGCCAATTCCTTTTGGTATAATGACTGTATATATTTTTCCATTTTCTTTTAATACTTCCAGGATCATTTAATCATCTGCCCAAAACATTCTTAAGTATTACAACTTGACGCTTGAATTCCTTCTTCAGTTCAATGCAAACAAGATTCTGCTGAAAATTATCCAAAAATTACTGGAACAGCACATCAGAAGGAAACTGCCTGAAGTGCAGGCTGCTTTGAGAAGGGGTCGTGGTACTTAGGAATATTGTAGCTAACGTTAGACGGATTTTGGCTGAAAGGAGAGAATACCAGAGGAATATCTATCTGTGTTTCATTGACTATGCAAAGGCATTTGACTGTGTGGATCACAACAAACTGTGGCTAACTCTGAGAAGAATGGGAATCCAGAATACTTGAGTGTGCTTATGTGAAACCTATACTTGGACCAGGAGGCAGTTGTCAGAACAGAGCAAGGAACAGTTGTCAGAACAGAGGAAGCATGGTTCAAAATTGGGAAGGGTGTACACCATGATGTTTCCTATCTCCATACCTTCTCAATCATTATGCAGAACAGATTATCTGGGAGGCTGGGTTCTATGAGGAGAAATGTGGCATCACAATTAGAGGAAAACTCATTAAAAGTGTGCATTACGCAGATGACACAATCCTGCTTGCTGAAACTGAGGAGGACCTCCTGAAGTGCTTGCTGTGGAAGGTCAGGAACTGCAAGCTGCAGCATGGTTTGAGGCTCAATATCAAGAAAACAAAAGTTTTCACCACTGGGCCAACTGACAGGATTAGGATGGATGGTGAAGAGATTGAGACTGTTCGCAGTTTTAGTTTCCTTGGCTCCATAGTCCACACTCTTGGCACCAGCAGCCAGGAAACTAAAAGATGGATTGCAATGGGAAAGTCTGTTGTTAGAGACCTCTCTAAAGTGCTGAAGTGCAACGATGTCAGCCTGGAGACTAAGGTTTGCCTGATACCTGCCATGGTCTTTGCAATCACTTGCTACACATCAGAGAGCTGGAAAATGACTAGGGAGGATAGAAGGAGAATTGTTGCCTTTGAGCTGCAGTGGTGTAAAAGAGTATTGAGTATACCATGGACTGCTAAGAGAACAAACAGGTTTGTCCTGGAGAGGGTGAAGCCAGGCTACTCATTGGAGTCAAGGATTCTGAAGCTTCATCTGACATATTTTGGGCATGTTGCAAGAAGGGACCAGTTCTTGGAGAGGGACATCATACTTGGGAGAGTGGAGGGACAGCACAGTAGAAGAAGACCCTCAATGAAATGGATTGGTTCACTGCCTGAGGTAACAGGGGTACGTGTGTCAGAAACAGTGAGATAGCACAGGGTACAGTAGGGCTTAGGGCTGTTGTACATAGAGTTGTTATGTGTAGCAGGCAACTCGGTACATAACAACAACAACAACTAGTTTATTTACAAGATTCAAATACAAATTTGAACAAATTGGCAACCACATGAGGTGTTTCGTTCAAGTCAGTGAGATTCAACCCTGAGAATATTACCATAACAATAGACAAATAGAAATGTCTCATTCCATTGAGTGTCTTGAAACAAGGGGATATAGGACTACTGGAAAAATATTAAGTTAAGAACAAAGTTCTATGGGCATATTTACAGGAAGGATACCAATGCAGAGAACAACTGAGCTGTGAGGTACACCCAGATCCAGACCTGTACTTTTTAGTAATCTTGACAGTTTTATTTGGGTTTTCATTATTAACAACACAAGTGTCTGCCTGTGTTACTCTGAATCACCAAGAAAACTCATGCTCTGAAACAATATATTGTTATATAACAAAGATAAAAGCAGTTATAATTTGTGAAAAAATTAAAAATCCTAAAAGGCTACAGCAAATTATTTCAATGAGACAAGAATCACCATTACATGTCAGCTTGTAACCAGCCTTGACCATTGGGAATGATAACTACTAACCCATCTGCCTTCAGTCCAATCACATTGACACTTTGAGGGCACTGTGAGAGTTAGTATAAAATCAAGAACATAGTTGCTCTGTGGAGATTAGCATTACTATTTGAAAAAATTGCATTAATAGTGTAAGTAAATGTGTGTCCAAAATGAATTACACAGATAACAAAGGCTGGAGACATTATACTTTGGGTGAGAAACATTCCAGATAAATATTTCATAAAGTCCCACTAATCATTTTCTTGTTGGCCCTGTCAAGGGCTGGGCTTCCAGAAACAAGATTGGTAAACAACTGTTTTGTAGTTTTGTCATTTTATAAAAAGAATCATTAGTCTAAGTGGTTCAGTTCTTATGTGCTAACGAATTGACCACAACCCATAGTGACTCTATCAGCAATAACTGTTGATCTCTGACACCATTGCTACAGCCACTGTGACAATCCTTCTCATCTGGGGTATTTTTGCACTGACCCTCCACCATTCTCCAAGGACTGGTCCCTCCTGGCAACATGCCCATATTATGAAAGACAGCCTCAAAATCCTTGCCTCCAAGGATTTTTAAATACTCCATAGAGTACTTTCATTACTCTTGGCAATCCATAGTATTTTTTAACACTTTTCTCTAGCACCATAACTCAAAGGCATTGATTCTTCTTCTGTCATTGTTAGACATTGACCAGCTCTCATTTCAGATGCAAGCAAGCAATTAAAAAGACCATGGTCTGGATAAAGTACACGTGAGTATCTGGATGACTGCATTGCTCTTTAAAACTCTGGAGAAATCCTTGTCAGAAAAATTTCCCAATGCAATTCATCTTTTTATTTATTATTATTATTAAATTTTATTAGTTTCAATGAACATTCACAGGGATTCTGGGCTTTCACTCCTTCATTGCTGCACCATTCTCTCCACCCTCCTCCCCAGTTTGTTCTTCTTCCCCGCCATCCGAATGTCTGTTTTAATTGTCCACCAATGCAATTCATCTTTTGATTTCCTGACTCTTGGTGCCAAGAGTATTGATTGTGGAACAAAGCAAGATGAAATCAACAGCCTCAATCCTTTCTACATTTATCATGATACCACTTAGTGGCCTGGTGGTAAGATCTTTGTTTTCTTGATGTTGAGATACAATCCATATTGGGGGTTGCAATCTTTGATCTTCTACTAGCTTCAAGTTCTCCTCAGTTTCAGCTAAGTTATGTCATATGCATATTACTGGTTGTTGATGAGTTATTCCCCACAATATTCCACTGTACGTTAATGCTGAGTCTTCCTCTGATCCTGATGCCATATTCTTCTTCATAAAGTCCAGCCTTCTGAATGATCTAATCTGCATATAGATTGCAAAAGTACTCAGTAATATATGTAAATCTAAATTGTTTAAAGGAAAGCATTTTTTAATTAATATTTTTATCCTTCATATACATTGTATTTCATGCATATACATTATGTTCCATACAGTCTTACATTTACATTGAATGTCCTTAATTTTTATTGTAGGGCTGTTTTTTTCAATCCTCTTAAAATCACCCAACAACGACTACTTCCGTGTGTAAAGCAGCTGATTTATTCCTCATGCTCAGGATCCCCCTTTTAGCTAGCCAGTTGCTTCCTTGCCCATCCCTATCAAGCCTGGACTCTGAGGAAACAAGTTCATCCTATTTGGTGAAGGACTCTCTTTTCAACTTGCAAACTTTGAACATCAGCATCCATAAACAAAGCCCAGTCCAGAGCAAGCCATCAGGCTGAAGAAATCTACCCTTGCTCTTAATGTGGATTATTTTGTTTTTATCTGCCTGGTTTCTGATCAACTCATTCCCAGCCTTTTATGGGTAGGTTCAAACAGACATCAGCTGCAAACCCAGGAGTCTGTGTTCCAGACTTGGTCTTCTCACTTAGCCCTTGTCCCCACATCGTGCCAAGTCAAGCCAACAAGCCAGGGGCCCTCAGTACTCTATGCTCCTCAACCCAGTAACCCTTCCCTGGGTTAGCCACATGTTTGTGCATGCCACGTAGGAAGAGCCGAAAGAACAAGTTCAAGCTCAGTCTGTTTCCTCATTATTGTTTTCCTTTCATTTTCACGTCTGTGGATCCAAGCGATCTCTATGGAGTGAGCAGACTCCAACCTCAAGTCTTGGAAATGGGCTGCCATTGATAGGAACCAACTATCCCCTGCCTTAGAAGTCAAATAACTTCTTCCAGTTATTAACACAAACAAACAAAAAAACAAACAACCCCGAAACAGCCCACCTTTGGACTCTAGCACTCTTCATTGTATGAGCACTGAAATACGTATGCTGAGCAAATAGTTTGAGAAGCTGGACTCAATGAAGAAAAGTGTGACATCAGCACCAGAGGAAGACTCAACATTAAAGTACAATGAAATATTGTGGGGAATAATTTAAAATCACAGCAGATCGTAAGTAATATTCTGGTTGTCTAAAAGGTCTGTTCGCCTATGAAAATAATTTAATTGCATTCAAGTGTAGAAACAAGTTATACTGGGCTTTTTGAGTCAAAGAGTAACCCAACTTTCTTGGAATTGAAATCTTTTAAATATTTAGTCAACCTTCTCAGATCACTAAAAGGATCAGAAATGATTTTTTTTTGGCACTGATACTTTCTCTTATTCACATACGACACTTCAAAATGATATTTTTTTTGCCTTGATGTAGGAGCCGTTGATGTCCTTGACGTTGTTGCGTGTCACCTAGTTGAAAATAACCCAAACCTGATTCTCCGGTGTGTTTTTCAGAGGCAGGAAACCACACAGGAGGAGATTTTCCATCCTTCTCCCATAGTGCAGCTGGTGGATTTGCTCTTTATGTCTTTGGGAACAGTTTCTTACCACAAGTCCAGAAAAAACCAAGGAGAAGAGTACATTGACAGAGAACTGCCAAAAAATGCAAACTGGATTTAGAAGAGGCCATGGCACTAGAGAAATCATTTCTGATGTCAGATGGATTTTGGCTAAAAACAGAGAGTACTAGAAGGATATCTATCTGCATTTTATTGACTATACAAAGACATTTGATTGTGTGGTTCACAACAAATGGTGGCTAACATTGAGAAAAATGGAGATTCCAGAACACCAGATCATTCCCATGTGAGATCTATACTTAGATTAGGAAGCAATTGTCAGAACAAAGCAAGGAAATACTGTTAGGTTCCAAATCAAGAAAGGCGTGTGTCCTTTCTCCCCACATTTTCAAGCTATATGTAGAACAGATCATTCAAGAGGCTAGAGGAAGACACATCAACAACCTGCATTATGCAGACGACACAACCTTGCTTGCCAAAACTGAACACCCAAGCTGCTCCTTGGAGGTAAGAATTTTGAAGTTCCATTTGATATACTTTAGGCATGTTGCCAGGAAGAACCAGTCCTTGGAGAAGGATATCATTCTTGGAAGAGTAGATAGACAGGGGAGGAGAGGAAGACCCTGGAGGAGATGGATTGACACAGTTACTGGAGAAATGGAGGCAGATGTGTCAGAGGTAGTGAAATTGGGTCAGGATAAAATAAGGTTCAGAGTTATTGTGGTAGGTCACTACTTGTTGCAGGTGACTCAACAGCACACAACAACAACAACAGTAACCTCAAGTTCTGTGGTTCAACTCGGCCAATTGCTCTTTTAAAGAAAGATGAGTCAATCCATTTCTGTAAAGATTTGCAAGCATACTTGCCATGAGACTATTCTACTCTGCTTTACAAGGAACCTGTGAGCCAGAATACAACTGATTAAAGTGGCTATGGTTTGGTTTTCATAACTCCTTAGTGTCAAGTGTTAGTAAATCCAAGGTTGGAATGAAAAATCAAAGATGGGCTCTTGTGACAAGAACTGAGGTATGATGGTCTCTTTGGAACTAAAGCTTATGCTCTGAGCTACTGTATAAGTATGACTGCCTTCTGTGGATACTTTCCCAACGATAAAGACCACATGTTTCTCAATAACGTCTATGCTACTTTGGGTAAAACAGGTTATTTCACAAACATCTCAAAAGCATAAATATGACTTTGCATTTTTGTAGACACTAGTGTTGTAACTCTACTCTTTATATGCTGAGAGTTGCACTGTCAGGTTGCTACTGTTAACGTATAAAGAAACCTATATCATAAGAAATGAAGGGTAAATGGAAAACTATTTTATGGAGCTAATCTATTCTCAAATTTTTCTTCAATAAATTAAAAGTGTCAACATAAAGCGTGAACTATATTGAACCAAATTATTTAAAAGATCTTTAGAGATCAATAAAAGCAAACGAAAACATAATGAGAAATTAAAAATAAAACCTGCATATATAAAAATGTAACAATGGTCCATCACTAGTAATATTATTGTAAATTGAGAGAGAGTAGTAAATAATTCAAATTATCCCTAACCCTTGGAAAATTATGTTTCTGAATTTTATCCAAAACATCAGACCTCTTCTAAACAACTCAAAGTTTCATGGGAGTCAGGTTAGCATAAACATACAAACTCATATAAGGCAGATGCAACTATATAGTTTATAAAACATTTCGTCAAGTTAAGCACAAGTTAAGAAATGCAATTTAGAATAGAAAATTCTCATGGTCTCCTGGGACTGACTTTTTATCCAACATCTTAACAAGGCTGTAATTGTAATAGCTCCTCCCTGAACTTCTGGATGTAACCCAAGGACGACAAGACACCAGAAAGTCAGCCAAGAAGGACAAAGACCCAGTGAAAAAATCTGGGCACAGCCAAAAGGAAGAAGTGGTCTGAAGTCAAAGTTTGGGACAAATTCAATAACCTGATCTTCTTTAACAAAGCCACAGATGACACATTCCATAAAAAAGTTTCTATGTCTATGCTTATAAACCCGGTTGCTGTCTTTGAGAGGCTGAAGATTCATGGTTGCCTGGCCAGGGTGGCCCTTTAAAAGCTGCTAACTTAAGGACTTATGAAGCTGGCTTTATCAAGCTGGGTTTAGAACTACGAGCTCAAATAATTTACATCAGAAACACCATGGGTGATGATACCCTAACTGCTGGTGAAGATGAGCAAATAGGTCCAACCAATTATACATATTTTTAAAGTAAAACTTTACTAAGTAAATATATATATATATATGCACAGATATTTCAAGGTCTCAAGATTTTCTGGATCCATAGAAACTGAATAAATAAAATCCTGAATATATAACACTGAGACAATCTTTAAACGATAAACCTCAAACATTACTGGAAACTTTCTTAAATGCCAAATTAAAATTGAGCTTAACTAGTGACACAACTCTGCTTGCTGAAACTGAGGAGGACCTAAAGTGCTTGCTGCAGAAGGGCAAGGACTGCAGCCTTCAGTATGGATTGAAATTCAACATCAAGAAAACAAAGATTCTCACCATTGGGCCGATTGGCAGCATCGTAATAGAGACTGAAGAGGTTGAGATTGTTAATAGCTTTAGCTTGCTTGGCTCCACAATCAACACTCTTGGTACCACCAGCCAGAAAATTAAAAGATTCATTTCATTGGGAAAGTCTACTGTCAGAGACCTCTCCAAAGTGCTGAAGAGCAACGTTGTCAGTCTGGGGACTAAAGTGCTCCTGATCCAGGCCACAGACTTTGCAATTACTTGCTATGCACCAGAAAGCTGGACAATGACTAGGGATGATAGAAAAAGAACTGATGCCTTTGAGCTGTGGTGCTGGAGAATAGTACTGAATATACCATGTACTGCTCATAGAACAAACAGATTTGTCCTAGAGAGGGTGAGATCAGGCTGCTCCTTGGAGGCAAGGATTCTGAAGCTTTGTCTGACATACTTTGGACATGTTGCAAGGCGGGACCAGTCCTTTGAGAGGGACGTCATGCTTGGGAGGCTGGATGAACAGCTCAGGAGAGGAAGACCCTCTATGAGATCGATTGATTGATTCAGTGACTGGGCTAATGGGGGTAGATGTAGCAGAGACAGCAAGATTGGGCTGTTGTACACAGATTCAGTGAGTCACAGGTGACTCGCAGCATAGAACAAGAACAACAATGGAAAGTATCTGTCTTAAGCATTGCGATTTTTTTCAAAATCAATTTATAAGTTATCGCATTGACAAAACCAACTCGGAAATATGATAGGGAGCTTGAGATGCAGTGAGTTTATATTAATGAGAGAGGAAGGACTTGGAAAAGAATGATAAGAATGATTGCCCTACTTGGGGAATGTGATCAATGTCACTAAGATCAACATGTTCTGTAGAAGAGTTGATGCTTTTTTATTGTGATGTTGAGGAAGAGTATCAAACATACATCATGGCTTGCCATAAGAACGAACATACCCATTTTGAGGAAATACAACCAAGGCTCCTTAGACGAGAGAATGTTGACACTCTCCCAATTACTTTGAACATGTTGCTGTCAGGAGGTTCCAGTCCTTGGGAAAACCCATCATGCAGGGAAAGGTTGAGGGTCAGTAAAAGGGGAAGACCTTCAAGAGATGAACTGACAATGATTGCCACGGGGGGGCCTGAAGCATGCCAGAGATAATGAGGATGACACAGAACAGACCAAGATTCAGATCTGTGGTTTACATGGTTATGATGAAGCATAGTCCAGTCAATAACAAAGAAAATTAACAAGTTAATGTTGAATTCTTATGCAAAATACTACTTGGTTATGGTACACAATTCTTCTTCTGTATTTCTGAATTGAGTTTGGCATCATTTTATTAAAGTTGTTTTGTGGGTTTGTTTGTTAGTTTTAAATGTGGTAAATATATTGCTGAGGCTTTTGCATGTTTACATTTGACTGTGTGAATCACAGTAAATTGTGGCTAAGTGAAGAACAATGGGAATCCCAGGACACCTGATTGTGCTCTACAAAACCTACACTTCAACCAGGAGGCAGTCGAGCAAGGAAACACTTCATGTTTTAAAATCAGAAAAGGATGTATCAGGGACATGTACTTTCTCTGTACTTTTCTAATCTATATGCAGAACAGATCATTCAGAAGAAATGTGATATAAAGATTGGGGGAAGAATCATCAATAATTTGTGTTATTCAGATGACACAACTTTACTGCTGAATCTGAGGTGGAGCTGAAGTATTTGCTGCAAAATTTCAAGAACGTCAGTCTTCAATGTGGACTGAAACTCAGTGTCAAGAAGATAAAGATTTTCACCACTGGGCCAATTGGCAGCATCATGTTAGATAGAGAAGAGGTTGACATTGTTAATAATTTCAGCTTGCTCAGCTCCACAATCAAAACTGTTTGACCAGCTGTTAGAAAATAAAAAAAAAAACCAAACCCAAAAAACAAACTGCATTAGGGAAATCTGTTGCCAGGGATCTATCCAAGTCCTAAAGGAGAACAATGTCACCTGAGAGACCAAGATGTGCCAGATCGAGGTCATGATTTTCACAATTACATGCTATGTATAAGTAAGCTGGGATGATAGAAGGAGAATCAATGACTTTGTGTTGTGGTCCTGGAGAAGAAACTTGAACATACCATGATGGCGAAGAGATCAAACAAGTCAGTCCTTGAAATTGTGATACTAATTTGCTCCTTGGAAGCAAGGATTTGAAGCTTAGTCTCCCATACTTAAGAGTATGTTGCTAAGAAGGACCAGTCCTTGGAGAATGCCATCATGATTGGAAGGACGGGGGGACAGCTCAAGAGGAGAAGATACTGGAGGAGACTGATTGATAAAGTAAATGGGGTAATGGGGTAGGTATATCAGAGAGAGGGAGATCGGCTCAAGATAGGGCACGGTTCAGAGCTATTGTGCAAAGGGTTGTTATGAGCCACAGTAGACTAGATGGCACATAACAACAACTACTCATTGTTGTTGTTGTTTGTTGTTATATGCCATCAAGTCACTTGCGACTCATAGCGACCCTATGTACAAGAGCCCTAAATGCCATTCTATCTGTGCCAACCTTGCCATCACAAACACACTCATTCCCACCACCCCAATCACAGAATCAATCCATCTCATCGAGGGTCTTCTTATCCTGCGCCGTCCCTCTACTCTCCCAAACATGATGTCCCTCTTCAAGGACCAGTCCCTCCTTGCAACATGCCCAAACTATGTCACATGAAGCTTCAGAATCCTTGACTCCAAGGAGCACTCCGGCTTCACCCTCTCCTGGACAAAACTGTTCTCCTAGCAGTCCATGGTATAGT
>NW_006399849.1:5578544-5579818 GCF_000299155.1 Elephantulus edwardii | reverse complement strand
CCTTATAGAGGGCCTTCTTCTCCTGCGCTGTCCCTCCACCCTCCCAAGCATGATGTCCCTCTCTAAGGACCGGTCTCTCCTCATAACATGTCCAAAGTATGTTAGACGGAGCCTCAGAATCCTTGCCTCCAAGGAGCCACCCGGTTTAACCCTTTCCAGGACAAATCTGTTCATTACAAAGGCTGAATAAGAAAAGACCAAAATGGATGTCAGATGAGACTCTGAGTATTATATCAGAGCGTCGAGAAGCCAAAGCTAGAGGAAGAAACCAAGAAGTCAAAGAGCTGAACAGAAAATGTCAAAAGGCAGTCCAGGAAGACAAAGCAAGATACTATAATGAAATGTGCAGAGAGCTGGAGTCATAAAATCAAAAGGGCCGAACTCGCTCAGCTTTTCTTAAGCTGAAGGAGTTGAAAAAAAATTTCAAGCCACAGGTAGCAATACTTAAGGACACTTTGGGGAAAATGTTAAATGATCCAGGAAGTATCAAGAGAATATGGAAGGAGTACACAGAGTCACTGTATCAGAAGAAATTGGCTGGCACAGAGGAGTTTCATGAAATAACATATGAGCAAGAGCCTATGGTGATGAAGGAGGAAGTTCAAGTTGCTCTGAAGGAATTAGCCCAAGGCTCCAGGAGTTGACAGCATTCCAATTGATTTATTTCAACAAACAGACACTGCCCTGGATGTGCTCACTAAGTTGTGCCAAGAAATCTGGAAGACAGCCAGCTGGCCAACTGACTGGAAAAGATCAATATTTGTTCCCACTCTGAAGAAAGGTTACCCAACAGAGTGTGGAAATTATTGAACAGCAACTCATAGAGCTTTCTATTTACAGTTCTCTTTGTTTTACAACAAGTATTAACTTTAACACAAGTACGTCATTAGCACAAGAATCTATTCTCACAGTTTAGGAGAGGTTGTTGCGTACCATCGAGTCAGAACCAACCCATAGCTGACGCTCTGGCGGGTTTTCAGAGGCAGTTAATCCCACAGAAAGGCATTGCCCATCATTCTTCTAAAAAGCAGCTGATGGCCTTGAACTGTGTGCCTTTGAGATTGTAGTACAGCTTCTTGCCACTAGGCTACCTGCTTTAGAGGAGGGCTTTTCAGCTTTGGGGGACGGTCTTGACTGCTTTTCGCATCTGTGTGCCTTGGAGAACTCAATGTGTCTTGTCTCTTCTCTTCTCTTCTCTTCTCTTCTCTTCTCTTCTCTTCTCTTCTCTTCTCTTCTCTTCTCTTCTCTTCCCTTCCCTTCCCTTCCCTTCCCTT
>NW_006399849.1:5575850-5578444 GCF_000299155.1 Elephantulus edwardii | reverse complement strand
TTCCCTTCCCTTCCCTTCCCTTCCCTTCCCTTCTCTTTTCTTTTCTTTTCTACTGGTTTACTTAAAAGGCTTGTATACATTGTTTGTCACACCAGATCTTTCCCCTTTCCTTTACCAACCCCTTGTTCCACCTGTTAAATTGTGTGGCCCTATGGTTAAGCCCCCCTTCTCTCCTTCCATCTTCACCCCTTTGTTCCCCCCTCCCTCCCTGGATACTTGTATTGTTCTACAACCATGGTCTTACACCATATTTGTATGTGTCTGAGTTAATTCACTTAGCATAATAATCCCTCCCAAGGTAGGTAGTAATTTACAAAACCATTACTCTTGCATGCTGCATAGCATTTCACTGTGTGAATGTACCATAATTTCTCAAACCATTCCATTGTGGTCAGACATCTAGGCTGTTTCCATGTACTTGTGATGGTGAATAACACTGCTATGAACATTGGTGGACAAGTCTCTGTTTGTACCTCAGTTCTCATAGTCTCAGTGTATATTCCAAGCAATGGAATAGCTGAGTCATATGGAATTTCTGCATTCAGCTTTTGAAGGAAATGCGCAATTGCCTTCTTGAGTGGTTGTACCATTTTACAATCCAACTAACAATATATAAGAGTTCCTATCTCATCACATCCTCACCAATATTTGTTACTTGCTATCCTGTTAAACTTTGCCACTGCTACTGAGGTAAGACGGTGTCTCATTGTGGTTTTGATTTGCACTCTCTTATTGCCAGTTATTTTGAACATTTCTTCATTTGTCTGCTGGCCATCTGAATGCCTTCCTCTGTGAAAATTCTTTCCATGTCTTTTGCACTTCTTGAAATTGTATTATCAGTCTTTTCCTTGTGGAGGCCCAGAAGTATTCTGCAAACTTTCATTATGAGAACCTTGTCTAAAGTGGTATTGGCAAATATTTGTTTCCAGTTGAAAGTTTTCTTTTAACCCTGTTGGCAGAAGTTTTTGATGAGCTCAGAGATTTCATCTTTAAAAGGTCCTATTTATCAATTTATCCTCTTCAGTTTGTGCATTTCTGGATATATTTGGCAGTCTCTACACTGTAGACTTGTATCTTGATATCAATCTTTGTCTGGATTTAGAAACATACCATCGCAGGGGCCCTACATTCACAGGATGGTATCCAAGTCTCCATTTCTGGCTTTTCTTCTTGGTGGTATTCAAGTTCCTTTGATGTCTGCTTCCTTTTTTCTCTTATTCATGTCTCAAAAGAGACTAACTCTAAATACATTGTAATTCTCTAAATTGCATCTTGCCTCAATATCTTGTTATTGTTGTGTGTTATAGAATCAGAACTAACTCATAACTGACACCCTCCTCCAAGCACGTTTTCAGAGGCTGTAAATTGCACAGAAGGAGATTGTCCATCTTTCACACCAGACGCATTTGAGTTGGAAGTTGGCAGCACAGTTCCTTACCAGGTTACCTGTAATTATACGCAGATTATAACCACCTAGAATCCTCCCTCATTAGCATAAAAATTAGCATTTCAAACATATAGGATAGTTACCTCGGATCGATCACAAAATGGAGAATAATTACATAATACTGCAAATCATGACCTACTCAAGTTGGCACTTACTGAGGGGGGTGGGAGGGTGCACAACTCAGTCCACAGCATAAGGAAGTATTGGCTTTATGGAATAAATTGGGACATGTTCTATCCTGTCTTGTTCTTTTTTAAAAAATAAAAATTAGTGTTAATTTTCTAAATATTTTATAATACGCACTAGTAAAGTTGCCTAGGCCTAGGAGCAAAGATATTATAGCTCCCTATTAGAAGTTTGTAATAAGTCATTTGTTCTTGGCTATACCCACCTGGTCTGCAAGTCCATTATTCTCAGCTGGAGAGGGGTATAAAAGGTATTCTTGTTATTCTTGTTTTTGATTGTCTTCAAGTCAAGCACTACTCACAGCGACCCCATGAACAAAAGGCCTAAAGGCCCTCTACAACTATCAACATTTATCAAAGTTCATAGACGTTTTGGAAGCATATTATTCAGGAAGTGGATGCCACTCCTGCTTCCAAATATGTTCCTAGACAATTTACAGATATTTAAAAATATTTGTTTTTCTCACCAGTTATAACCTTTGCATAGTCAAAGGCTTTTGACTGTGTGGATCACAACAAGCTGTGGCTGACTCTAAGAAGAAAGGGAATCCCAGAACATTTGATTGTGCTAATGCGAAACTTATACTTGGACCAAAAGGCAGTCATCAGAACAGAGCAAGAAGACACTACATGGTTCAAAATCAAGAAGGGGGTCTGTCAGGGATGTATTTTATCTTCATACCTTTTCAATCTGCATGCAGAACTGATCATCCGAGACACTGGTATGTACAAGGAGGAATGTTGCATCAGGATTGGTGGAAGAGTCATCAACAACCTGCATTATGCAGATGGCACAACCCTGATTTCTGAAACTGAGGAGGACCTGAAGTGTTTTCTGCAGAAGGTCAAGAACCACAGTCTTCAATATGGACTGAAGCTCAACATCAAGAAAACAAAGATTCTCACCACTGGGCCAATTGGCAGCATCAGTATGGATGGTGAAGAGATTGAGATAGTTATCA
>NW_006399849.1:5567518-5575456 GCF_000299155.1 Elephantulus edwardii | reverse complement strand
GCAAGGAGGGACTGGTCCTTGGAGAGGGACATCATGTTTGGGAGAGTGGAGGGACAGTGCAGGATAGGAAGACCCTCAATGAGATGGGTTGATTCTGTGATTGGGGTGGTGGAAAATAGTGTCTTTGAGGCAGCAAAGTTGGCACAGGATAGAATGGCGTTTAGAGCTCTTGTGCATAGGGTTGCTATGAGTCTCAAGTGACTGGGTGGCACATAACAGCAACAATAACACCAGTTTTAGTTGTCTTATTTAGGAGAGGGTTAACAGAAATCCTCACACTGATGTTTCAGATGTGTCAGCAGGAGTGGCATCCATGTCCTAAACAACATGCCTCTGGAAACTCTATGAACTGTGATAATTGTTGATAGTTGTAGAGGGGCTTCAGGCCTTTTGTTCATAGAGTTGTGCTTGACTTGAAGGCAATCAACAACAACAACGTTTCAGAAGTTTAGCATTATTTAATTCTTAGTTTGCTTACTATATTTCATTGTTAATGTTGTTATATTTTGGCAAGTCAGAACTGACCCATAGTTTTTAGAAGCAGTAAATCTCATAGGAAATTGTCCATCTTTCTCCCTAAAAGCAACTGGTGGGATCAAAGTGAGTACCTTTTAGTTGACAGCACAACTCCTTACCGTTGAGCCACCAGAGATCCCTTATTATACCATGTTGTTGTTTTTGTTAGGTGCTGCCCAGTTGAGTGTAACCCCTATAAACTCAACGAACAACAGGTCTAAACCCAAGCCTATCGATGTCACAGTCTTTGGTATACACTAACCCATTGCTGTGGTCATTGTGTCAATTCATCTGGAATGATGAAAATAGTATCATTGCTGTGTTTCAGACTGGCATTTAAGGGACATCACCTAGCAAGTTCTACTGTATTTTCTAAAGAAAGAAGTTTCTTAACATTCTAAGCCAAAATTTTTTTCTATTTTAAGTTACAGCAGAATAAACCAAGGAGCGTTATAAAAATATAGAATTCAACACACACACTCAGGAATTCTAATTTATGAGGTTTGGGATACAGCCAGAGAAAGTATTGATTTAAAGAGTTCTCTAACTATGGTTCTCAAAGTTTAATGTACAAATGAGTTATCTGTTCATCTGGTGATATTTTTAAAGTAAACTTTTTATTTGGGATAATTTAGATTTATCAAATAGTTGCAAGGATAGTATGCAGAATTCCCAACTCTCATTCATCCACTCTCCCCTAAAATTGACATCATATACATTTATCATAATTATAAAATAAGCACTAGTTTGATAGTATTGACTGAAATATAGATTTTTTTTTTTTTTAGGATTCCACAAGTTTTTCCATTAATGTCCTTTTTTCTATTCCACGTTTCAACCCAAGCTAGAATTTTTCTTTTAGTCTGTGATTATTTAAAATGCAGATTCTGCTTCTGTAGATCTGGGATGGAGGTTCATGTTGTCAGGGGCCTTCATGTACAATACAAGTCTATGAAAAACAGACCTGAACCCTGTCCTACCCTGTGCCATCCTCATCATTTCTGAAATACTTGAATCCATTGTTGATATCACTGTCCACCTTTCCAAACATGATGTCCCTTCCTAAAGAATAATTTATCCTAAAAATTTGTCCACAGTATGTTAGACAAAAGGGATGAAGTTTAGAATTCTAAAATTCTAACAAGCTTCTAGGTGATGCTGATAGTCTGAGGATTCTAATGAAGGTCAGTTTTGGACTCTTGGTGTTGGTAGGGGCTAGTAAGTTGACCATGATTCATATGACCCTATGAACAATGGATCTGTACTCTGCCCTGTCCTATGTCATTCTCAGCATCTCTGACATATTTGGTCCCATTGTTGAAGATAGTACATAACAATTTAATCATTAGTCCCTTTTTCTTTAGCTTCTCTCCACTCAAGAGCAAGATTTACAATCCCTTTAGCCTTTTTTTTCTCCTCCTGTATACTGTCCTAAAGACATTATGCAGCTTGTCTGGACTTCATTAGTGTTTAGTGCATAAAAACTATCTTTGAGATGATTATTAAATTCAGGTAGGATAGATGTAAGGTCTATTTGGGCTCTCGTGGGTCTATTTTTGTTTTTTTCAGCTTCTGTTTGAACTTGCAGAACAGCCATTGGTCTGTTCCACAGCAATTCCCCGATCTTGTCCTAACGTTGATATTGAGTAGTTCCATCATCTTTTGACACAATTTGATTTCTGTGTATCTCATTAGGTTAGGTCCGTGTGTATACTCACTAGTCAACATTTTAATTTTGTTCCTGTTGTGTTTTTTAAAGGAGAATGAACACTGAATAGATAATTGATTCTGCAAAATTCTACATGGGATCTCTAGCCTCGTTTCTGTCACCAAGGCTGTATTTTTCAGCTATTTTTCTTTGTTTCCAGTTTTTGCATTCTAGTCAATAATCATTATTAATACACACTGATTGTAAGTTTGGTTGATTTTATACTGCAGAAGTAGGTAGAAATTACCAGATTCTTCAGGTTTTACTCGGTATTTGCTGCATGTATGTACATAACAGTCATATTAGAAGGTTTTACTTGTATGTATATGGATATTACTGTTATAAACAGTGTGACAAGACAGATCTATAAAAGTTCTTATTTATAATAAGTGTGACATCATTTCTTTTATACTTGTCATTACAAGTATATCAGACTATATGATTGCTTGATTCAAAATGGCTGTTGTTGTTGTTATGTGCCGTCGAGTCGCTTGCGACTCATGGCGACCCTATGTACAACAGCCCTAAACTCCACTCTGTCCTGTGCCAATCGCACTGTCTCTGACACTCCCATCCCAATTATCCCAGTCACTGAATCAATCCACCTCATAGAGGGCCTTCCTCTAATGTGCTGTCCCTCCACCCTCCCAAGCATGATGTCCCTCTCCAAGGACCGGTCTCTCCTCACAACATGTTCAAAGTATGTTAGATGGAGCCTCAGAATCCCTGCCTCCAAGTAGCCCCACGGTTTGACCCTTTCCAGGACAAATCTGTTTGTTTTCCTAGCAGTCCATGGTATTCTCAATACTCTTCTCCAGCACCACAGCTCAAAGACATCAATTCTCCTATCCTCCTTGGTCATTGTCCAACTCTCTGATTCAGTTCACTAGGATGTGGAAGCTCTGATAGTCTAGTGGGTAAAAAGTTGTGCTGCCAACCCGAAGGCATTTGTTTCAAAGGTACTAGCTTCTCGGAGATAGAAAAATAAATAATTGTCTCCTCTGCAATTTCGAGTCTCTAGAAACCCACTGGAAGGTAAGTTATCAATCTGTTCTAACTCTAGGACACATGACAACAACAACAATGCTTAGGATGTAAGTGTTGCTTTTTATTTTTTGGCAACTTATGATTTTCCTACATTTATACTTCATGAATTCCATTTTTCAGTTATTTGTGGATGTTTCCAGTTGTTTTTATTTATTTTGTGGCACGCAACAAGAAGGTCCTTCGGTGGGTGAAACATTTATTTACTCCATCCCTTCATTTAAGTGGCTGGATTCTGTAAGGTGTGTTTTCCTGTGTGGGGTTGAGGTTAGCGTTTGGCTAGGGTTCACAATAGGGTATCAGATGATTGGAGTTGGCCTCATATTTAAAAAGGTGTTTGGGCTCTTGGGCCTATAAGCCATCGGGCCTGCTTTTTGTGGATCTCCCAAATTAAACAGGCTTGGAAACAGGATGGCATCCACTTCCAAAAAAGCTTGACTCCAGAAACTCTATGCACTTGGAGAAAAAAAAGAAAGTGGTGTGTTCAAGACCTTCATTCATAGGGTTGCTATGAGTCGTCTACAATTCTATGGCACTTAACAACAACAACAACAAGTACTTTGAAAATAAAGCTCTTCCTCAGTCATATTTTGAGGGCCTTCCAATCTAAGAGGCTAATTTTATAGCATTATCTCAGACAATATTCTGGTACTTCTCCTCCTGTCTTCACAGCTTATTATTTCAGAAATGAATGACCAGCCCTGCTTCATAGTCTCTTTTGGTCTGGAAGTTCTGTTGAAATCTGTACCTTGAGTGACCCTGCTGGTGTTCAAAACACTGGTGGAAGAGCCTCCAGTATCACAGTAACACTCAAGTCACCAAAGCATCAATTATGTAGATATGGGTGGTAGAAGATTGCAGCTATGAAAATGAAAATTTAGACCTGATCAAAAATTACTACACATATACCAGAAAAGCTAAAATAAGTTAGTCACGATATCCAAATGCTGGCCAAAATGCAGAGAAAGTGAATTTTTATTATGCATTGCTATAAAGAATATAAAAGAGTATAGCCATTTTACTGTTTTAATGGTTCTAAATAATGAGAAAAGTATTTAAATAATTTAAACCTAAATTATTTAAATACTTTCATAATTCTAAAAAAATGAGAAAATATCTTAGTGATATAATCCACCCATATACCTATTTTTTTAACAACTAGACTCCTAAGCATTTAATCTCCAAAAATATTCACACAAAACCTTTTCCTCAGTTTTTCATAAGAACTTCACTTGTATTAATCCAAAAATGGAAACAATTAAAATGCCCCTTAACAAAAATATAGCTAACAAATGGTAGTACTTCCTTAGTGTGCAGTACTGAATCAGTGGTGACATGGACCAGATATGCACGTGACAGATTGGATGATGCTCAAAGGTTAGTAAGATTAACAAACAAATCAACCAAGTTCCGTAGGTCACAGGCTAGATGATGCTATTTATGCAATTGTCACAGAATGACAACATTTTAATGAAGAAGAAACACCAGGACTGAGTGACAGTGGGAAGGGGATTGGAGTGACTACAAAAGGATTTACCTTCCTCAGTTACAACTTGAACTTGCATATGAGAAGCTGATGATCTGTTCCACAATCAGCACCTGGCCTAGTTTTCACTGTTGATATTGAACTTCTCCAACAGTTCCTTCCACAGATCCCTGTGCATCCTGTCAGGTGATATCCATGTGTATAGCCTGAATTTTGTTTCTTATAAAAGGTATTTGCAATGAATAAATAATTGGTTGTACACAATTCTATCATTCTATCCCCAGCCTCATTTCTGTCACCAAATCCATATTTTCCAACTACTGGTCCTTCTTCCTGGTTCTTAACTTTTGCATTCCAGTCACCCATTAGTATTAATGCATCTTGGTTACATGCTTGATCGATTTCTGATTGCAACAGTTAATAGAAATCTATTTCCTCCTCTTTGGCTCTGGTTGTAGGCACATACATTTGAATAATGGTGGCATTAACAGATCTTCCTGTATGTGTATGGATATTAGCCTGTCACTCACAATATTGAATTTCAAGACGGATCTAGAAATGGCATTTTGAACTATGAAAGTGACCTCATTTTTTCTCACCTTTTCATCTGTAGCATAATAGATAATATGATCATGGGATTCAAAATGTCCTATGCCGGTACATTAATGAACAAAGACCAGACAAGCTGTGGGAAGATACCAAGAATATCCTGCATGAAGGATAACAAAGTCATTACAAAGAAGGAAGAAGAAAAGACCTAAATGGGTATCAGAAGAAACTCTGAATATTGCACTAGAGCAGAGAGAAGTCAAAGCAAAGGGGGGAAAAATCAAGACGTTAAGGAGCTGAATAGAAGATTTCAAAGGGCCGCTCTAGAAGACAAGGCAAAATATTATAATGGAATGTGCGAGGAGCTGGAGTCAGAAATTCAAAAGGGCCGAACTCGCTTAGCATTTCTTAAGCTGGAAGAACTAAAGAATAAATTCAAGCCACAAGTTGCAATGTTTAAGGATGATATAGGCAGAGTAATGAATGATTCAAGAAGCATTAGAAGAAGATGGAAGGAGTATACAGTCATTGTACCAGAAAGAATTGGCTGACACAGAAGAATTTTAAGAAACAACATATGATCAAGAGGCAATGGGGATGAAGGGGGAAATATAGATTGCTCTGAAGGACTTGGCAAAAAATAAAGGCCCCAGAAAATGATGGAATACCAATTGATGTATTTCAGTAAACAGATGCTGCCCTGCATGTGCTCACTTTGCTGTGCCAAGAAATCTGGAGGACAACTACTTGGCCAACCAATTGGAAGAAATCCATATTTGTTCCCATTCCATAAAAATGTGACCTGACAGAGTGTGGAAATTATCAAACAATATCACTAATATCACACACTAGCAAAATCCTGCTGAAGATTATCCAGAAAATACTTGACCAGTACATTAACAGAGAACTACCAGAAATACAAGCTGGCTTTAGAAGAGGTCATGGGCACTAGGGACATTATTGCCAATGTCAGATGGATCTTGGCACAAAGTAGAGAGTACAAGAAGAATGTCTATCTGTGTTTCATTGACTATGCAAAGACATTTGACTAGGTGGATCACTATAAATTGTGGCTAACCTTGAAGAAAATGGGAATCCCAGAACACTTGATTGTGCTTATGCAAAACCTATACTTGGACCAGAAAGCAGTTCTCGGAACAGAGCAAGGAGACACTGCATGGTTCAAAATCAGGAAAAGAATGTGTCAGGGATGCATCCTGTCCCTGCACCTTTTCACCTTTTATGCAGAACAGATCACTCAGGAAGCAGGGTTTTACCAGGAGGAGTGTGGGATCAAATTTGGAGGAAGAATCATTAACAACCTATGATACGCAGATGACACAACCTTGCTTTCTTGCTGAAGCTGAAGAAGACCTGTAGTACTTGCTGCATAAGGTCAAGGACTATAGTCTTCACTATGGATTGAAGCTCAACATCAAGAAGACAAAGATTTTCACCACTGGGCCAATTGGTAGCACCATAATACATGGAGAAGAGGTTGAAGTTGTTAGCAATTACAGCTTCCTCAGACCCACAATCAACACTCTTCCCCCCCCCCTACTAGTTTATTTAAAAAATTTGAATACGTTATTTTCAATTCTTCCCATCGTCTTACTCAACATTCTTAACATCAGCAGTCAGGAAATAAAAAAACGAATTGCACTGGAAAAATCTGCTGTCATGGACCTCTCCAGAGTGCTGAAGAACAACAATGTCACTCTGGATAAAAAGGTTTGCCTAATCCAGGCCATAGTCTTCTCAATTAATTGTTATGCTTCAGAGAGTTGGACAATGACTAAGGATGAATGAAGAAGAATAGATGCCCTCGAGTTGTGGTGCTGAAGAAGAAATCTTGAACATACCATGGACTGCCAAGAAAACAAGTAAGTCTGTCTTGGAGAAAGTGAAACCAGCATTTTGAAGCTTGGCTTCATTTACTTTGGGCAGTGTCCAGGAGAGATTGGTGCTTGGAGAAGGACATCATGCTAATAAGGGTGGACAGCAGCACAGGAAAGGAAGACCCCATATGAGACAGATTGATACAGTAATTGGGGCAATGGGGGTTGGTGTACCTGAATTGGTGACACTGGCTTAGGACAGGGAAGGGTTCAGAGCAGCTGTACATCGCGTCACTATACATCACAGGGGACTCAATGGCACATAACAACAATTACACACTTTGAGAGGTTTGGAAGCAGGAGTAGCATTCACTTCCTAAACAACATGCCTCCAGAAACTCTATAAACTTTGATAAATGTCAATAGTTGTAAAGAGGCTTCAGGCCTTTTGTTCATAGGGTTGCTATGAGTCGTGCTCAACTTGAAGGCAACAATAGAAAGATAGCATAAGTCTCAAAAGTCCATGGTGAGGGAAGCATTCTGAGTCTTGATACCAGTGGCAGTTACTCCCATCCATAAATGCAATAAAAAGACATGGAACTATATTCACCTCCTGGGACTATGTAAAACTCTAAGTTTTGACACTTTATTACAGTTAAGTAAGACATAACCACTGGGGACATTGTGGTTGTTGTTGTTGTTATGTGCCGTTGAGTCGCTTGCGACTCATAGTGACCCTATGTACAACAGCCCTAAACTCTGCTCTGTCCTGTGCCAATTGCACTGTCTCTGACACT
>NW_006399849.1:5537048-5566876 GCF_000299155.1 Elephantulus edwardii | reverse complement strand
TCCAGTGGTGAGAATCTTTGTCTTCTTGACATTGAGCCTCAATCCATATTGGAGGCTGCAGTCCTTGACCCTCCCTCTGTAGCAGGTGCTTCAGGTCCTCTTCAGTTTCAGCAAGCAGGGTTGTGTCTTCTGCATAACGCAGATTGTTGATGAATCGTCCCCCAATCTTGACCCCACATTTCTCCTCACAGAGCCCAGCCTCCCGGATAATCTGTTCTGCATATAGGTTGAAAAGGTATGGAGATAAGGTACATCCCTGGCATACGCCCTTCCCAACTTTGAACCATGCAGTGTTCCCTTGCTCTGTTCTGATGACTGCCTCCTGGTCCAAGTATAGGTTTCGCATTAGCACGATCAAGTGTTCTGGGATTACCATTCTTCTCAGAGTCAGCCACAGTTTGTTACGATCCACACAGTCAAATGCCTTTGCATAGGCAATGAAACACAGATAGACATTCCTCTGGTATTCTCTGCTTTCACCTAAGTTCCATCTAACATCAGCTACAATATCCCTAGCTGGGCAGCTTAAGGGTCCATCACAGTCCCCACCCATCTTCTCAGGTAAATTGAAGACACCAAAACCACGTGGCATTCGTTCTGACCCGAGGGCCACAGGCCCTTGGGCCAAGAAAAACCTATCTGCACACCAGTTCTACAGGATGCATCGCCTTTGCTCGGGAAACATCACGACTGAACTTCAGAGACATTGGTCTCAACATAAGGAACTACCAGCAGCTGATGTGTTTGGAATCACAGAAGCTAAGGAAGCTTCATATGTAAGTTATTAGATGAAGGGCTGGTCAATGGGAGATAGATGTGAAGGGAGTGTTTAGAAGTGGATGGGTATCCTGGTGGATGGTGGAGCAGGGAAATAAGTGGGTAAACACACGTGTGACAGAGGCAGGAACAACACTGAAACTAATGGTTAACTCCACAATAAGGGTTATACCTTTAACTTGCTGGTCTGTCTGATACTTCTCTAAATCTGGTCTTTTCACATTAGACAGACTAGGAAGAAGGATTGGCCATCCACTTCTGAAATAGCAGGGCTCTGAAAACCCTATGTACAAACAACCACTTGGCCACCTGACTAGAAGAGATCTATATTTATTCCTATCCCAAAGAAAGGTGACCCAACTGAGTGTGGAAACTATAGAACAATCTCACTGATTTCACATGCAAGCAAGATTTTACTGAAGATCATCCAAAAATGACTGGAACAGCACATCAGCAGAGAACTACCAGAAGTCTAGGCTGTTTTTAGAAGGGGTCGTGGTACTAGGGACATTGTAGCTGATGTTAGATGGATCTTAGCTGAAAGCAGAGAATACCAGAGGGGAGATTATGTTTGTTAAATTATATGGCAATCAACAAATTCTCTCCTCTAATTTATTGCTTAACTCAATTGCTTTTTTTCCTTTTGAATCACTTTGAATCACTTTCTTAATCTCAATTTTCAAACTCCTGACTTTTTGTGAGAAAGTAATTTTTTTTTTAACTTATTTTCATTGGGGGGGCGTTTAAAAACATTCTAATAATTTTCAATAATTTGCTTTGGAGGCAAGGATTGTGAGGCTCCGTCTAACATAGTCTGGACATGTTGTAAGGAGGGAGCGGTCCTTGGAGAGGGACATCATGCTTGGGAGAGTGGAGGGACAGCACAGGAGGGGAAGGCCCTCTAGGAGTTGGATTGATTCAGTGACTGGGGTAATCGGGATGGGTGTATCGGAGATGGTGCAATTCGCACAGGATAGAGTGGAGTTTAGGGCTGTTGCCCATAGGGTCGCTATGAGTCGCAAACAACTCGACAACACATAACAACAACAACATCTGTTTGGTTGTACTGGTTTTTTATGTACCATTGAGTCAGAACCAACAAATAACTTAGCCTCCAGTAAGTTTTCAGAAGCAGTAAATTTCATGGTAGGTGATTGTTCATTTTTCTGCTGGAGAGCTGGTGGATTTAAACTATGTACCTTCAGGTTTGGTGGAAGATTTACTAACAATCTGCGTTATGCAGGTGACACAACCCTGCTTTCTGAAATTGAGGAGGACCTGAAATGCTTGCTTCAGAGGGTCAAGGACTACAGCCTTTAATATGGATTGAAGCTCAATGTCAAGAAGACAAAGATTCTCACCACTGGATCAATTGGCAGCATCAGGATGGATGGTGAAGAGATTGAGATTATCCACAACTTTAGTCGGCTTGGCTCCATGGTCAACTCTCTTGGCACCAGTATGCAGGAAATTAAAAAAAAAAAATGTATTGCCATGGGAAGGTCTGCTGTTAGGGACCTCTCCAGGGTACTGAAGAGCAATGTTGTCACTCTGGAGGCTAAGGTGTGTCTGATACAGGCTATGGTCTTTGCAATCACTTGTTTTGCATGAGAAAGTTGGACAATGACCAAGGAGGATAGAAGGAGAATTGATGCCTTTGAGCTGTGGTGCTGGAGAAGAGTATTGAATGAACACTGGACTGCCAAGAAGACAAACAGATTCATACTGGAGAGGGTTAAACCAGGCTGCTCCTTGGAGGCAAGGATTCTGAGGCTTCATCTGACATTCTTTGGACATGTTATAAGAAAGGACAGGTCCTTGGAGAGGGACATCATGCTTGGGAGGGTGGAGGGACGGTGCAGAAGGGAAAGACCCTCTATGAGGTGGATTGATTCAGTGACTCCGGTAATCGGGATGGGTGTGTCAGAGGCAATGCGATTGGCACAGGATAGAGCAAGGTTTAGGGCTGTTGTACATAGGGTCGCTATGAGTCGCAAATGACTTGATGGCACATAACAACAACAACAACAACAACAACCTTCAGGTTAGAACGCAACTCCTAGCCACTGGGTTATCAGAGCTCCCTATCTATTTGATAGTTCCATCATTTACAGTTTTCTGCTTTTAATTGTACTATGGTGTCTGCACCCACTCATGGAGGATTGTTTTCTCATATTTTATGAGATTGTGAGTTAATTCTTATAACTTACTGCCATCATGTTGTTTCTGACCCAGCAGTGATCTCACAAGACAAGTTAGAACTTCCCCTTACTGGTTGCAAGTCTTTAGGGCAGAAGATTGTCTCTCTCTTGTCCCTTACAGTAGCTAGTCTATTCAGACCATCGATCTTTCAACAATTAAATCCACTGCTCAACAATGTAGTCTAATATACCCTCGCGGTTTCTTAAGTTAGTATTTAGAAGGACTTCAGTTAGAAATCTAGTGAACCTTGGTTTAATAGCAACTTCCTTCTAACTAGTTTACACTTTATTCTGCCAGATGTTAAAATTAAAATCTTAATTGCAAGTGAAGTTTAAATCCATAATAACATAGTGAGAAGGGACTTATTTTCTAAGACACAGCCATCTTTCATCCTGATGGTAATTTTTTGTGATCTCTATTCAAGAGTTACAACTTATTATTGACTATCTCCTTTCCAGCTCACAGTCTGTAGTTTTCATCTCCTATTTCCATAGGATTGCTCAAGACCAAGTCGTTGGTCTAGAGAGATTGGCTTAGTGTATAAAGTGTCAGGCTGTTAACCAAAAGGTTAGCTGTGTCACTCCACCAGCCACTCTGTGGGAGAAACGCACTCTTTACATGGAAAGATATACACCTGCAGTCAAGGAAGGATTGGGATGAGTTAGAGCCAACAGGATGGCATAGGCTTTGGGTTTTGGAGGTGGTCTAGTGTCAAAAAGCTGTGCTGCAATCCCAAAAAGCATGCTGTTCGAAGTCGCCATATATTCCTTGGGAGAAGGATGGGCAATCGCCTCCCATGCAATTAATTGCCTCTGAAAACCTGCTGGAGAGTCAACTATAGGTTGGTTCTAATTCTATGGTATACAACAACAAAGGCAGTAACAGCATCAGTTCACTAGTTTATCAGATTCTTTTTCAATCCCATCCTTGCTGGGTTTTGCTATTTTATTTAGTTGTTGATGCCTATTTTCTTCCCCTTCTCTTCTTCCAGCCCTCCCTGCAATGCACCCCTTGTTCCAAATTATTCTCATACAGATAATGCATAAGCATATACCACTGTTATAAAGTAGGATAGGCATGGGGGCAGGCGAGGGAATGGGGAAAGAGAGGCTAGATAAAGAACACTCCATCTTTGTTTTTGATCCCTGCTAAAGTTCTTACTTCCTTTCAAGCTCTGCTGGGTCAAATCTATATCTAATATTTTTCGTTATATCTGATTAAAAGTCTGTTAAAACTAGAGGTCAAAATTATTTGTTTCCCCCTCTACTAAATAAAACCAACCAAAAACCTTAATAGCACAATGGGCAAGTTGTCGTCTTGTAACTTCACAATTGTCTGACTTTTTCAGGTCAAACTTATATTAACTCAAAGTAAGCTTTTCCCTCTAAGGCCCAGTGTCAGGAAATCAAATGGAAGAAAACATAATTAAGGTCCATACATAGCCCAGAGCTCCAGAAGACATTTTACACTGCACTTCACAGGGATCCAAAGAAGTCTTTCAATTTCCTGGACTCCCTCAGAAGCCCTTCCAATCACTCTTTATCCCAGAATTTCTAAAAACAGATCACATCCCAGGTAAGTTTTCTCTCCTGACTAACCACAAATTCTATCTGTTTTTCTTCCTTTTCTATATTCATTCAATTAAATGGTTCTAGTTCCTGGTGTACTTCAAATGTTCCTTTGATAAAAGTGAAACAAATCCTGGCTTCACAGACTTTTAATGCTAGTAGTACAAGAGTAGGAATCCAAATAATAAACTAAAGCAACATTTAGCTTGAACCACGCAAACTTGCCAAGAGTTGAAGAGAGGCACTTTCATGTGATTCAACTTAATATGTCATGAGGAGTGTTGATAAGTGCTCTGAGGAGGAAGCAAACTGGGTGAGTAGGTAGAGCAGGAGGTGGGAGAGAGTGTGCTATTTTAGAAAGCAAAGCCACAAATGCCTTTTTGATAAAAATGACTTTGAGCAAAGACTGGGCAGGATGAAGTGAGGACATGAGTAATACTGATGTCTGGTAGAAACTATTCCAATTAGGACAGTTATAGCTGTTATGTGCCATCAAGTCGCCTCTGACTCATAGCGATCATCTGTGTACAGCAGCTCTGAAGCCAGCACTGTCCTGAGCCAGTTGCACTGACTCCGACACACCTACCCCCATTGCCCTAGTTATTGTATCAACCTATCTCATCCTGGGTCTTCCTCTCCGGTGCTGTCCCTCCACCCTTCTGAGCCTAAGGTCCTTTTACAAAGATCAGTCTCTCCTGGCCACGTACCCAAAGTATATGAGATGGACCTTCAAACTCCTAGCCTCCAAGGAGAAACCTGGTTTCACTCTCTCTAAGTCAGACCTATTTATTTTCTTGGCTGTTCATGGTATGTTCAGTACTATTCTCTAACACCAAGTGTAAAAGCTCAGAGAGTATATGGCATGATCAAGAAGATTTATTATTGTTATTAACAATGAAACCAGTGAAACTCAGGGAGAGTGAATGATAGTAATAATGACAGAAGCTGAGATCAGAAAGGGGACAGAGAGAAGACTCAGTAATGCCGTGAAGCCTGCGGTGTGAATTTTTCCTATTTCTGCTAGTAAAGAGGCAGTTCTGGTGTCTTAGTAGGTGTGGAATTGTGCTGCCAACCCCAAAGTACGTAATTCGGCTCTACCAGTTGCTCTTCAGAGAAAGATGAATATTACCCTCTCGAGCAATTTACAGTCTCTGAAAACCCACTGGAGGAGTAACTATGGGTTGATGCTGTCTCAACAGCAATGAACAAGAGCCCTTGGGTGAGGTAGGAAGTCTTTGGGAAATTTAGACAGAGGAGTGGCAAAGCCTTGACGATTTTTAAAAATAGGGTGGTACCCAGCCAACAGGAGGCAGGGTAGGTATAGGGAGTGCATTAGTCCAAAGGAGAGATGATGCTGACTTCAATTCATAGTAGCAGAGAAGTTGGTAATAAAAGGTTTAATATCCCACAATTCTTTCATGATTCTTCTAATCTTCCTTTGCTTCAGTATACTTGTCTCAATCTTGTCTTATTTCCAGAGTATTTCCAAGCTCCCATTTCCTGACTTTGCAAATCCTCGTATCAAACCACTTGTGTCTGCTACTGTCTGATTCAACAAATAATTCCTACATTATCCTAAACTCAGCACCCCAAAATAAACATTTACGTGTTCGCTATCCAAAGAAATCTGCACCGCTGCTCTGCTTCTAATCATTCTCCAAAAGGCAGTCGCATACCTGAAGGAGGAGGCACTGAACTTTCATAGACAAAGACACAGTCAAAAAACAAAAGTGGTGCTCCCAATGACCAGTCCTGCAATTGTTCTTCTTAGGTCAGACCTGGGTCACAGCAGGAGAAGACTCTCTGTGGCACTGTAGGACACAAGGTGACATCTCTAAGAAAGAAAACTCATAGTCCTATCCTTGCAGTAGAGCCCACACTTGGAAATTTCTAAACTTTGCCAGTCCCCAAAGAGGAAGTTGTCTAACTATTCCTATCTTATACAGACTCTTACAGACATGTGAATGTACCTTGAAGACAGGCCAGTCTGCCTTATTCTCCTTTAATACAGATTTATGGCTACATGTGTGTTAATTAGGAGAAAGCAAAAATTAATTATCTAAACAAGGTCACAAGTAGATCATATGGCTTGACAAAAGCCTAGTGTCTCTCCTCTTTAACTGCAATGGACCATGCAAGGATAATAAATAAAAATGTTAACAAAATATAATTGATCATCATAGCAACCATATGTACAACAGCTCTGAGCCCTGTCCTATCTTTAGCCAATTTCATTGACACATGTACTCCTATTACCTCAGTCACTGAATCAATCCATCTCATCCAGGGTCTTCCTCTCCCGTGAAGCCCCTCAACACCTGCAAGCATGATGTCCCTGTCCAAGGAATGGTCCCTCCTTGAAACATGCCAAAATTATGTCAATTGTTGTTGTTGTTGTTGTTGTTGTTATGTGCTCTTGAGTCACTTGCTGCTCATAGCGACCCAATGTACAACAACCCTAAAACCTGCTCTATCCTGTGCAAACTTATTGTCTGTTACACACTTACCCCCATCATCCCATACAGTCACTGAATCAATCCACCTCACAGAGGGTCTTCCTCTTGTGTGCTGTCCCTCCACCAAGAATGATGTCCTTCTCCAAGGACTGGTCCCTCCTTGCAACATGTCCAAAATATGTCAGATGAAGCTTCATGATCCTTGACTCTGAGGAGCAGCCTGATTTAACCTTCTCCATGATGAATCTGTTCATTTTCTTAGCAATCCATGGAATATTCAACACTCTTCTCCAACACCACAGCTTGAAGGCATCAATTCTACTTCTTTTGCTTCTAAGGAGCAGCTTGGTTTTACCTTTTCCAAGATGGACCTTTTTCTTCTCTTAGCAGGCTATGGTATGCTCAATACTCTTCTCCAGCATCACAAATTTTCAACCATTCTTAGTCATTGCCCAGCTCTCTGATTCAATATAAAAAACTAAGGAAAGGTTCACATATAGACAGAATCAATCTTGAAGAGTTAATATAAAGGGAAGGGAGGAGAAAAGGAGCAAAAATTAATTTTATAAATCAAATTAAAAAAGGAGGTATGTTGTTGTTGTTAAGTGCCATCGAGCATCAACATATATGAAGCCTATCCTATCCTGCCCTTTCCTTACAATCTCTGACATACTCAAGTCCATTGATATAGTCATTGCATCCACCTGGTTGAGGGTCTTCCTAGTCTTCATTGCCCTCTACCTTTTCAAACATAATGTCCTTCAAAATGCCCAAAGTATGTAAGATGAAGCTTCATGATCTTTGCCTCCAAACAGCACTCTGCTGTATCTCTATGACATATCTGGTCTTTTGGTAGCCCATGGGATCTTCAGTACTCTTCTCCAATGCCACAGTGCAAATACATCAATTCTTCTTTTGTCATCTTTATTCATTGTCCAGCTTTCAGATGCATAGCAAGTGGCTGAAAAGACCATGGTCTGAGTCAAGTGCACCTTAGTTCTCAAACTGACAAGGGATACAGTCACAACTAATTTTCCGAAACTGCTGTTAGCAAAAATATGACTAAGAAAAATCTTCATTTGCACTTTAAGATGAAATGAAGAAAAAAAGACATCTAAGTGTGTTAATGACTATCCCATCATCCTTTTTTAAACAGAGACTACAAGTCTCCTTATTGCAATAATGATGATACTTAGGGCTGTAAAGACTGAAAATGACTGCCCTAGTCCAATCTGCTATTGATAACATTTTCAATGTTGCATAACACAAAGAATAGTCAATAGCTCTTTAAAAAGTCCATAGATGTGCTCTTTCCGTAAATTTGACTGTGGCCGCTGAGCTTTTAAGATTATTTAAAAAGCTGGTAAGTTAACGTGGTTAGTTATGGTTGCACATTATAAACATGCCATTGATGTACATGGGGAAAAAAGAAATGTTGACGTATCCACTACTTTGTGTTCTGTATAGTATTGTTGTTGTGTAATGATGAATTGGACCCTCTCCATAACTCACACTTTGGTGAATTCTCAGAAGAGTGAATTGCAGTGGAGGAGGCTGCCCACCTTACACCTACAGAGAAGCTTGTGAATTCAAACAACATGTCTTTGGGGTGGCAGAGTACTAAGCCATCACCGCTACCCTCTATACATATCATTCCTCCTATCAGGTCTCCAAAGCTGTAAACTGCAATGGGATGCACAACCTTTGACTAGGAGCAAAGGTTTGGATGGAGTCTGCCACCAGAGTTCTCCACATATATTCCACATACTAGATACACCTATATCATAAATGGTACGAAGCTGTGCTGCAATCCCAAAGGCACCCAAAGGTTCGAATCCACCAACTGCTTCATGGGAGAAGGATGAGAAATCTCCTTCCATTCAATTTCTTGTCTATGGGTCAATTGTCTATGGGTCTAGTAATCACCTATGGGTCAGTTCTGATTTGATGGTATACAACAAAGCAATATATCATAAAATATATAAGTCATGCATAGATATTTTATATATAAGATATTGTTGGGTACTTCATATGTATCACATTACACGAATTTTGGAATGGAAAAGAAGTAATTAGCATAATAATTTTTTAACAAAGAAATAGATATACTCTTCTTACTTAAAAACTAAAAAGTTCTTAAAGTTCTACTCCCTTTATTTAATCCCTATTCATCATTCCATAGATCATAGTTTTGTATGTTAACTAGAGACTCAGTTCAATCCACTGGATAAATTTTCTAAAGTTGTTTCAAAATACCTGAGTTCTACTAAAAGAGGATAATCTTTAAAATGCACAGCAAACTAATATTACTATGCTTTGGATAGTTGTATAACAGTGGTAATGGCAAGGATAGAGAGTTCAGATACATCTTGGAGAAGAGGCAGACAGAGTGCTCCTTGGAGTCAAAGATGATGAAGCTTCTTCTCACATACTTTAGGCATGTTGCCAGGAGAGGTTATTAGCTGGGGAGGGACATCATGCTGGGGAAGGTGCAGGAGTGGCCAAAGAGAAAGACCCTCAACCAGGTAGATTGATACCATGACTGTGGCAATGGGCTTGAGTGTGATGGGATTGTGAGGATGGCACGTGATAAGGCAGTGTTAAGATGGGTTGTTCATAGCATCGCTATGAGTTGTACTTGACTCAACGCCACCTAAGAACAACAAGAAATGGTAAGGAGATTCATTAACAGCCCAAAGAAACGTAGTTTGGATCCACCATTTGCTCCATCGAGAAATATGGGGTATTTCCTCTCAGTGTGATTTGCTGTTGTTGTTGTTGTTATGTGCCATAGAGTCATCTGTGACTCATAGCAAGCCTATATAAAATAGCTCTAAACCTTGCCCTATCTTGAGCCAGTCTCAGTCTCTGAATATCCACTGGACCATCACCTAAGCTGTAAGTAAGTTATCAACTGATAGTGCATAATAACAACGAGAGGGATACGGACTGATAATAAGACATAAAGAAATAAAGGATACTAAAGCACTTAATCTTTCTGGTGCGGGAGAAGAATGGGAAATTTTCTCCCATGTAATTAACTGCCTCTGAAAACCCGCAGGAGGGTCAGTTCTGACTCCATGATACACAACAACACCAACAAAGCACCTAATCTTTCCGCTTTAAGATTTATTCCTAGAGAAGAAATTCAGTCTTCACATAGAAAATAAGCAACATATCCAGTCCTTCTGCTTTGCCCTTTTCCTTTCTTATAGATTCCTTTGTAGAAAAAAAAAATTTAAAATAGTCTATATAACACTTTTATAATGACTATAAATCTCCTGTATGAAGAATGCATATGAACATTTTGTTCTCTATTTTCTTAAGACAACTAGAACGCTGAACAGGTTAGATGCCATTTGGGTGATAGAGGTGGGATAAGTAACTTAGTTTGAAAAGTTGCATCAGTTCTGGACTGGGAAGAAGCTCACCAGCAAATGAGTCATTGTGAGAGTGGGTAGTAACTACACGGCCACAGACATTAGTATACAATTTCAATGTCTACAAAGTAGCCAGATAGCACAATGCTCACTACAAGGAGCTGAGGGTGCTGAGGATAGTCGTTTTTTCTGGCTTCAATTTTAATTTTTTTTTTTAATCTCATCTGCGATTGCACAGGCTCTTTGCACCTTGCCCCCAAGGTTCTGGGTAAATGCATTTTATTTTTAGCAGGTTTTGTTGTCGGGTTGTTTCTTTTTTTTTTTTTTTTTCATCTTGACACAAGGTTCCACAAAAGTGAAAGAAAAAGTCATCCCCAGGCATGCTGGCAGTTTTTAACCTCTCTTCTCTCTTACTCTGTGGTTTCTTGCAAGCATCTAAAGCAACAATGGGCTGAGAAATGTTTTCCTGAAGAATGACCCACTTCCCTCCACCCTAAAGTGGATGTGTGTTAAAAGGATTAAGTCTGCTTTGGAACATTAGCTTGTCCCTTTATGATAAATTGAAAGCATTTCTTAGTGGAGAGACCACCTCAATTTTACAGTAAAGAGCTAACCTTATGAGAAAGGAAGAGAATTCCTGGTGGTATTTTTATTGAAATAATTGCTCTTATCAGTGTCATCAAAGAATGAACTATAAGAAGACAAAGCACACACATCCTAATTAATGATATTCTTTGTCTTTATTGCAAAAACAAGACCACACACCTGACATGCCAGGAATTAGTAATGAAGACAGGGCTGGAAACCATCAGGAGCCCAATGTCTTGATGTCATCTAATGCAATGCAAATTTTATCAATATTTCAGAAACTACATATCCCAGATAAACCTCTCATAATGGACCAGAGTAAAAAGGAATCTGACTTGATGATAAATTACCCACAGAACTACGTTGCTGTGATAACTGCTAATTCAACAAAGTTATCAACATACTATACGTAAGATTTTTTTTGGTTCTGAAAAGAATCATCAATCAAACTTCAGTCTTGGAAGAATGTATTTTAGATATACATCTTTCTCCACCATTCTAAAAGTACTTCTTTAGACAGGGGATGATAAGCAAAAATAATGTCCCACTATCAAAGAGAACACACTAATGTTTTCCAGATGAGGGAATGTTGCTACGGGAGAGATTTATTTTGGTCCCTTTGGTCTAGGCCAACAATCTCAGCAGACTCTGCGGTTCTACATTCCACTGAAAGGCAAATAATCTCTTCCTATCACACTTTCACAAAACCATTGATAGTTGCTGCCACTGGGTTGGATCCAACTTACTGGACAGTGACCCATCATTGGGTTTTTTAAGTCATACATCTTTATAAAAGGAGACCGCTCATCTTTCTCTGAATAGCTAGTGAAGTCAAACTGACAATCTTTAGATTAGCAGCCCCACATGCATGTCAGTGTCCCCAGTCCTCCATAGTACACAAACCATTACTCAGTTGATGACTGAAGGGAGAATGGGAATGTTATTAAATTAAAGATTTCACCTGGCCCTCCCTTTAGATTGTTGTTTGACTCAAACTGATCCTATGAACAGCACATTTGAAAGCTTTTCTATTCCATCCCATGGTCATCATCTCTGGCATGCTTTATCTCATTGCTGCAGTCATTATGTCAATCCATCTCATTCGGGGGTTTTCCTCTCTTTAGGTGACCCTCTCCACCTTCCCAAACTTGTACCTGTCCAAGGAGCCTCACCAATGATGTGGTCAAAGCATGAGAAATAGACCTTCATCATTTTTGCCTCAAATGGAACACTGCCTCACTTTTTCCAAGACATCTCTCTTTGTTCATTTGGCAGTCCATGGGATACTCAGTACTTATCTCCAGCACCACAACTGACAGGCATCAATTCTTCTTCTGTCATCCTTGTTAATTTTCTAGCTCTCAGATGCAGGTGATGGAAATAACCATAGCCTGATTAAGTGAAGCATTACTTAGGAAGTAAGTTGCAGAGCACATTTGCAGTCAGAAGTAATCTTTCCTAATGTCCAGTGCATTAATGTCCTCCCACCATTAGCACCAAAATGATAGGGATTAATTATCATTTTCAGGATTTCTATAGTGTTTGCTCAATAAAAAATTTTTAAAAAAGTCACAATTTGTTTGAGGCTTAAAAATAATTTACATAAATCATATGCAAACTCATGAATCATATAATGTGTTTGAAGTGCAAAATGTAGGAGGTAGTGGTTAATAATATAGACTGTATCATCGCAATTCTCAGACATGGTCTGAGTCAAACAGTGAGGGGCTGTGTGGTTTTGGCTAAGTCATTAAACTTTTTATGTCTCAAGTTCTTAAGTCTATGAAATTTATCTAGTATCTTCTTCATAGAGTCACTGTATAATTTTATTAAGAAATGCTTATTAATTAAGTAGTATACATTGATTGGGAGAAGCTTAGCGAATTGTGTTATTAATCCAATGTATGTGTGTCTCCAGTGGTTCAACTCTTGCAGGGCTTTATTAGAGGAAAATGGCCAGTGTCCTCCTGTTGTGATTTATAGCCTTGGATACCCAGCAAAAGAAAGCTATTAGTGGGAACCAACTCAAAGGCAGTGAGTTGAGATTTTGTTTTGAGCACCTAGATTCATTGAGATGGAAGCCCTAAAAGGTACAATTACTGATAAATTAATCCAGTTATTAATAGACAATAAGCATGTTTATTAGTAGACCTTGTCTTCCTAAAGATCCCTGAGTGGCACAAATTGTTTTTTACTCAACTATTAAAGGTTGGCAGTTCAAACCCATCCAGCAGCTCCATGAATAAAAGATCTGTTGACTGGCTTCCATAAAGATGACATTTAAGAAAATCCTATGGAGTACCTTTACTCTATAAAACATAGGCTTACCTACATCAGAATCCACAATGGCGACAGGATTAATGGACCCCTCTTGAAGAAAATCTGTAGAGAATTAGAAGCATTGTTTAAACACTTTCTAAAAGAAGAGAACTGCTATCTTAATTCATACTAGGCAGTTCCAAACACTAAGCCACTTTCTCACTTCTACAAGTTTAGCAATCACCTCCTCTTATCACAGGAGGAAACTGAACATCAGTAACTCTTGAATTTGAAAAAAATTAGTGAAATTAAAAAGAGTACATATATCCCAACCTTTCCAGTAGTAACTCATAACTGAGAACAATCCCAAAGTTCACAAGGAATCCTACCTCCTACATGTCATATTACCTATTCATAAACAATTTTCTCTTAACTGAAAAACTTTCCAGTACCCCCAGGTACTGGTCTTTGGAGCCAATCTGGAGTGAATGTCAGTTATTACTTTGTGTCTTCTTAGGTACATGATCTGAGACAACTCACTACTTTCTGAGCTTTAATGTCTTCATTAATAAATGGATATTATATTTCCCAAGTGGCTATGTGATACAAATAAAGTAGTGTAGGTTTAACATTCAGTATCCTTAATAATCACACTATAGTGTCAAAAAGCCAAACAAAGGGAAGAGAGTTCAACAGGGGATTTCAAAAGACAGTCCAGAAGACAAAGCACGCTATTATCACAAAATGCTCAGAGAGTTGGAATCAGAGAATAAAAATAGAAGAACTTGCTCAGCATTTCTCAAGCTGAAACTAAAAAAACAAATTCAAGTCTTGAGCTGCAGTATTCAGAGATGCTGTGACCAAAATACTGAATGATCCAGTAATCATGAAAAGAAGATGGAAAGAAAACACAGAATCACTATACCAAAAAAGAAGTCAATGGTGTTAAATGAAGAATTTCAAGCTATATTGAAGGCATTGGCAAAAAAAAGAAAGTCCTAGGAATCAACAGGATAACAATTGACATATTTTAAGTAACAGAGACAGCCCTGGACATGCTCATCAATCAGTCTGTAGCAGGATATTCAGAAGACAAGGTCAACTGACTGGAAGAGATCCATATTTGTTCTCATTCCCAATAAAGATGATTCAACAGAATTGTCAAACAATATCCTTAATATCACATGCAAACAAAATATAGCTGAAGATCATCCAAAGACAGCTACAACAGTATATTGACGGAGAACTTACAGAAAGCTCAGCTGGCTTTAGAAGAAGCCATAGCACCAGAGATATTATTGATGATGTCAGATAGAATCTGGATGAGAACAAATAATACCAGAAATGTGCCTATTTATGATTTATTGACTATGAACAGGCATTTGACTGTGTGGATCACAACAAATTATGGCTAATATTGAGAAGAACTGGAATTCCAGGACATTTAATTGAGCTCATGTGAAACCTCTACCTACATCAAGAGTCTGTTTTTGGAACAGAATAAAGAAACATTACCTAAAATGTAAAGAAACAGTTCAAAATTAAGAAAGGTGTGCATTAGGATTATACTTCTCTCCATACCTATTCAAGCTATATGCTGAGCAAATGAGTTGAGAAGCTGGACTCTTATGATGAAGAATGTGGCATCAGGATTAGAGGAAGACTCAGCAACAATCTGCGTAATGCAGATGACAAAATGTGACTTGCTGAAAGTGAGGAGGACTCAGCACTGACTACAAAAGAAAAGACAATAACCTTCAATATGAATTCCATATCAACATCAAGGAAAAAAAGTCCTCACCACTGCACCAATAGTCAACATCATGATAAATGGAGAAAAGATTGAAATCGTTAATAGATCATTCATAGATCCACAATCAACATCCTTGCTATTAGTAGTCAGGAGATCAGGAAATGTATTGCACCGGGTAAGTCTGGAGCCAGAGGACTCTTCAAATTACTGAGGAGCAATGATACCAGTTTAAGGACTAAGATGTATGCCTGATTCAGGCCATGTTCCTTATAATGACTTGCTATGCATCTGGAAATAAGGAGACACATTGCACTGGGGAAACCGGCAATTAGGGGCCTCTCTAAATTATTTAGGAGTAGTGATGTCAGTTTGAGGACTTAAGCTGTGTCTGATTCAGGCCATAGTTTTTCTTATTAAGTGCTAAGCATCTGAAAGTTTGACAATGAATAAGGATGAAAGAAAATGAATTAACATCTTTGAGCTGTGGTGCTGGACAAGAGCACTGAACATTCCATGGACTGCCAAGAGAACAAGCAGATACGTCTTGCAGAGGGTGCAGCCAGAGTGCTCTTTGGAGGCAAGAATGATGAGGCTTCCCCTCACATAATTTGGGTATGTTGGTAGGAGGGGTTATTCCTTGGAGAAGGACATGATACCGGGAAGGATAGAGGGTCAGCAGAGGAGAGGAAGACCCTCAACCAGGCGGACTGACATGGTGACAGCTGCAGTGGGCTCTTGTGTGTCGCAAAGTGTGAGTATGGCACAGAATAGAAAAGGGTTCAGATCTTTTTTTCACAAGGCCACTATGAGTCATACTTGACGCAATGGCTCCTAACAACAACAACAAGCATCTGAGAACTACAATTAATAAAGCTGTCGGAAGAAGAATTGATCTCTTTGAGCTGTAGTTCTGAAGAAGAGTACTGAACATCCCATAGACTGACAGACAGACATGTCTTGGAGAAAGTGCAGCTGGAATGTTCCTTGGAGGCAAAGATGATGAAGTGTCAGCTCACATACGTTGGGTATGTTGTTAGGAGAGGCTATTCCTTGGAGAAAGACATCATACCTGGAAACGGGGAAGGTCTGTGGAAGACAGGAAGACCCTCAAAGATAGGATTAATACAGCAACTGCTGCAATGGGCTCAAGTGTGTCAGAAATTATGAGGATATTACAGGCACAGGTTGTTCCTAGGATTTCTATGAACCATACTCAATGGCATCTAACAATGATGACTATTATAATTATCCCCAAGCAGTGAAGAGTAGCCTTGTTTTGGGTCATCATTTATGCTGGCACCAAGTAAATACATAATTTCTTTCCAATTGAATCTCAGCAAATGATTCCTGAAAACATTTCTGCTGAACAATTTTTTTCACACCTCTCCAATCTGATGGTGTTATTTCAAGTTCTAAATCTGATATTCATCAAGCTCATTATATTTCTGTAAACATCCATTATTAGAGAAAATAACTCACGACTTCAGTACTACATGGAGAACGGTAGACTTTCATCTCAGTGGGTAAAAATCAGAAATGGGTGACCATGAAGGACATTATGCTGTGTGAAATATCTCAGTCACAAAAGGACAAATACTGCACAGTGTCACTGTTATAAAACATATAGGACTGACATGGGGGTTGGAGGGGATCTAAGGAAAGAGCGAATAAATAATGTACACAGCATTTAAACAGATGAGAGAGAGAACTGTATGAAAAGAATATATGATTAGGTATTATTGGCATATCAAGAGTCCAGAAGTGGTGGATGGGGGGTGGACACAGTATAACAACAAAAGAACTTTTTTTTTAAAAAAAAGGCAAACTATGTGCTGGGCAGATGGGAGCAAGCAGGAAAATGTGCAACAAGGAATGAATAGAAATCCAAGTTCTTTATAAATTTACATTAAATTGTCAATTAAAAAAAATCAGAATAGTCCTCATAGGCATTTCTTAACTATGTTGTAATTAGATGAAATCACCAGTGTAACCTGTTAACAAGCTAGACTGATAACTAGATGTTCACGTCTAATAGGCTGTTTGTTGGGAGAAAGGGCTAGGTGACCAGATTCTAAAAGCAATCACTGAAAACCCTTTAGAGCACAGTTCCACTCTAACACACACGGGGTCATCATGCCTCCGAGTCAATTTGATAACAATTGATATTCAAATTTACACAGGACTCTCCAGAAAGCTGGTGTTCTAGACTCTGCTATTATCCCAGTTGACCAACATAGTATTTTCTGCTCTAATTTTTCCAGAACTATGTATGCATAACAACAACATGCATGCATGTACAGTTCCAAAATCATACAACCAACACACCCTCCACAGATGATATTCCAAACATTAACATCTATCTTCCATGACTTCCATAGTTTAAATGCATTAAACATGGCCTCATCATACACTTGAAAGCATCTTAAAAAAAAGTTAAAAGAAAAAAATAGTGATTAAGGCTAAGAAAAAAAAAAAGAACCCACACCTTCATAAATGCTTGATTTATGGTGGTTTTCTTTCGATAGCTCTAAACACAAACATAAGTCAAATATCTGGAAATGGGCTCACAAGTTATCTCTACTGAACTTTTCAGAATACAGGACTATTAGATGTTTACTGGACACTATTGTGTGATAAATTCCAAGTCAACACACAAGCAGATATAAAGAAAACAGAATAAGTTCTCACCTCAAGGAAATAATAATGGACACGTGAATGACCAAACGATTTAGAAAACAGCATGTTTTGAATACGTGAGCTGCCGCTAAGTGGAGGAGACAGCCCGTGAGGAGGAGCAGTGAAGAGGCAGATGTCTGAATAAGCAAAAAGACTCACAGCTGCAGAGACAGAAGTGGGGCTTTCTTCTTGGGGAAAAATGCATTCACAAACATACTGAGGTGGAAATAGGAAAGTTGTTTTTAAAACTGTCTAACATGGTCAGGGGGTCTTTATGATCAATTCCAGAAAAGATGTCGAGGAAGAATCTGGATTTAATCCTACAAGTGAAGAGACACAGTAGCATCTTAAGGTGAAAATGAACAAGATAAAAACAGTATTTGAGGAAGATTCTCCTATCATCATATAGTGTTCACTTATTCTTAACTACCTCTCACAAAATCTTTGCTGTGGAGGGGGAAAGAACTCTCATTTTTTGAGGCTATTGGACAATTTTTTGCATCAAAAATACTTGAAACAGCTTCTGAATATTCCAAGTAAGACTAAAATAAGTGTTAAAAAATAGAATCTGCAGGCTTTAATGTAGTTTTAAATATTCTGTCTTTTTTTCTAATGAAGTCCTTCTCTTATGATGTGTCTGAGGCATTTAGCATTCAGTGCCCTGATAAAATGACAGGGCACTGAAATGTGCTGCAAAGCTCTTACATTAACTTTTGTCATATCCAGTAGTTTGTGGAGTGAAACCATATTAGAGAAAGCCTGGCTGCCAGCAGATGCTGACAGAACAGAGCAAAGCCTCAGACAAAATGGACATTTCTCTGTCAATACGAGCTCCTTACCTCCACGGAGTGTCTCAAGCAATCCCAGCTGCAGAAGGATGTGGGTTGCCAAGTACAGACACAATCTGTCCCCTCTCCTAAAATGAGGTTGATTCTGATTATTCTTAAGGAATCACTCACAAGCTGTTGGCAATTTGCTCAAGTGCAGAAGAAACCATATTGAGTAGTTGCGACACTTCAGATCTCAGAGAGCAGCACACACGGACTGTGACTACAGTCTCAACTTGCTAGCACTTTCTGGACTTAATCTAAGAATAGAGAAGAGAGAAGGATGAAAACTGTCACACATGCCTCCTGAGGCAGGCCTTGCTGTTGCAACGCTGAGTTAACGGAAAGAAGACTGTTTAGTAACTCAGCTCCCTCCACACTGCTGCCTAACGGAAGGACCCATTAAACAGCCTGCTCCAGTGCTGCTGCTGATGGCCCAGCTCCTTGCTTCGCGCACCCTCCCGGGTCTCTGCCACAGCCATGGTGTGTGAACAGGCCGGCAGCAAACAGCACACTGGACAGCATAAAGCATCTAAGTGCTTTAATAAGAAAAATCATCAACGGAAGTACATGACTAGACAAGGCACAAAAGAATAAATAAACATAAGTGAAAATGTTTGACTTCTATGAAAGGAGAAAGACAAAAAAACCAAACAAAACACCCCTAAAAATTAAGCAAAGCAAAGAGCTATTTGCTCCATTTAAATAAATCAATACTTGAAAATCTAAAATAATTGTTGGTGATAAAGTTTCAATGAATTTGGAATGCACCAAATTGTTAAAAAATAGCAAATGCTAATGTCATCTTTGACATAGTTCATTGTGTGGTATATGAGGTTTTCAAAATATTTGAACAGAAAACTGTTTATGTGTAAGGATAAAAAAGAATTTTTAAAAAATGGATAAAGAATAATAACAAATACAATAAAAAATGAATACTTATGAAAACCATGGTGCATTCTGCTCATAAAAACATCAACTAGGACTTCTACAATTTAAAAACTCATCTTACTATATTTCTTACCAACAAAAATTGCATATAATTATTATACATATTTTATGTAACACCACATAAACAAGAACCAGGACATAGAATTGTGTACACAATAAGATTACAAGCATATATAAAAATCATCTGCAGAAACCTGTCTGGAGGGAAATAATCTGAAGTCTTAACAGTGGCTATTCTTTCAACAGAGAATGAGAGGCAATCCTTTTCCTATTTTGCTCGACTTTCAAAACTTAATTTAGCGTCTGCTAAATATAAGCTCATCATGTTTAGTGTCTAGCTTTAGATCCTAAGTTGGGAAAATGCTGTGAATCACCACACTTAACCATTTTTTCTCTCAACAAATATTTGCTGAGTTTCCCATATCAAAACAAAAATATGAGGTATCTGAGAAGAGATAAGTACATAGGAGATATATTTTATGCTTTCCAGAAAGCTTGTAAGAAATACAGCAAGTTAACACAATGGCAAAGTGAAAATGTTAGTTCATAACAAATTCAATAAAATCAGAAATGCACAGTAGCATTATATAAGTTGAAAGTTGAAGTAAATTCCATGGGCTTTATTTCTCCTGATGTGTAGGTAATATGGATGAATTTGCTCAATGTTTCCATATTCTCAGGCAGAACATATATATGACAGACTCAGGGACAGGAAAATTGTCTGCAAAGCTGGACTCTCTCAAATCAGAGCTGTCCTCAAATCTACCTGTCATTCACTCACTTACGCATAACCTTCGAGTCATAACTGACTCATAGTTGACCTTACAGCAAGTTTTCAGAGGTAGATTGCACAGCAGGAGGTGACCCTTATTTCTCCATGGAGCAGCTGGTGGATTTGGAACTGCCAGTCTTTGGGTTGGTAGTTCAGTTCCTGACCCACTAGGCCACCAAAGCGCCTCGTCTTCCTGTTGTTGTTGTTATGCACCATCCAGTCAAGTCATAGCTGACTCATAGCTGGCCCACCAATGGGTTTTAGAGACAATAAATCACAAGGGAGGAAATTTTTCATCTTTCCTCCACAAAGTTCCTGGTGGAAATTGAACTGTGTGCCTTTTGATTGGCAATGTAATTCATTACCACTAAGCCACCAGAGCTCCTGAGTATTTATCTCTAAGTAATTTTATTTGTATATTATCTTTGAAACCATAGAAAAGTCTCATAAATTCCTGATCTTAGATATCATTTTACCCACAAAGTTTACACGTTCCAAAATTCCACCCCACAATAACACTTTTATGAGTGCAAGCTTACAAAGTTTCAGGACAGTAACTTCCATTTATGGACAGCTTGGCTGTGCCCAGCATATTATTAAGAAGCTTCTAGGAGTCAAGTGCTGAACTTGACCCTCTGTAACTGGAACAAATAAGAAAAGGGCACTTCCTTCTATGTCCTGGTGATGCCAATATGGGGAATAAATAAACTATTATACACAGTTGGAAGCCCTAAGTGTTCCCTTGGCAACTCGTCTAGGGTCCTGAGGGGCCACTAAGGACAGAGGAGCCACTGCTTTTCAGATGCTATTGGTCACTCATGAGCTTCATAATAGATGACAACAAAGTAACATTTCTTAAAAAAGAAATCCATGCCTGGATAACTTTTAATTTGTAATGTACTTTTTTAAAGTTTAAGTCCTTAGGAAAAGAGCCATATTTCATTTCATTTACTTTTGCACCTCACTGCCCCTCGACAAGTAGTCGCCAACCTGTGCATATAATCATGTGCAAGTGATATGTGTTGCATGCAATGTGGCAGCATATAGCTTCCTAATGTTCTTTTTTCTCAAATGTTCAGTTCTAGATGTTTATATGTAATTTTTCCAAGCTCCAAAGGCAAATGAAGGTCAGGCTCATAAAAATAGTAATAATAAAATCGTTGCAGTCAGAAAGCTTGGTTTCCACAATCAACATTTAAGGCACCAGCAGTCAGGAAATCAAAAGACAAATTGTATTAGGAAAATCTGCTTTCAGGAACCTCTACAGAGTGCTGCCAAGCAATGATGTCAGTCTAGAGACTAAAGTGTGCCTGATTCAGGCCAGGGTCTTCACAATTACTTGTTACGCATCAGAGAGCTGGACAATGACCAAAGATGACAGAGGAAGAACTGATGCCTTTGAGTCGTGGAGCTGGAGACGTCTTGAATGTATCATGGATTAATCACCAAAAGAATAATCAAATCTGTCCTGGAGAGGGTGAAAACAAGCCAGTTCCCTGGAGGCAAGGACTTTTTTTTTTCCTTCAGTGATTTTATTTTTTTTTCACTAGTTTATTTACAAAATTCCATTACAAATTTGAACAAATTCTTTCCATTTCCCTCACCCCCAGATCCATCAAATTGTACAACCCAATGATTCATCTCCTATTTCCCCTGTACGTTTGAGGCTTTGTCTCACATACTTTGAACATATTGCCAAGAGGGACCAATCCTTCATGAAGGGTGTCATACTTGGAAGGGTGGAGAGACAGCACAGGAGAGGAAGACCCTGGGTCAGATGAATTGACACAGTAACTGGGGTAATGAGGGTAGGTGTGTCAGAGACAGTGAGATTGGCTCAGGATACAGCAGGGTTTAGAACCATGTGCACACGGTTGCTATGAGCTACAATTGACTCAACTACACAAAACAACAGTAATAAAAGGCTATTGTACTGGAAACTAACAAAGAAGAAAGAGGTGTTCTGCTAAATTCAGAATTTAGTTACAGTAGGATCATCAGAATGAAACTTCTTTGTCAATTAGGGATTATTTGTATTTCAGATCTACCAGAAGACCTGATGGCATGGTGTGCAGTATGTCTGGTCATCAGTTTGAATCCATCAGAAAGATGAAGCTTTCTCCTCCCGTAAAGATTTACCAAAGCTTCAGAAAACCACTTACCGGTCATTATGAGTATGATGCAACTCAGTGGCTCTGAGTTTGAGTTTGTGTTGAAACACTAGGCCGTTTTGGGTTTTTTCTGTGAGATATATATATATATATATATATAAAACGGTCTCATCTGAATTCAACTGGAAAAATCTTCTCTTATCTGGCTCCCACATCTATGGGTGATAAACTATAAACTGAAGTTCAGAGACATTAAGTATATTATTCACTGAAAGTTAGAGTGGCACTTTTGGGCAGAAACTGCATTGGATCCCAAGAATAGGAGTCATTCTAGTGAAATTCTAGGTCCTGTGGGTAACTGAGAAGAAGCTCTCATGGCTTAGTGATGATGAATTGTGCTGTCAGTCCAAGGGCACTTGATTTGAATCCACCAGCTGCTTCACAGGGGAAGGACGGACAATCTCCTTGGAAAACCCTCTAGAGGATCAGCTTTGAGTTGGTTCTGACTCAAGAGGGCTTAACGACAACACAAATCATAGGGAGCCCCTGGGTAGCTTAGATGGTTAATACATTCAGCTATAGTAAAAATTTGAGGGGCTCCAGGTCACTCAGAAGCACCTCAAAAGAAAAGCCTGACAAAGTACTTCCAAAAATCATCCAGTAACAAAACAGTTCTATGGCAGACAGACAAAAACAGGGAGTCATTCCTGAGTTGGAACTGACTCAGTAACAATTAGCATGGTGTAAAGGAGCTCTGGTGGCCTAGTGTAAGAAGCTGCACTGTAGTCCCAAAGGCACCAGCTGCCACACTAGAGAAGGATGCAATTAACTGCCTCTGAGAACTTATGGGAGGGTCAGCTGTGGTTTGGTTTTGACTCAATGACACACAACAACAATATAGTATGTGTTGTTGTTGTTATGTGCCATTGAGTCACTTGCGACTCATAGCAACCCTATGTACAACAGCCTAAAACTTGCTCTGTCCTGTGCCAATCTCACTGCCTCTGACACACACATCCCAATTATCCCAGTCACTGAATCAATCCACCTCATAGAGGGCCTTCCCCTCCTGCACTGTCCCTCCACCTTCCCAAGCATGATGTCCCTCTTCAAGGACCAGTCTCTCCTTACAACATGTCCATAGTATGTTAGATGGAGCCTCAGAATCCTTGCCTCGAAGGAGCCAGCCAGTTTAACCCTTTCCAATATGAATCTGTTTGTTTTCCTAGCAGTTCATGGTACCCTCAATACTCTTCTCCAACATTGTTGTTGTTTACTACTGAGTAAATTCTGATTCTGAGACCCTATAGGACAGAGGAGAATTGCTCTTAAGACTGCAATATTAATAAATGGAGTTCTGGTGGCCTAGGGCAAGAAGCTGCGCTGCAGTTCCAAAGGCAGGCGGTTTGAAGTCACCAGCTGCTCTGTAGGAGAAGGATGGGCAGTCTGCTCCTTTGAGATTAACTGCCTCTGAAAATCCACTGGAGAGTCAGCTACGGAAGAGCAAACTGCCTAGCCTTTTCTCTCACAGAGCAGCTGGCACATTTAACCCACCAATCTTTTGGTTACCAGGCTCCTACACACAACCTTATTCATATTTTTGACAAAAACCCATGCATTTTGAATACTGGCAGAACATCAGCATGATTTTAGCAGAGAGAAGGAAAAAGACCAGCAATGCATAGAGTTGGCCCAAGATATAAAAGCCTAAATTGAACACGAGTCAACAGCACAACATGAATGTAAAATAGGAAAGGCTGTATTCTCATTGTGGAGGAGAAAAGACTGCAACTAGTCACACAATGAAGACATTGGACTAGCTGTTCTCTCGGGTAACTGTGCTCTCTAAATATCTATCAATCTATCCAAGAGCCACACACAATGACTTTACATGGAGACAGCCCTGTGGAGCAGTAAACAAAAAGAAACAAACAAAAACAGGACTCTTCTTTAAAAATCTTCAACTTCACAATGAGTTCCTGAGGGAGTGTGTGTCCTCTACACTAGAATTTTCATTACAAGACAGGATAGATTATCATCCACAGGGAAAGGACTGAGAAAAACCTTGCCTAAAGGAAAAGAAATGGACTTGATACATTTCCAAAGTCATCACCAACCATGGGAGACAGCCTGTGAGTCAGCGGCTGGCCAGTCTGCCTGCGTGCAGTCCAGCTACTCGGCCACACATTTGACCTTTGATTATTTTGCTGTTTATTGGTGTCTCTGTTTACCCTATAGGGAGACAAGAAAAATGAAAGAAATCTAGAAACAAATTATTACATTGATTCTTTGCTAGAGGAAAAAAAAAATATATATATATATTTTTTGGGAGGTTTGAATTTTGTCCTTGGCACAGGAAAAAGTAAAACTCAGGGTTACAATACCACATGGATTGTACATGCAATTTTACTTTATATTTTGCCACAACTATTTTAGAGAGGAGTAATCATGGTGAATATTCCAAATGTAATTTTTTTAAAACAAACTTTTCTAGAGAAGAGTGCAAAAAGTTTTGAACCAATTCCCATCTTCCTACACACCCTCTTCCATCTGTCTTTTTTATACTCTACCACTGGCCTGCTGTCAAAGACTGCTCCAAAGTACTAGAGAGCAACGATGTCAGTTTAAAGACTAAAGTGTGCCTGATTCAAGGTATGGTATTTTCAATTGTTTCATATCCGTGTGAAAATTGGACAATGACTAAGGATGATAGAAGAATCGATGTCTGTGAGTCGTGCTATTGGGTACTGTCCTGTGGACTGCCAACAGGACAAGTAAGTCTACATTGGAGGAAATGAACCTAGAGAGTTCCTATGTGGCAAGAATGGCAAACTTCATCTCACATACTTTGGGAATGTTGTCAGGAGGGGTCAAACCTTGGAAAAACACATAGGAGGGTTACAGAAAAAGAGAAAGACCTTCAACAAGATGGATTAACACAGAGATTATAACAGTTGACACAAGCATAGAACCAGATGATCAGGATGGCGCAGGATAGGGCAACAGTCAGAACTGCTGGTGATGGATTAGCTATGAATTGAAGTTGACTTGACAATATGTAACAACAACATTTACTGGCCTGGTTGGTAGGGAGTTACACCACTAAACAAAAGTGGCAACTCTGACAGTTCGAATCCAGTAGCTCTGAGGGAGAAAGATCAGCAATCTCCTCCAGTGTGATTTGCAGCCTCAGAAAACCTGTTGTGGGGTCAGCTGTGGGTTCTGATTTGATGACAATGGGTGAGAACAAAAAATCATTTCAAGACAACATTATTTTCAACATGAAAGTAAATTGATTCACCTTCCCTTCAATTAAAATTTAAAACATTATAAAAGCAACCACAATACTAAAAGCCTTCCCATTTAAAATAAGGATATGTATTATTTTGGCTTATCCTAATTAATTAGTACTGATGGTCTCTCAATGACTTCTGCTTATCATTAAACAAGGAGTAGGCTGGCTTTAACACAAGCAACTTAAAGATAATGACAAAAGTTTAAGGATTTTAATGACTTTTGAAAAAAATCAATAATATATTGACTATGCTTGAATCCTTTTATAAGCCCTATTCAACACAAACCTCTTAAATTAAGTATATAATAAGAAAGAAGAAATTGACAACATCCTGGGCCCCATGTGTGAATGAAATCAATACGGAAGGAAAAAAAAAGGTTTTGCAGTTTGTTCTTTTGAATTCATCCCAACCCTTTATCCTACATCATACATTCACCAAACAGAAGATGCTTACACTGGAAATAAATCATATATCACAGTAAGGCAACTGAAAGAGACACAACTTCTCAGACTTAATCTATAATTCCAGAAGGCTGAATTTGCACCCAAGCCTCTCTCCTTACCTCAGTGTTGTTGTTGTTATGTGCCGTCGAGTTGCCTGAGACTCATAGTGACCCTATGTACAACAGCCCTAAACCCTGCTCTTTCCTGTGCCAATCTCACTGCCTCTGACACATCCATCCCGATTACCCCAGTCACCGAATCAACCCATCTCATAGAGGGTCTTCCCCGCGCTGTCCCTCCACCCTCCCAAGCATGATGTCCTTCTCCAAGGACCCGTCCCTCCTGGCAACATGTCCAAAGTATGTCAGATGAAGCTTCAGAATCCTTGCCTTCAAGGAGCAGGCTGGCTTCACCCTCTCCAGTACAAACTTGTTTGTTCTTCTAGTAGTCCATGGTGTATTCAATACTCTTCTCCAGCACCAGAGCTCAAAGGTATCAACTCTCCTATCATTCCTAGGCATTGTCCAGCTCTCTGATGCATAGCAAGTGATTCCAGAGATCAGAGCCTGGATCAGGTGCACCTTAGTCTCCAGACTGGCATTGTTGCTCTTCAATACTTTGGCGAGGTCTCTGAGCAATGCAATTTATCTTTTCATTTCCTGGCTGCTGGTACCAAGAGTATTGATCATAGAATCAAGCAAACTGAAGCTGTCAATAATCTCAATCCCCTTATCATCTATCATGATGCTACGAATTGGCCCAGTGGTAAGAATCTTTGCTTCCTTGATGTTGAGCTTCAATCCATATTGAAGGCTGCAGTTCTTGACCCTCTTCAGCAAGTGCTTCAGGTCCTCCTTAGTTTCAGCAAGCCTAACATAGATTGTTGATGAGTCTTCCTCCAATCCTGATGCCACACTTCTCCTCATAGAGCCCAGCCTCCTGGATAATCTGTTCCGCATATTGACTGAAAAGATATGGAGACAGGACACATACTTGACACACACTTTTCTCAGTTTTGAACCATGCAGTGTTTCCTTGCTCTGTTCAAATGACTGCTTCCTGGTTCATTTATAGGTTTCACATAAGCACAATCAAGTGTTTTGGGATTCCCATTCTTCTCAGAGTCAGCCATAGTTTGTTATGATCCACACAGTCAAACATTCCTCTGGTACCTTCTGCTTTCAGCCAAGATTCATCTGACATTAGCTATAATCCCCCTAGTGCCACAGCTTCTTCTAAATCCAGCCTGCACTTCAGGCAGTTCTCTATTGATGCGCTGTTCCAGAAGTTTTTGGAAAATATTCAGCAGAATCTTGCTTGCATGTGACATCAGTGATATTGTTCGATAATTTCCACCTCAGTGTAAAAAAGAGAAAATATAATAAGCCACTAAAGTCCATTCCTAAGGAGCTCTGGTGGCCTAGTGGCAAGAAGCTGACTGCAAACCCTAAGGCACACCAGCTGTTCAGTGGGAGAAGGATGAGCAGTATTCTCCCAGGCAAGTAACAGCCTCTGAACACCCATTGGAGGGTCAGCCAGCTATGGGTCAGTTCTCACTCTATGGTACACGACAACATCAACAACAAAGTTCATCTAATCAACTAACATTAGCCACAAAACTTATTCTCATGCAGATTCAGCAATTCACCAAGTGAATTATGGTCCTGAAGCAAGGTATGTGATATAATCAATCACACAATAGCTGATCAACTACTCTTGATTTTATGAAGTCCCTCAAATTCTGGAAAGGATCCATTCTCTGATGACGAATGGCATTATTTGTAAAATAGGCTAATAGACTAAGGACACAATAGAGCAAAAAAGATGGTTAAGAGAGTGGTGTTTGGAGCAAAAGAGACAGTAGTTAAGAGAGTAACTTTTGGAGTCAGACAGACTCAAGCTTAAATGCCGACTTTTAAGTTTACTTCCTTTATCTCTGACCTTAACCAATTTACCCTGGACTTCACTGTCTTCTTGTAAAGTAAGTATCATAGTAGATCCTAGCATGCAAGTGTGTATTAGCTTGTAAATATTAGTATCATTATCTTCTTGACATAATATTCCCAGGAACACAGGAAACCTCTATTTATTTCCTACTCAGAGTCCTGCAGGTAGAGGCAGCCTCGTCTGCCTGTCATTTAATATTGAAATGACTTCAAATGATGACTTAAAAATAGGAAGCGATAAGGTTAAAATTTTCTCCAGATTTTTTGACACAGTAGAGTTAAAATAACATTCTATAAACCAGAATTCACCTTGTAAAATGCATTGTCATAGGACATCCACCTTTTCATCAATACTTCCTGAGTTTTGTCAACTAAACATTAAAGAGAGCCCTTCTACATGGTAGGTGTTGGGACCTCACTAACTGTGTTAATAGTGTGATCAGAAAGGAGAGAAAACTTACATCTCATTTTTTTTCTCTCTCTGTTTGTCCTTTTCATGTGCCCTTTTATGTTCCTCTTATTTGCAAGAGTGTAGACATCAATAAGCCATTGCATACACAACCCCACATTGTCCGTAATAATAAACATTAGCCTACATGTGGACACACAAACAGACAGTCAAGACACCACATCTCATTCTTGAACGTAACCAGGGGAGAGTGGACAATAGAGAAATATCTGGTAAAGATTAAAGGAAGGTACACCTCAATTTCCCAATTTTTCTGAACTTGGGGAAAATAATTTGTTATTCATGCAAGCAAAAGAGGCAATTTGGATAGGAGAGGAGAAAGCAGAGGGAAAAGTCCAGCAGTGGTGAGGCTGAGGACAAATCGTGACAAGTTACAAACAAAACTAAGTCTTTGTGATTGACAACTTCTCTAGGGTCATCCCCAGAGAGCCAATTAGTGGCTGCTACCGAGGTGGGTTTGGCCACATAAACCTCTGCTCTAACACCCACATGCTCTACATCTGCCCCCCTGAAGTGGCAAAGCCTCTGTTAATGAGGTTTAGCGCCATCATCCAAAGACTTTAAGGCAGGTAACTTGCAGGGAACTCCCCTGAACATCACTGTGTTAAAGAATCACCTTATTGGAAATCAAGACACGTTTTAAGATAATGATGTGGCTTATTCTTCCTAGTTTTGTTTTCCCCTACTTCCTCTCACAGTAAGCAACAAAGACCACTCATCCCAGGATTAGTCATAATCCACTGTGCCTCCAGTTGTTAGGCCCAAATGCAAGAGAAGTGATGTCGCAGAGAACAGTTATTTATTTAGGCAACAAATAAGTGACAAGAGTTAGTAATATCTCTAGAGTCACAGTCTCCAAGAGCAGTGGGAGGGATGGTTAATCTGAGCTCTATGCAATCATTTAAGCAGAGTTTAGCAACATCTGGGAAGGCACTTGGGCAAATTACTCTTGCAATAAAACTCTTCACAGTGTTCTCACTGCTTCATACATGTTTGGATGAGGATGTCCTGTGAATCCATTTAGTGTAACCTCAGACAAAATGACACCAGTTTTGTTATTTTGTCTCCTTATGAACAACACTCACGTTCGTGAAGGCCCAGCTGTCTTGGTCCTACTACCAAACAACCAAGCATCAAATGTCAAGGAGATCTGTTGTAAACCTGTATAAGGTGCTGTGGGGAGAAACCAGAAAATGTCTCCAAGTTCTTGATCCTGAGAGATGAAAATGAGCAAAATTAACTCAATGAGGGCTACTACACGTCAAAACAAAAAGTGAGAAGTCTTAGTGTGTGCTGAAAAGAAATAGACACAGGGAAGCCACCTAACCTCTTCATCCCCACCTCACTTACAAGA
>NW_006399849.1:5506984-5528132 GCF_000299155.1 Elephantulus edwardii | reverse complement strand
GGAAGAGAGAATGCAGGAAGCCAGGTTCCAATGGTAGCACAAGGTGGGGAGAGAAAAACAGTCATTAAGATACAAATCCTGTGAATCCACCAGATGCTCTGCCGGGAAAAGGAGGGACAATCTCCTCCTGTACCAGTCAGATCTGATTTGACGGTACACTCACACAAAAATAATAAAATTTTAAAAAAAATACAAATCCTGGATACCAAGTGAGAAACAGTCTTGACCAGTCAGAGAAGAGCAGATATGAAAGTGCTAGGAGAGATAAGGTAACCCCTTCTTTTACAAACAAAGACACAGATTCAATTAAAAGGTCGCTCTCTATATACACAAATATTATAGTGTTGCTAAGGAGCCATGGCGGCACAGTGTTCATCTCAAATCCACTAGCTGATCTGTGAGAGAGCATTAAGGCAGTCTGTTCTCATTAAGATTTATAGTCTTGGAAACTCAAAGGCGGCTCAGCATGAGTCAGAATTTACTTGATTGCAGTGACATTTAGTTTCATTTTAGCTTATAAAGATTAATTTAAGGGAAAACTATGGTACATTCACACAGTGGAATATTACGCAGCATTGAAAAACAACAAACCTGTAAAACATGACACAACATAGAGAGGCCTGGAGGACATTATGCTGAGGGAAATCTCTCAGTCACAAAATGACAAATGCTGCATAACACTGCTGTTATAAAATAGAACAGACATGGAGGTGTTGAGGAGAGAGTGGGGAAAAGAGTAGATACATAATCAGCTCTGCATTAGAACAGAGGAGGAGAACTGTCTGAAAGGAATGTGTGATTAGGCATTATATGTATGACAACAATCTGAAACAATGGGTGCATTGCAGGGAGGTCTGGGCAAGGGGTAAAAAGAGGGAGGAATAAAACGTTCACCTGAAAAATATAACAAATATTCTTTTAAAAATTTGTTAAAGATAAAGAAAGAAACACACGAATTTGCTCTCAATTAGAGGGTCATATGTAGATACTGAACCACCATAGAAAAGTGTTGAAAATACACTGGACAGCAAAGTGGTCGTGATCTTTGCATTTGGAGAGCTGATAATCTGCATATGAAGGTGAGTAATGCTGAAATATATATTGGGTGTAGGTAGGATGACTGTCTCTGGGTGGACCTGAAGGGTACACTTGTTTGGTTGTTGGTGTGTTACTGACTTGATTCTTACTCATAGCAACCCTATAGGAGAGAGCAGGGATTGCTAGGCCAACATCTTTATAGCTTTTCAATCACATTGCATATTTACAAAACCTGGACAATGGAAGTGGGAGCACAAAGAAGTGACATTTTAGTCACAGTGTTGGCTAAGGATATTTTCCATACTGAGGACTGCCAAAAGAACATGTCTCTCTTGGAAGACATACAGCCAGAAGGCTCCTTAAGAGCAAGATCAGTGAGACTTTGTCTCAGGTACTTTGGAAATGTGACTCTAGTCCCTGGAGAAGGACTTCATGCTCTGGGAGCTAAAGGGTGAAAGACAAGAACACCTTCAGCGAGACAGAGTGGTACAGTGGCTGCAACAGTGTGCCATATGTTGCATTACACACTGCCATCAAGTTTGAACGGACTCATAACTGAACCTCCAGTGGGTTTCCTAAGCTGTAAATCACACCGGAAGAGACTATCCAGCTTTCCCTGGGGATTAGGATTTGAACCTTTCTGGTGGAAATGAACCACTAGAGAGGTACTGCCTTTCCCTTAGCAGGCTACCAGAACTCGCTTCTGTGCCACCAGTGATCCTCAAATAAAGGCATAAATGACTCAGCAACTCTGCATTACTCTGTAGAAATGGAAAAAACAATCCCAAAACTGAAAGCTATCATCCCCATACTTACTATCTGATGACAGCCTGCTCATCATACCTGGGGGGAAAAAATATAAGAAATGAGGTGTAAATGCAACAAAAATACTCTTTTTATATTGTGATTTGCATAAAAGTCTAGGGAAAAAATTGGTTTTCCACTCAATCATTTATATGCACTTTGTTTTATGACATTAATTACAATCCCCACAGTGTAACCACATACTTCTCACTTCTTCCCAGTGATTCTCATTTCCATTCATCCTTCTATTGTACCCTTTGTTGTCTCCTAAGCTTTATCTTTGGAAAATGTTGTCCTGATCATAGGTGGTTGGTGTCTCTATGGAGACAACCAAACAAGTGTACTCCCTGGTGAGATTCACCTTAAGTCCTGTCTAAAGCCCTGTTTGACTGAAAGTTGAGCCACAGAGTTGAGATTCATTCCAGCTTTGAAAGACGACTAAGAGCCATAGTCTCTAGGGTTCCACCAGTATCTCTCACACTAGTTGTTGTCATTGTTAGGTATCATCAAGCTGACTACCCAACTCATAGCAATCCTTATGAACAACAGGTCTGAACCTTGTCCTGTTCTACCCCATCTACCACTATCTCTGATATGCTCCAGTCCATCATTGTTGTTATTGTTGTGGTTGTTGTTGTTGTTGTTGTTATTCTCACCACTCCAGTTCCTAGCTCCATCATAGCAGGCACATTTGTTCTAATCTCATTTTATTTCTATTTATTCCATTGTCTCTATTCTCCTCCAGACTCTAAGTTCCTAGGGAGACCACGTCTGAACTATCTTTAGGTCTCCATCACCCAACATGTTGTTGTTGTTGTTGTGTTTCCTCAAGTTAATTACAACCTATAGCAATCCCAAGTGACATAGTGTAATTTCCTCATTGGATTTCCTATTCTTCATGGGGGAAAACTACCCCTGGTGGTACTGTAAGCTAAGCATTGGGCTATAAGCAGAAAACCAATGGTTCAATTCCCCTTCAGGTGAGGCAGCCTGCTCTTGTAAATATTTGTGGCCTGAGAAACCCTATGCAGACAATTCTACTCAGTTCCATAGGGTCTATACAAGTCAGAATTGACTCAATGGTGGTGCATTTGCTTTTGGAATTTTTTCAGGAGCAGATAGCCAAGTCTTTCTGGTGAGGAGCCATTGAGTGAGTTTAAACTATCAGCTTTTCAATTAGCAGTGAGCACTTAACCATCACATCATTAAGGCTCCAAGACACATGTACCAGTTGCTCAGAGATTCCTGCTCCTGAAAGTTCTCACTCCAAGGGCATCATGGATGTGGTGAGGCACTTACCTACAATCCCTGATGACAGTTCATCCAGAGTGAAGGTCAGCATCACGGAACAGGTCATAGATGTGGTGCCAAACAGTAGGTCCAGGGGGCATTATAATCAAAAAACCAAAAACAAGATCAGATGATGGAGGAAGGGCAGGGATGAGAGTCAGTCAGAAGGCAGAGTCCACAGTGAGTCAGCGTGAAGTATGCTGAGTCATGTCCTCCAAAAACATATGTTGGAATCCTAACTTCCATGACAAAAGGTTGGCAGTTTGAACTCATCCATTGACTCCACAGTCTTCTGGAAATCTAATTTTGTGAATATTTCAAGCATGAAAACCCCACAGATTGCAATTCTGCTCTAATGTAAGGGGTTACCAAAAGTGGGAATCAGCTTGACAGCAACCAGTCACATAAACCTGTGTGCTTTATTCCATATGTAAATAGAGTTCTCCTTGCTAATGAGACTAAATTAGTGCAGATATGAAAACAAACCTTTAAATCACAGATTATTGTTGTCGTTGAGTGCCGTTTTGAGCCAACTGCAACCCTGGGAACAATGGATCTGAGCCTTGTCCTATTCTACATCACCCTCACAATTTCCAACATGCTCAAGCCCATTTTTGCAGTAACTGTGTCAATTCATCGAGCTGCTGGTCTTCCTCTCTTTCTCAGCATGGTGTCTTATTCCAAGGACTGACCCCTGCTGACAACATGTGACAAATACAGGGATCATATTTCACCTCCTTGCCTCTAGAAAGCACCCTGGTTGCCCTTTCTCCAAGACAGACTTATTTGTTATTTTGGCTGTCCACCATGGTTGTTCAGTACTCTTCTCCAACACCAAGACAAGTAAACTTGAGTTTTCTTCTTCAACCTACCAACTCTGCTTTGGCCATATATTGTTGAGTTGATGCTAATTCATACTGAGCTTATAGAACAGAGTAGGACTGCTCCAAAACATTTTTGTAGTCTGTAATCTTTACAAAGACAGATGGACAGGTCTATCTCTCACAGATTGGATTCAAACCACCAACCACCCAGTTAGCATTTAACTGTCACCAGAATGACTTGGCTATCTGCTCCTCAGAAAACGACTGATGTGAGCACTCAACTGTCCTATTATCAAGGTTCATTTGGATTATCAAGGAGTACCTAACTTTTGGGAAACTAGATTTTCTTTTGGGGGGTTTTTGTTTGGTTTTGGGTTTTGGTTTGGTTTGGTTTGGTTTGGTTTTTTGAGGAAGGGGTGACAGGTGTTTTGTTTTCATCAAGGAAGATGTTTCCATACTCAAGTTTTCTAGTCCCCTTTGCATTGTGGTGCTAGGGTTCAACCAGAGTGCTTCTTGGAGGCAAAGATGGTGATACTTCATCTCACATACATTAGCAAAGCTGTCAAGAGGATCCAACCCTTGGGAAAAGATGCTGGGAACCTCAATAGGATGGATTGACACAGGGACTCTAACAGTGGGCTTAAAGCACAGCGGAGTTTGTGAATCTGGTGCAAGATTGGACAAGTCTAGGATGTGTTGTTTGTAGGGTCAGTTAGGGAGCTCTGGGGGCCTAGTGGCAAGAAGTTACGCTGCAATCTTGAAGGCATGCGCTTCGAGGCCACAAGGTGCTCTGAGGGAGAAGGATGGGTAATCTCCTCCCTTACAATTATCTTCCTCTGAAAACCTACTGGAAGGTCAGCAAAGGGTCGGATCCAACTGTATGGTACACAACAAGGGTCACTGTTAGTCATAGTCAACTTATTGACATCGAAACAACAACAGGGAAGAAACCAGACTGTGGTCAGTCTGCCTGGATGAAGGACAGCAGGAAAGGACTAGGAAGGACAATCAAAACCAAAAGAGAGAGAGAAGGGAGAGTCTTACCTTTCAGCACTATCAGTGTCCAAGCAGCAGGAAAGAGAGAACCAGTGGTGTCCGGTGGGGATCATGTTCCCAACAATGACCCAGAGGGAATACAAAGGAGTTACATCATGCTCTGTATTCCTTTGAGCCCCTTTACATCCCAGAACAGGATAGAGAACCAGGATGGGACTAGCAAGCACATTCTCAATTCCCTGGACTCCTCTGGAGACCTATTTATCCTGCAAGTCAATAACCCCAGGGCTTTTAATTGCCTGGAAATCCAAGTAGCATCTCCTGAGTCAAGTCATTCATGAACAGTCACCTCTCAAATCGAGACCAGGACAACTAACTTTCTTGAAAGATGGCATCTTGGCCATGACTCATCTTTTTTTTTTTTTTTATCCTCTAAAACCTATTAATGCATACGAACCATTCAACCTAGTTGAATAGATTCAACCTGTACTACAGAAGAGACACCTAACAAGTGATAAGTGGCTTATTTCATTAGAAATCTGTTAAGTACTCTGGAAATACTCTATATTCTCAGAAGACCATGGAAATGCGCGCTCTCTCTCTCTCTCTCTCTCTCTCTCACACACACACACAGACCTGTCTGCTGATCCCCTCAGGCCCATCCAGTTGTGAACAGAGGTCTCCAGAATCAAGGTATCAAGGTTAAGGACTCCTATTTTAATTAAGAGCATCTCTCTGAAACTGCTCCAGATTGAATATTATGGATGATAGATTTGTCTCTCCCTTCTGCTCCTTTCCTTTTTCATGCTGAAGTCTCTCTAATTACGTAGGAAGAAGACAACATGACTTACAGTTGACTGGGAGGGACAACAAAGCCAGAAGAAGCCAGAGAATCCACATGGAAAAGAGAAGTAAGAAAGAGTAGGATTAATATCAGTGTTTTCATTCCATTTAATTTTCATACACATGTCTTTATTGCATCATGGGGAATTTATCTAACCACTGTCATATGAGGAGTGATTTTCAGAAAGACTATTTAATATAGTTTGTCACTTGATAAATATTAAAAAGCTTGGCAACATTGTATTGTCAAGGGTGTTTGGAGTTCTCTGACACCACAGTTCTAGAATGAGCTGTAATAGATGTATATCTCCCACATGTGCAATATTATATAAAATTATTTTTCTCTGTAGCACTGTTTAAAAGAGCAAAATATTCACAGTTCCCAGAGCCTTAAAAGCATACAAACATACTAAGATAGTGGAAGAAATGAAGACTTGATACATCGTGGACGGAGCTTGAAGACATGCTGAGTGAAATAAGTCAGCCACTGAAACAGAAGTCTTGTATGATCTCATTTATATTTTGTAAAAAAGAAATGAAGGGGGGAAAGCAAATGTATACAGAGATCAAAGTTAAAATCACATTGATTAACAGAAGGGTTGCCCAGACATTTCTTGTAACTGCTGTCAATAAGTTATACATCTTTTAAATGTTCAACTGGCAAAAGTTGTGTGATAGGTATATTTACAATAATAACAAAAAAGAGTCAATACTGAGGCTATCTCTCTTTAGAGATATAATAAAATTATTATATGTCTTCTGAGATATAAAAAAATAGATTAAGCAAGTAAAGACGTGGGGGAGACAGATGCCGTGCCATGTGAGATGGCCAATGAGCCAACAGACAGGAAGCTGACAACAAAGGCCCTTCAGCAGAACCAGCAGAGAGAAAGCCTTCCTCTAGGATTGGTACCTTAAACTTGTATTTCTAGCCTAAATGTTACCAAAAATAAATGTCTAGTCATTAAAGTCATTCATTTGTGATATATCTGCTCCTACAGCACTAGACAATTAAGACTCTATATCTGGAAAGATGTATGTGAAATAAGCAATATTGGTTGGCTTTAGGGAGGCGAGCTGGGTGGTTTGTAATCAAATGGAAGAATTACTTTTACTGTGTAATCTCAAAAATAGTTTGGATTCTGAACCCTAGAAATGATACCTTAACAATAATACTTCAAATTAAAAAAAAAAAAGTTAAAAAAAAACCTACAAAACCCACACAATGCATGGGAATAATTGTAGGAAACACAATATGAATAAAGAATATTGTGAAACACAATGTACATGAATTTTGTAAGCAAATAAATTTAAAAACAAGAAAAAAAAGAGGTCAAATGTGAACTTAGTTTTGAGAATGTAGGAATTGAAACTGGAGGTTTGTTGTTGTTAGAACCGATTATAGCTGACCCTCTAGTTGGTCTTCAGCAGTCAAAAATTACATGAGAGGAAATTGCCCAGCTTTCTTCTATGAAGTGGCTAATGGATTTGAACCTCCTGCCTTTGATTTGGGAGCTCAGTTCCTTACAAAACAACCAGAGGCAAAATGTCAAGATGAATAAATATGCGAAAACAAAAAACTGACAAGACGTGAAGCCTTCAAAGAAAAGATCCACTGATCTTAGGGATATTGAGATTCATAAAACCCATCTAAGAAACACAAATGGTAGAGTCCCTTAAATTTGGTTTAGGCCAAATTCCCCCTGAAGCTCTTCTGTCAGCAAGACTGAGATGAGTGTCTGTTGAACAATCTGGCCTCAGTACAAACCAAATAGAATGGCTCCTTGGCCTATTGAGAACTAAAGAAATCACAGAAAGACTGGAATAAATCTCCCATCCTCTCTCTGTCACAGGAAAAAGTTTTTACCATTCACAAATTAAAATTGAAAGTTATAACCTAAGTAAAACAAAATAGAGAGACAGCTACAAAATTCAACTTTATTGAACAGATGGACTGGACTTTCACAGAAGGTGTCAAGTAGAGTTGGTTGCTCCATGGGGTAATACTCGGGAGTGTTTAAATCCGCAAAGGCACATCAATTTGACACTAAGCTGTAATGAGTGAGGAATTAAATGACTGCTTCAGGAAGAGGCTTCTCTTTAGCATTCTGGGAGTGTGACTATGGTTGAAAAAGCTCGGAGGAGTTAGAGGGGACAGTCTATTCTGTTCACTCTACTCATCTCATCCTAAACTACTGAATAAGAAAATTCCACTTTTGTAAAGAGAGAATATTTAGTCTAACATTTTACCTAGAGAGATCTAAAGGGTCCTTCGAAATGATTTGTTCATTTAGTCAAGATATTTACCAAGTGCTTGCTAAGTGTCAGGCACCATAGGCTTCTTGCTCCGTGCACTTTACAGAGAAAAGAGAGCGAGCTAAGTCCCTGAAAAGTACAAATATAACTGAAGCTTTCAACTCACTTCATTGCCACGAGTCAGAACCAACTCATAGGTGACCTTCCAGCACTTTATTCAGCTATAAATCGCATGGCAGGAGACTGCCCATCCAACTTCCTTCAGAGCCTCTGATGGATTCAAACAGCCAGACAGGTGTCAACTTCAGTTTAGCAGCACAACTTCCTATATAGTCTGTGCCAGGCAGACTTGCCCATGACATGTTAAGATTGTAGAAAAAACTGAGTGCAGAGAGATATGATTGCCTCCTCTTCACTTCATCCATAAGAGAGGGATTCCTGCCCTCGGGTTATGGATGTAGTCAAACACATACAACCTAACACTGGGCAGATGGGATTAGTCACATTTTATTAGTCATATCTAATCACAGCCTGAGGGAGGAGGTCACGTCATGCCTTGCAAAGCCACATGCAGTTGTACTCAGGAAGAACGATACACAAGGGTTGTGAGAGGCAGGCTTTGGAAGACAGGAAGATTAGTTGTTCCCTGATTCCCACAAGAGGATGGGACTGAAGTGTTTGGATAATCCCATAGGCTGGAAAGGCTAACTAAAGATAAGAAGGCATCATGAGTTACTGTTGTTGGGTGTCGTTGAGTCCACCATAACTCATAACTACCTTACCAACAACAAACAACAGATTGGAACCGTGTCCTATCATGAGCTTTCCACACTATCTGGTAGGCTTAATACCATTGTTACAGTCATTAATTGTGTCACTTTATGTCATTGAGGGTCTTTGTCTCCTTCTCTGACCCTCCACCTTTCCAAAGATGATATCTTTTTTGAAGGACTGGTCCCAACAAGCCCAAAGTCTGTAAGATTTAATTTCACCCTGAGTTGCTGTTGTTGTGTGTAGTCTAGTCAACTATGTAGGATTATGTGAATTATGGCTCTGAACTTTGTCCTATCCAGAGCGAATCTTACTGTCTCTGACACACCGGACCCAATTGTCACAGTCACTGTGTCAATTTATTTCAAATGGGGTCTTCCTTTTCTGTTCTGACTTTCTACCCTTCCAAGCTTGATGTCCTTCTCCACATACTGGACCCTCCTGGTGGCATGCCCAAATCATGATCTATCATAAAGGTATCTAACTAGCGGACCTTTTCTATAATATAAGACAGGAAACAGGGCCTGTGAGTACACTGTGGGCACAATCCCACAGACATGTAGTTTGAATCCATCAGCTGCTCTGCAGAAGAAAGATAGGCAATCTCCTCCCATACCATATACTGATGATAAAAACCCATTGGACGGTCAGCTATGAGTTTATTACAACTTGATGGCAAACAACAACTGTGATAGATAATTCTATAAAGAAGAATGTGGCATCAGGATTAGAAGAAGTATCAACAATCTCAATTATGCAGGTTGCACAACCTTGCTCGCCAAAAGAGGAGGATTTGAAATGCTTGCTGAAGAGGATCAAAGAATACAACCTTCAATGTAGTTCACATCTCAATATCAAGAAGACAAAAATCTTCATCACTGAACCAATAATAAATCATAACCGAGGGAGAAAAGATTGACATTGTCAATGATTTTATCTTGATTGAATTCACTATCCACACCCTTGTCAGAGGAATTAGAAGTTCAGGAGATGCATTGCACTGGGCAAGTATACTGTCAGGGATCTTGCCAAATCACTAAGGAGTAGCAATGTCAGTTTGAAGACTCAGGGGCACCTGATTCAGGATATATTTTTTTTTCAGTCACTTGTTATGCATCTGTGAGGGTTCTACAGGAATAAAAATGGCAGAATAGTTGATGTCTTTGAACTGTGGTATTGGAGAAGGGTACTGAATATTGCATGGATGGCCAAAAGAACAGATATGTCCAGGGAAAAGTGCAGCCAGAATGCTCCTTGGAGGCAAGGGTGACAAAGCTTTGTCTTGCACACTTTGGGCATATTGTTAGGAGAGGCTATCTCTTGGAAAGGGACGTCACACTTGAAAAGGTGGACTGACAGCAAAAGAGGGGTAGATCCTCAACAAGACACACTGACACATTGACTACAGAAAATGGGCTCAAATGTGTCGGAGGTGATGAGGATGGCATAGGCTAAGACAAATTTCAATCTACTGTCCATAGGTTTTCTATGAGACATACTCAACCAGACAGCACATAACAACAGTGTGATGGTTAAGGTTTTGGTTTTTTTTTTTAATGTGTTCACTTGACTAGATGAGGGTTTTTAATGATTTGGCCAGATACTGGATTAGTTTCTGTTCCATAAATTTGTACAATTTAATCACCTTCCATGATGATGTGATATGATAAACCAATCAGGTAGAAATGGAGGTGGTTGGGGGTATGATCTGTTGCCATAATATACATGGGTATTCTGTAAGAGTTCTTTCTTTTTATTTTGGCCTTGCATTCTCTCAGGTCAAATGCCTGACCCAGTGAACCTGGTAATAAGCCTGCACAATTGCTAACTTATCATCTGGCCTATTGATTTTAGGCCTGGTTGCCTAGTGGTAACTAATTGTTCTGCCAAACAAAGACAGTGGTTGAATTTACCAACTGCTCTGTAGGAGGACAGGTTATTGCTTCCTATTTTTAATAGCCCCTAAAACCTGTTGGTCGTCAGCTAGGAATTGGTTCTGATTCAATGACTACAACACAACCACAATGAAACAACAATCTCACAATTGTGTCAACCATCTCTTACAACCACCTCTAAGAGAGAAAGAGAGAGAACATAAAGAGATTGGCTCATAGAATTGTAAGGAGAAAGAGAGAGAGAGAGAGAGGAGATTTTGATTGATGATTGTTCCTCCAGAGGACTCAAACTATAACATCAAGGAAGCAGGTTGTTGTTGTTGTTGTTGTGTACCACACAGTCGGAACCAACCCATAGCTGACCCCCTGGTTGGTTATGAGAGGCAGTTTATAGCATGGGGAGAGACTGCCCGCCCTTATCCTGCAGAGTGGTTGGTGGCCTCAAACTGCGTGCCTTTAGGATTTCAGCTCAGCTCCTTGCCGCTAGGCCACCAGAGCTCCTTAAGGAAGCATATAATACTGAAAATCATTTCAGGCCTTATACTGAACAATTCAAGATCCAGTGGTGGAAATATCTACAAGTCTCTGGCTTGTCATCAGACCTACTGATTATGGATCTTCAGATTCTTCACAAGTCAGTCAGTCAGAAAGCCTTAGCTTGTAGAACTCCAAGTCCAGAAAAAGCTCCTTGCTCTCCTTCCATTGCAATTCCCTACTCTTTACATTCAGGCACACAAAGGGGAACTGAGGCTTACCAAGCTGTGTTTCAAGTCTGACACGAACACCTGTTTTCTAAAAAAAATATTACATTTCTTCTGTGATGCTTCTTCTCAAATTGTGTGCAAGGCAGGATGAGTAAACTCAGACTCTAAAAACTGTATTCGATACAAAGCTAATAAAAGCGCAAAGCTCACTTTTATTACTGTGATAAGGACAGAAGTTACAAAAGCGCAGAAAGTGTTGGCCCCTTTTAAGTGCACAGACACTGGGTAGGAGCTGCTGTACATAGAGGAAGCTTTGCCTAACAGGGCTTGCTGAGGAGGGGGAAGCAGAAGTGGGAAGGAAAAAGCAACAGGAAGAAGGGACAGATGTTCAGAAAGGTTGGGTCCACTGTTGTCCCTCACACAGAATGCTGCATTCTTACCCCAAACACAACCTTCCTCACCGAATGTAAAGGAAGAGGAGAAACAGATTGGAGAAATTAAATCTCTTGCAAATTGTGAATAGTATGCTTTTCTTGCAAAATATTACAAAGCTCATAAAAGTAGTGTCTTGAGAAACATAACAAATGGAATGTGGAGCTAGATCTTTTCATAAGATTTTATAAAGAAGGAAACCCTGAAGTTTGAAAGCTTAGCAATTTAAAATTTTAGAGGAAAAATATCAACATCACAATAGGAGAATGCCTAGAATAAAAAGAGAGCTGTGTTCCAAGCATCAGGTTGAAATTGACCCATAGCTGACCATCTGGGAGGGTTTTCAGAGGCAATTAATTGCATGGGAGGAGATTGTCCACCCTTATCCTGTGGAGCAGCTGGTGGTCTCGAACTGCATGCCTTTGGGACTGCAGTGTAGTTTCTTACCAATAGGTCATCAGAGCTCCCAAACAAAATTAGGTAAATAAGTAAACCAGTCGCCTTTAAGTCCATTCCAATTCAGTGAGCTCATGGGTGTCAGGTTAGGGTTCTATCTATAAAACTTTTCATGGATGATTTTTCAGAAACAGATCACTAGGCCTTACTTCTGTCGTGCCTCTAGATAGACTTGAACCTCCAACGTATCTGTTAACAGCCAGATACCTTAACTTTAAATCATATTAGACTTAGATCTAACGTTATCTAATGTGAATCATGGTGTTAGAGAAGAATACTGACTATACTTTGGAGGATACAAAAAGAGTAAACAAATCTGTCTTGAAGTAGAGCCACAGTGCTCCTCTAGAGACAAGGATGGTGAAACTTTATCTCTCATTCTCTGGAAGTGTCAGGAGGGACCAGGCCTTGGAAAAATGCATCATACTGGGAAACGATTCAGGAACAACAAAAGAGAGGACAACCCTCAAAGAAATGCACTGAAACACAGACTAAGCTTGATCATGATGAGTCTGTGAGAATGGTACAGGCTAGGACAAGGTTCAGATCTGTCATTAAAAGATCACCAGGATTCTGAAGCTCCATTTGGCATACTTTGGGCATGTTGCCAGGAGGGAACAGTCCTTGAGAAGGACATCATGCTTGGAAGGGTAGGACGGCAGTGCAAGAGAGGACAGACAGAGAAGTACATAAACAGAAAACTGCCAGAAGTTCAAACTGGGTTTAGAGGCGTCTGTGACACCAGGATTATCATTGTTGATGTCCGATGGATCCTGACTAAAAGCAGAGAATACCACAAGAATGTCTCTGTTTTACTATTTAAAGCCATTTTATCTGTGGGACAGAACAAATTATGGCAAACATTGAGAGGAATGAGAAGAATACTTAATTGTGCTCTTCGGAAACCTACACCTAGACCAAGAAGCTGTTGTCTGAACAGAGTAAGGGAACAATGTTGTTGTTGTTGTTATGTGCCATCGAGTAGCTTCTGACTCATAGCGACCCTATTTACAACATCCCTTAAATCTGCTCTGTCCTGTGCCAATCGCACCGTCTCCAACACACCCATCCCAATTACCCCAGTCACTGAATCAATCCACCTCATAGGGGGCCTTCCGCTTTTGCACTGTCCTTCCACCCTCCCAAGCATGATGTCCCTCTCCAAGGACCCATCCCTCCTTGCAACATGTCCAAACTATGTTAGATGGAGCCTTAGAATCCTTGCCTCCAAGGAGCAGCCCGGTTTGACCCTTTCCAGGACGAATCTGTTTGTTTTCTTAGCAGTCCATGGTGTATTCAATACTCTTCTCCAGCACCACAGCTCAAAGGCATCAATTCTCCTTCTATCCTCCTTAGTCATTGTCCAACTCTCTGATGCATAACAAGTGATAGTAAAGACCATGGCCTGTATCAGACGCACCTTAGTCTCCAGAGAGACACCATTGCTCTTCAGCACTTTGGAACAATAGATGGTTTAAAATGAAGAACAGTGGGCAGCAGACTTGTATCCTTTCTCCACACCTGTTTAATATGGATGTTAAGAAAATTATTTGAAAAGCTATGTTCAATGGAAAAAAATGTGGCATCAGGCGCGGGGTGGGGGGAAGTCTCATGAATAACCTATATTATGCAGAGGACACAGCCTTGCCTGCTGAAAATAAGGACTTGGAGAGCTTGCTGCAGAAGACGAAAGAATACAGCTTTCAATATGATTTCATCTCAGTGTCAATAAAACAAACATTCTCACCACTAGACTGATAGGCAACATCATATTAGTTGGAGAAAAGACTGAAACGTTCAGTGATTTAAACTTATTTAGATCCACAATCAACACCTTTGATACAAGCAGTCAGTAGATCAGGAGACATATTGCACTGGGAAGACTACAGCCAGGGATCTCTCCAAATTATTGAAGAACAATGTCAACTTGAGGAATAAAGTATGCCTAATTCAGGCTATGGTCTTTACAAGCATTTGCTATGCACCTGAGAGGTGTTCAATGAATAAGGACGATAGAAGAATTGATGCGTTTTACAGATGTTGTAGGAGAAAATTACTGAAAGCCAAAAGAACAAAGAGGTTTTGGAAAAGGTGCATCCAGAAAGCTCCTTGGAGGCCAAGTTGATAAAGTTTTCTCTAACATACTCTGTGCATGTTGTTGTTGTTGTTATGTGCCGTCGAGTCACTTGTGACTCATAGCGACCCTATGTCCAACAGCCCTAAACCCTGCTCTACCCTGTTCCAATCGCACTGCCTCTGACACACCCATGCTGATTACCCCAGTCACTGAATCAATCCATCTCATAGAAGGTCTTCCCTCTTGTGCCATCTCTCCCAAGCATGATGTCCCTCTCCAAGGACCTGTCCCTCCTTACAACATGTCTAAAGTATGTCAGACAAAGCCCCAGGATCCATGCCTTCAAGAAGCAGCCTGGTTTAACCCTCTGTAGGATGAATCTGTTTTCTTGGCAGTCCATGGTACACTCAATACTCTTCTCGAGCACGACAGCTCAAAGGAATCAATTTTCCTTCTATCCTCCCTAGTCATTGTCCAACTTTCTGATGCATAACAAGTGATTGCAAAGACAATGGCCTGTATCAGACACACCTTAGACTCCAGAGTGACACCATTGCTCTTCAGTACTTTAGAGAGGTCCCTAACAGCAGACTTTCCCATCACCATACATTTTTTTTTTAATTTCTTGGCTGCTAGTGCCAAGAGTGTTGACTGTGGAGCCAAGCAAACTAAAGTTGTTAGCAATCTCAATCTCTTCACCATCCATCCTGATGCTGCCAGTTGGTCCAGTGGTGAGAATCTTTTTCTTCCTGGCATTGAGCTTCAATCCATACTGAAGGCTGCAATCCTTGACCCTCTGCAAGAAGATATTCCCTGGAGAGAAATATCAACCTTAGAAAGATGGAGGGTTGACAAAAGCAAGGAATACCTTCAACCAGATGAACTGACAAGTTTCCACAGCAGTGAGCTCAAGTTTATTAGCAATTGTAAGGCAGCATAGGATAGGACAGGGGTCTGATCTGCTGTTCATAGGTTCACTATGGTTCGTACTTGACTTGAAAGCACTTCACCACAACACATCATTCTTTGTTATTGTAATACGTTGTTTCCAAAGTTTCTGGTTTCTAAATGAGAATATAGAGGCATATTTCATTGACATTTTAAATATTTCTATTTTCATTAAATCCAAGATACCAAAGAACAAACATGTAAATAAATCATGACAGATTAACAGGGAGGTTATTGTTATAAATTCTATTTTACCACAAAGTTACTTTTCTTTTTTGCCAATCTCTATTCTAATTATGCTGCATTTATTTAAAGCTTATTTTTATAAATTTTATTTTCTACTGGTTTACATACAAACCACATAAAGTCCATACACATTTGAAAAACAATATATATGGAAGAACAATGTATATTTAAAGTTTCTTAGTGTGACAGGTATTGGTACTAGTACTAGTGGTACCAAACAGAAGAACATTGATAATAATCTAAGAGAACTGTGATTAATTTCTTTCTTTGTCATTGGGTACTTAAGGAATAAAAAATATAATTATTGTTTTCTATCCTCTATTTTCAAATTACACCTTCTAATTGTTTTGTTCACAGCCCCTTGCTAGATATATGCACACCCATGTTTATTTCAGCTTTGTTCACAATAGCAAAGTGCTAGGTACCACCCAAGTGTCTATCAACGAATGAATGGATAGAGAAGCTGTGGTGTATTCACACACTGGAATACTATGCTGCACTGAAAAACAAAGAACTCATGAAATATTATACAAAATAGATGAATCTGGAGGACATTATGCTGAGTAAAATATCTCAGTTACAAAAGGACAAATACTGCATAGTGCCACTGTTGTATATCGGGACTGACATCAGGGTTGGGGGGAAACTAAGAGAAAAGAGGATAAATAATGCATTGAAACAGATGAGGGAGGGAATTGTTTAAAAGGAATATGTGAATAGGTGTCATTTTCATGACAAGATTACAGAAAAAGAAATTCATATTAAAGTGGACTGTGGACTCAGGGCAGGGGATTGTATAGCAATGAAAGAATGTTTTTTCCTCTTCGAAGAAAAAAATAAACTGGGGGGAGGAGTGGGCAGGGAGGAAAATGTGCAACAATGAGTGAATGGGGAAAAATGAAATGGAAAGAATATGCTGTAAAAAATGCATATTGCATTTAAAAAAGAAAATAAAAATTGTTAAGTATCTGAGAATCCAGAAAGGCACAATTACCATTCCCACCCTAAACACACATGGAAAACCTATAAGCTCAGGGAGCATCCCAAGGACTCTTTTAATAGTCCAAAGTCTTTCCTGTGGTAACCTGGTTTTCAGTCAAGACAGTGGGACTCAGCACAAAAGATCAATGCATTCTTTCAAATGAAGCATGGCACTCAGATGGCTTCAAGCTGAGTTATGTGTGGCACTAGGCCATACTTTTTATACTTAGAGTAAAAATCATAATTCTTATTTCAAAGGACCTTGGAATAATGGCAAGCACATAAAGGTCATGTTCTCTACCTGGATAGCAGGATAAATTGAAACTTGATCTGAACCTGACAAAATAATAATGATTGAGATAAGTAGAGGAGGTGAGGATTAAGTAAAGAAATTGAGGAAATTCTGAGATAGACTTACAGGGGGAAAGCAGAGATGCAAGACTAGCTGCTAAGTTGGAGCTCCTAGATGGTATAAAGGGGTTAAATATGTTTGGTTGCTAACCAAAAGACTGGAGATTTGAGTCTATCCAGAGATACTTCAGAAAAGGGCCTGGTGATTTAGTTTGAAAAAGAAGTCAGCCCATGAAAATCCTTCTCTGACACACAGAGTCACTCATGCACACATGAGTGGCAATTAACTTGACAACTACATTTGTTTTAGTTCTTAAGTTGTGAAATCACAGTGCAGAGAAAAATATGCCAACAGAGGGTATTGGGTGGGCCAGGCTCCCTCTACAGGAATAACACTGATGTTAATGTGTGAGCTCCACAGACTGCTAAAGAAGATGCCATAATAAAGCAAAAGTCAGGGGAAGATGGAAAAAATCAGGAGAAAAATCAAGGCTACCATGTTTGTCATCAATCTGTACTGTTACACAGTCTCTCCACATATAGTAAATAGTTTGTTGCAAGGTAAATATGCATGCCGGAAATTAATCACAGTCTTTCAAAACTGACACTTTACATTTGCTATAAGCAGCTGTGGCATCCACTTCCTAAACAACATGCCTCTGGAAACTCTGTGAACTTTGATAAATGTTAATAGTTATAAAAGTCTTCAGGCCTTTTGTTCATAGAACATTATGAGTTATGCTCAACTTGATGGCAATCAACAACAAAAACAACATATTGATAAATGATTTACATGCTGTTAATTATACAGGAGATCAAGCAAGGACTGTAGTCTTCAATATGGAATGAAGCTCAATATCAAGAAGACAAAGATTCTCACCACTGGACCATTGGCAACATCATGATGAAGAAGAGATTGAGATGATGGAGAAGAGATTGAGGTTGTCAACAATTGCAGCTTCTCAGTTCCACAATTACCACTCTTAACACCAACAGTCAGGAAATCAAAAGATGAATTGTACTAGGAAAACCTGGTGTCAGGGAACTCTCTAGAGTACTGGAATGCACGATGTCACTAAAGAGACTAAGGTGTGCTTAATTCAGACCATGGTCTTCGCAATTACTCACTATGCATCAGAGAACTGGACAATGACTAAGGAAGACAGAAGAATTGATGCCTTTGAGTTGTGGTACTGGAGAAGTCTTGAATATACCATAGACCACCAAAAAAAACCCAAATAGGTCTATCTTGGAGAGGGTCAAACGAAGCTTCTCTTTGGAGGCTAGGATTTTGAAGCTCTGTTTCACATTTTTGGGGCATGTGGTCAAGAGGGACCAGTCCTTGAAGAAGGACATCATGCTTAGAAGGGTGGAGGGACAGCACAGAAGAGGAAGAACCTGGATGAGATGGATTGATACAGTAACTGGGGCAATGGGGGTTGGTGTGTCAGAATCAGTGAAACTGACTCAGGACAGGGCAAGCTTCAGAACTGCTACACATAGGGTTGCTATGGATCACAGGCAACTCAATGACACATAATAACTTCAATTATATCTTGTAGGTGTGTGTGTGTGTGTTTATCTTTTGTTCTTATTGTATCGTACTCATCTGTCAGGCTGCTGTATTGGTATAATCTGTGCATTGCTGTGATGCTGAAAGCTGTGTCACTGGTGTTTAGACCAAGAAATAGATTTTGCCATGTTATTGTTGTTGAGTTGACTACAACTCATAGTGACCCTATACACAAGAACTGTGAATCCTCCTCTAGGATAGCTAAGCCAATTTCACTCTCAGACACACTTACCCTCATTTCCCCAGATCCTGTGTCAATCCGTCTCACCTGGGGTCTTCGTCTCTTGCACTGTTCCTTAACCCTTCCAAGCGTGCTTTCTCTAAGGACTAGTCCATCCTGGTAACATGCCCAAAGTATGTGAGATGGATCCTCAAAATCCTTGCCTCCAAGGAGCAGCTTGTCTTCATCCTCTTAAAGTTAGTTATTTGTTAGTTCTCTTGGCAGTCTATGGTGTGTTCAGCACTCTTCTCCAGCACCACAACTCAAAGGCATCAATTCTTCTTCTGTCATCTTTGGTCATTTTTCAGCTCTCTGATGCATAGCAAGTAATTATGAAGACCATGGCCTGGATCAGGTTCCTTACAACAGATTTTCCTAATGCAACTCACCCGTTGATTTCTTTTTAAAAATATTTTTGTTATTTTAACAAAAGTTTATATAAACCTTAGATTTTCATTCCTTCTTTGCTGCACATTTCACACATTCTCCTTCCATTTCCTCTATTCCACTTCACTTTTTAAAAAAATATTTGTTCATTGTTGAACAATTACCAACCTCCCATTCTCCCCACAGTCCTCTTTCCATATACCTCTTATTCTTGGCTTTTGTTGTATGTATACTGCCTAATAATAGACTTCTTTTAAGCAGTTCTTTCCTTCATCTGTTCCAATGCAGTATTCATTATTTCTCTCATCTTTTCTTAGTTTCCCCTATGCCTAAGTCAGTCCTGTTTTATAACAGTTCTGTGACTAAGAATTTGCACTCCAAATAATATCCTTGAGAGTCACTTATGTATTATGAGTTCCTTGATTTTCAGTGCTGCATAGGATTCCATTGTGTGAATATGCCATCATTTTTCTATTCATTCATTTGTTGATGGACACTTGGATTGCTTCCATTTCATTGTTATTATAAATAATGCAGCAATACACATGAGTGTGCATATATCTGTTTGGGTGGCAGCTCAGGTTTCTTTAGGGCATATTCCTAGAAGTGGAATTACTTGGTCAAATGTTATTTCTATTTTGAGAAAGTGTCATACTGCCTTCCATAGTGGTAGCACCATTTTATACTCCCACCAGCAGTGATTAAGGGTTCCAATGTCTCCACAACCTTGGCAGCATTTGTTTGCCATCCTTTGATTTCTTGAATGCTGGTACCAAAGTGTTGGTTGTGGAGTTAAGCAAGCTGAAATTGTTAACAATCTCAGTCTCTTCTCCATCTATCATGGTGCTGCCAATTGGCCCAGCAGTGAGAATTTTCATTTTCTTGATATTGGGCTTCAATCCACTACAGTATTTGGCCCTCTGCAGCAAATGCTTCAGGCCTTCTTCAGTTCCAGCAACCAAGGTTGTATCATCTGCATATACCCTTCCAAAATAATAGATCTTCAAAAACCCTAAGAACAACAGAGGGACATGGATAGCTATAGTATTAGAGGTATATCTCAGCTGAGAAGACTCAAAAAATGAAGAGAAACAGCTGCAAACAAACCCATTAATAATTACAACATGGAATACACAAACTGTGAATGTAGGAAAACTTGAAGTTGTCAAAACTGAAGTGGAATGCGTGAAGATTAATATTAGTGAATTGAGATGGGCTGGCCTAAGCCACTTTGAATCAGACAATCCTACGTAGCAAGAATGAAAAACTGAGAAGAATCATGCTGTGTTCATAATGAAAAGACAATTTAAAAATCTATCTCTTCCTGTTAAATTTCCTGCCTCTGAAAACCCACTGGAGGGTTTGGCTCCAATTTGACAACTTACAACAATATCCTAAAATATAATGTTGTAATAAAATATTATCCATGTGTATGCTAATAAGAATATTATTCAGATGTTTGTACCAACAACTAAAGCTACAGAAGAGGAAATTGAAGATTTCAACAAACTTTTCAAACTGAAACTGATCAAGCATGCAATCAATGTGCATTAATAATTATTGGTGACAGGAATGCAAAAAATTGGAAACAATCAGGAAGAAATGGTAGAAAAGCATGGTCTGGGTAACAGAAATACAACTGGAGATCAAATCGACTTATGTTCATTCAATTATTTATTCATAGCAAGTGCCTTTTTTAAAAACACACAATATGACTTCACACATGGACTTCACCTGATAGACTGCATAGGAATCAAAATTACTGTATCTGCAGAAAGAAAAATTTGAGAAACTCAACATTAGCAATCAAAATCAGTCCAGGCATTGACGATGCTACAGACCATGTATAACTCACATGCAAGTCTGAATTGAAGCATAAGAAAATGAAAATAAATGCACAGGAACCAAAATATTACCTTGAGTTTATCCCAAATGGATGGGAGATGTGGCATGGAGTGGTGAAGAAATAAAAAGGGCTCAACAGGGACTCAAAAAGACAAGGTCATAATATCTGTAGATCAATAGTAATCAGTAGTAATTAATTATATAAATTAAT
>NW_006399849.1:5502296-5503304 GCF_000299155.1 Elephantulus edwardii | reverse complement strand
TAGTTAATAAAGTCTTCCTCCATTCCTGATTCCACATTCCTCCTCATAGAGTCCAGTCTCCCAAATGATCTGTTCTGCATATAGACTGAAAAGATATAGAGATAGGGCACATACCTGGTATACATTCTTCAAGATTTTTAACTATAACGTGTTCCCTTGCTCAGTTCTGATGACTTCCTCTCGCCCGAGTATAGGTTTTACATGAGCACTATCAGGTGTTCTGAAAATCCCATTCTTCCCAGAGTTAGCTACAGTTTGTTGTGATCCACACAGTCAAATGTCTCTGCATCATCAGTGAAACACAGATAGACATTCCTCAGGTACTCTCTACTTTCAGCTAAGAACAATCTAAAATTAACTACAATATTACGAGTACCATCGCCTCTTCTAAACTGCATGCACATCTGGCAGTTCTCTGTTGAGGTGCTGTACCAGCCATTTTTGGATTATTTTCAACATAATCTTGATTGCATATGATATGAATGATATTTTTTGGAAATTTCCACACTCTGTCAGTCACCTTTCTTTAGAATGGTAACAAATATGGATCTTTTCCAGTCAATTGGCCAGGTGGTTGTCCTTCAGATTTCTTGGCACAACTTTGTGAGCACATTCAAGGCAGCCTCGGTTTGTTGAAATATGTCAATTGGTATGCCATCAATTCCTGGGGCCTTGCTTTTTTGCCAATTATTTCCAGAGCAGCCTGAACTTCCTTCATCACCACATATGTTGTTTCATGAGATTCTTCTATGTCAGCCAATTCTTTTGTATTTGCCTATCTTCTTTTAATGCTTCCTGGATCATTTAATATTCTACCCAAAACATTCTTAAGTATTGAAATTTGAACCTTGTCTTTGTTCTTCAGTTCCTACAGCTTAAGAAATGTCAAGCGAATTCAGCCTTTTTGATTTTCTGACTCAAGCTCTTTGCACATTTCATTATAATACTTTGCTTTGTTTTCCTGTGCTGCCTTTTGAAATCTCTGTTTAACACCTTAATTTCCTGATT
>NW_006399849.1:5499923-5501431 GCF_000299155.1 Elephantulus edwardii | reverse complement strand
TGCTAAGAAAAGATTCACATAATATCAAGAAAGCAGCAGTCTGCCTCAGTCATCATCAAAAACCAAGATAACCCTTCTCATAAAAAAGCAGACCCAATGAGCACCCCAGATAGACAGAATCAGAAGAAATATGTTGATGTGGAGTTATATGAATAGCTACAGAAAATGATGCAAATGATGGAAGAAACAATGGAAGTCATTAAGAGAGAAAATACTCCAGAGACAAAAATACAGACGAAATTTCTTGATGTGAAGCAATTTAAATAACTACAGAAGAAAATGCAGAAGATAAATGGAAGAACTGATAGTACAGAAAAAGAGATACAAGAACTTAAAAAATCTTCTCACAAGACAGAGAGGGTGCAATCCACACAGTACTAGACATAACAGAAAAGCATGAAAATGCAATCCAGAATATTCAGAACAAAATTGCAGAAGTGTCCAACATGCTGGTAGGACAAAAAAGTAGAACTGAGGAGATATAACAAAGAATTAGTAAGCTATAAGACAAGAGACTCAATGGAAACATACAAGAAGAAAACTTAGAGATAATATGTAAAGAAAACATTAGAATAATGTGGGATGATATCAAAAGGAACAGCATACATACAACTGGAATTCCAGAACATGATCGTGACAGAGAAATCACTGAGAAAATTGTGGAAGAATTACTAGAATAAAACTTCCCAGGTATTTTGAAGAGCAGCACAATGAACATCATCAAATAGACTAAACTAAAAAAGAAAAACAGACATAAATTACAATCTCCAAATTAAAAGATAAGGATAGACTTTTAAAAAGCAGCATGAGAAAAATGAGTCACCTGCAAAGGGAAAACAATTAGAAAAAGTTCTGATTTCTCAACAAACCATGCTAGCTAGAAGAGAGTAGGATGACATATACAGAAAGTTGAAAGAAAAGAGTTGCCAACTCAGGATCCTATACACAGAAAAGCTCTCCATCAAATATGAATGGGAAATCAGCTAATTTGCAGAAAAGAGGAAATTTAAGGAATTCATGAAAACAAGACCAAAACCATAAGATATTTTAAGTGAAGTCTTTCACTTGAAGACTCCAAAGCAAAGTGGATGGGCCATAGTAACCAGAAACAACAGAAAAAGAAACACAACAAAATGGCACTGGTAAATCCTGGCCTGACAAAAATAATACATAACATGAATGGAGTAAATGTGCAATTAATAGAAAAAGAGTAGCAGATAGATTTTTTCTTTTTTTTTTCTTTTCTTTTTTTTTAGCAGATAGATTTTTAAAAAAGCAAAACCCATCAATATGTTGCCTAAAGAGACACATCTGACAAAAGAAGAGAAAGACAGACTCAAAATTAAAGGTTGGGGGGGGGGGAACGTACCAAGCAAATAATAGCCTTACAAAAAGCAAGAGTGACAGTACTAATCTCTGACAAAATAGACTTCAAAATGAAAACCACCATCAAAGATAAGGAAGGGTATCACATACTGATTAAAGTCACAATAGATCAAGAAGACATA
>NW_006399849.1:5497797-5498598 GCF_000299155.1 Elephantulus edwardii | reverse complement strand
AAATCTCTCATGAATATAGATGCAAAAATCTTTAACAAAATCCTAGCCAATATAATCCAAAATCAAATAAAAAATAATTCATAACCAAGTAGGATTCATTACAGTTATTCAAGGATGGTTCAACATAAAATAAACAATACAATTCACCATACTGACAAAGTAAAAAAATAAGAATTATAAGATCTTCACAATTGATGCAGAAATGGATTTGACAAAATACACCTTCCTCATAAAAACACTCAGCAAAATTGGAATAGAAGGGAATTTCATCAACATAGTGAAAGGTATATATGCAAAACAAAGGGGCAACATAATTCTCAATGGAGAAAGACTAAAAGCATTTTCCTTATGAACAGAGACCAGACAAGGATGCCCACTATCACTATTTCTATTCAATATTTTACTGGAAGTGCTCACTAGGGCAATATGACAAGAGAAAGAAATAAAAGGCATTCAGACTGGTGAAGAGATAGTTAAACTATCATTACATGTAGATGATATGATGGTGTACACAAAAAAACACTAAAGATCAACAATTAAAAAAATGTTAGAACTAGTAGGCTAATATAGTAGAGTGGCAGAATATAACATAAATATCCAAAAATCAGTGAAATTCTTCTAAAGGAGCAAAGAGAACTCAGAGAAGGAAACCAAAAGAGCTAAAACAGCCAACCACAAATTTAAATACTTGGGAGTGAACCTAATTAGAGATACAAAAGATCTATACAAAGAAAACTGCAGAATGTTTCTTCAAGACACAACAGAAGACCTAAAGAAATGGAAAAATGTGCCGTGTTCATT
>NW_006399849.1:5486133-5496662 GCF_000299155.1 Elephantulus edwardii | reverse complement strand
GACAAAATGGAGACTTGTACATCAATGTTTATAGCAGTGATATTCACCATCACAAGAACATGGAAACAGTCCAAATGTCCATCCACAATTGAATGGATTGAAAAGTCATAGTACATTCACAAGATGGAATACTACACAGCATGCAGGAGCAATGATTTGGTAAATGACTACCTAACTTGGGAGGGACTGGAGAGCATTATGCTAAGGTGTACTCAGTGCCATAAGGACAAATATTGTATAAGACCATTATTTGTAGAACTAGTATGAAGATGGGAGATTAGGAGAGAGCAGAGAGATGAGGAATGTGGGGTGGGGTGGGTTAATCATAAAGTCACATAATTTGATGGGTGTTGGGTGTATGGTGAAGGAAATGGGTAAGATCCAATGTGAAAAACAATGTACACAAACTTTGTAAATAAACTAGCATAATTTAAAAATATTTACAATAAATAAATCATTGATTGTACAGAATTCTTTCATTTTATCCTTAGCCTCATTTCTGTCACCAAGTCCATGTTTTCTGACTACTTATCCTTCTTCTCTGTTTCCAACTTTTGCATTCTAGTCATCCATTATTTTTAATCTTGGTTGCTGTTATTGGTTCTGCACTTGCTTCAGAAAATTGACTACAACCTTCAATATTGTTTATAGCGCAACATCAAAAAAACTAGAAGTCCTTACAACTGGACCAACAGGCAAATTATGATAGATGGATAAAGGATTGAAGTTATCAATGATTTCATCTTGCTTAAATCAACAACCAACACTCTTGGTACCAGCAATCAGGAAATATGGAGACATAGAGCATTAGAATAGTCTACTGTCAAGGATCTTTCGAAACTACTGAAGGTCAATGAAGTCAATCTGAAGACCAAAGTGCACCTGATTCCGACTAAGGTCATTACAATCAATTGGTGTACCTCTGAGAGCAAAGAAAATAAGGTTACAGAAGAAATGGTGTCTTCGAGTTGTGGTGTTAGAAAAAGGTAGTGAACATCCCACAGATTGTCAAAAGAACAAATAGATATGGCTTGCAAAACATACAGAGTGCTACTTGGAGGCAAAGATAGTGAAGCTTTGTCTCTTCTACTTTGCCTATATTCCTTGGAAAGGGACATTATGTTTGGAAAGGTGGAGGGTAGTTGAAAGAGAGGAACCTTTAGCGAGATGAATTGACACAGTGCCTGCAGCAATTAATTCAATTTTGTCAGAGATGACGAGGGTGGCACAGGATAGGATAGAGTTTAATTCTATTATTCACATGATTGTTGTTATTATTCACAATGAGTTGTACTCAACGACACCTAGTAACAACAGAAGAAGGGAGCTCTGGTGACCTAGTAGCTAAGAAGTTGTTCTGGCAACCCAAAGGCAAGTGGCCCTAGTTCACCAATTGTTCCATTAGACAAAGATGGAAAATTTCCTCCAGTACAACTTACAGTCTCTGAAAACTGGCAGTGAGTTTTTGTTGTGAATTGAGGAAGAAGGAAAAAGAAGCCCTAGTGGCACCATGGTAATTGCATGTCTGCTAATCAAAAGGTCAGATGTTCAAATCTAGCAACTTCTTTGTGGACAAATGTTATGACAGCTTATTCCTACAAAGATTACTGTCTTGGAACTCTATTGGACAGCTCTACTTTGCACTACAGGATAGTTATATGAATCATCACAAAGTTGATAATAATGGGTTTGGTTGGGCTTAAATGAAGGAATCACACTGATCTAGTTAACTATTTTAGCATAAATTAATCAATCACTGAAGAATCCAAATTCTACACCCTGAATGAGCATTGTTTTTCCTGATCTCATGGGTAAATTAAGAATATACTGTGAAGTTTATCAAATACAAACCAGGAACTGAATTTGAAAAAGGTAAGAACTCAGAATATTGCACGAGTTAAAGAAAAATCTCCATTTCGTTCTGGAAGGAAGTTGAATTTAGAAAGAAGAGCTATTTTAAGTATATGAAAAGCTTAACTGTCAAAATCCTTTTAAAAATGATATTGTTATGATGCCTGGGAAGAAAAAAAATATCATTCAAATGAAAAATAATACCCTCTGGCTTTGAGGCTTATATTATAAGAAAATAACAACCAAGATAATCAGAGATATCAACTACCTACAGTGTAATATAAGCCCTGATGGGTTTCATCTTTCTCAAAATTTCTCTGCGATTTGTCATGGAACACTCCTTCATATTAGAGAGATGACGCTTCACCTCACATCCTTAGGGCATGTTGCTAGGAGGGGCTATTCCTTGGAGAGAGACATGATCCTTGAAAGGATAGAGGGTCAATGAAGGAGAAGAAGACCCTCAACCAGGTGGATTGATGCTGTAACTGCTGCAATGGGTTCTAGTTTGTCAGGAAATGTGAGGGAGGTACAGGATAGGACGGAGTTCAAATTCATTGTTCATAGGGTTACTATGAGTCATACTCAACTCAACAACACCTTATAACAACAACAACGTTTAAGTGTTGATTATCATGCAGATCACTACTTGTCTGTCAGTTTGTCATACTGTGGTAGTCTGGTTATTGTTTTGACACTGAAAGCTAGGCTAACAGTGTCTCAAAAACAAGTGGGTCACTCCTGGGTGAGAGGTTTCAGCAGAGCATCTGAGAATAAGCCAGATTCAAAATTGGACCTGGTTATCTACTTCTGAAATGATGGACCCCTAAAATCCTCTATAAATAGGAGCCAAACAGTATCTGAAACAAGGCTAGAGGATGAAACCCTCTAGTTGGAGGGTCCTCAAAATATAACTGAAGAAAGGCTGCCCCCACAAAGTAAAGACTACTTTAATGACGTGTATGAAGTAAAGCTTTCAGCCAATAAAGAACCTTCATTTCTTGATGTGGCATGACTCAAAATTAAGACAAAGAGCTGCAAGCATTCAATAAAAATTGAAATGTGAAATGCATGAAAGAGCTACAAGTCTAGAAAGATTGGAAATTGTCAGAAATTAAATGAAGCATACAGATATCAACGTTCTAGGCATTAGTGAGCTTACAAGGACATGATGGATGACATGGTTTGAATTGTGTCTCCCAAAAAAAATACCCATATGTTCATAAAGACATAATGTGGAAGCTGTGTATTGATCCTTCACAATCTGAGAAACCAAATAGTAGCAAGAGGATTAAGGGTGAAATGCAACACAATCCAGAGGTAAGGGTAGTTTCCCTAGGGTGTGACCTGTAAGGTCTTCTATCTCACAAGACATAAAAGCAGAGGAAACAAGCCAAGAAGGGAGACTTCAGTTCCTCCAAATAACACTTGTCAGGACAGGACTGCATCCTTTTGGATTCAGGTGTCTCTGCAAGGTAGCCTCTCAACAACAGGGAAGACCAAACCAAGTGGAGATTCCAAAAGAATTCCTGCCCCTCAGATGTTGAAGGAAATAATCCCTTCCTCCAGAACCCCCTGAGAGGAAAGCCCTTTCCATAAATCTAGTACCCAGATTTCATCTATCTAGCCTGCTAAACTGTAAGAGAATAAGTTTCTATTTGTTAAAGTCATTCATTTGTGATATTTCTGTTGTAATAGCACTAGGTATAAAAGAAAATATATTAATTTATGAATGAAAAAATTTTTAAGAAGATTGAGATTTCATTCCTCATCAAAAAGAACATTTTTAGATTTATTTTTTTAATTTAATGATGTCAGTGACAAGATAACATTCATACATTTTAAAGGAGCGCTTATCAATAACATTTGTTTAGAATTATGCACCAACTATTACAGTCAAAGATTAAGAAATCAAGAATGTGTTTTTAAGAAAAAAAACATCGAAGCCTCAACCTTTGCTTACAATATTTATTGAAGTTGTACAAAAACAATCCCTCAAAAGTGAAAAAATACATTATATACAAGAAGCTTTCCCTCAGGAAGACATCTCTGAACACTCTTTACCATGCAGCACTCCAGGTGTTATACAGTGGCCAAAGGTACTGTGTTGATTTTTTTTCACCTTTTTTCACCCTTTCTGTATGATCTCTTCTAGAAATTTTAATTCCAAAATCCTGCCTGTGTAACACTCAAATAATGGCTTTAGGTCTTTATCTAGCACCATTCAAGTGCTATATTTTTTTCCATTTTCAAACACCTGACTGAGCCCAGTTGACTTGTAAATTTCCAGTGGTGTTGTCCATAGATGGGGTCTATGAAGACAAGACCTGAAAACCTTGCTCTTTGTTGCTGAATATGAATGGCAGATTTGACTCTCTAGCAGCAAACTCCTTGTAGGCTTGGGTGGTATCTGTCGTCTGTACCTAGTCTCAATTGGGTCTTAAATCCTGCCTTGGAAAAAGAGCATTGAAGAAAATATCAAGAAAATGGTCTCCCAGAGAAAAAACTGGTCTTTTTTTTTAATTTTTATTGTATTATTTTTACATGTACCGTCAAATCAGATCTGACTGGTAAAGGAGGAGATTGCCCCCTCCTTCTCCAGCAGAGCATCTGGTGGATTTGAACCGTGTACCTCTGGGATTGCAGTGCAGCATCTTGCCACTAAGCCACCAGAGCTCCCTAAAACTGGTCTGTTTTTAAAGAACTCCGCTCAGTATTTTGAAAGAGATTGTGATGGACACTTTGAATGTAATTAGAGGACTTTTTGTGGGGAGGCTGGCTGTTTTATTATTTTCTGTATAGGAACCCTGAAACATACCAACACTATGAATTGTTACCCTTTTAACAATTTTGGCTTCTTAAATAGGATTTAAAAATCTCCTGATCTAAAAAAAGAAAGAAATCAAGGATGTGGACCAATCGTCTGAAATCGATCAAACATGAAAACAAGATGTACTAAAAATGAATGGTGTTTGCAATGCAAAAATTGGGGAGAAATTATTGATAGTGCAAAAACATTGCCTTGATAATAGAAAAGAAAATGGATCCCATGATATCATTTCTTACAATTATTTATTCATTACAAACTCTTTTTAAAAAAATACAAACAGTAACTCTACACATGGAATTTACCAGATAGAATACAGAGAGAGAAACTGACTACATTTGTGTAAAGTGACAATGTTGTTGTTGTTGTTACGTGCCATCGAGTAGTGACAATAGGAAAGCTTAATCTCATCATCCACAAAGCCAGAGGCTCATTGTGTTGTGCAGCATGAATTCCTAATTTGTATTTTAAAATTGAAGCTGAATAAAACTAAAACAAGTCCACGAGACTCAAAATATAGCCTTGATTGTACCCTACCTGAACTTAAAAAGTATATCAAGAATAGATTTGACGCCTTGAATATCAAATGCCAGACAAACAGTGGGGTGGCATCAAGACTTCATACAGAAAGAGAGCAAAAGGTCATTAAAAAGATAGGCATAAAAGAAAAGATCAAAATGAATCTCAGAAAATATCCTGAAGCTTACTCTTGAATACAGAAAAGCTAAATCAAATGGAAGAAATTAAGAAGTAAAAGAGCTGAACAGAAGATTTCAAAGGGAGGTCAAGAAAGGAAAGCAAAGCTTTATAGTAAAATATGCAGAGAAGTGAAATTAGAAAACAAAATGGAAAACTAAGTTGAGTATTTCTCAAGCTGAAAGAATTGAAGAATAATTTAAGCCATGAGTTGCCATACTGAAGAAACAAAAATATTTCTCTGCCACTTGCTGCAAAGGTCAAGAACTGTAGTCTTCAATATGGATTAAAGCTCAACATCATGAAGACAAAAATGCTTACCACTAGGCAGCACCAAGATAGATGGAGAAGAGACTGAGTTTGTTAGCAACTATAGCTTGCTCTGATCCACAATCAACACTCTTATCACCAACAGTCAGGAAATCAAAAGAGGAATTGGATAAGAAAATGTTTCTGTCACGGATCTCTCCAAAATGCTGAAAATTATTTCAATCTAGATACAAAGGTGCACCTAATCCAGGCCATGGTCTTCTCAATTACTTGTTATGCTTGAGACTTGGACAATTAATATGGATGACAGAAGAAGAATAGATGCCTTTGAGTGTGGTGCTGGAGAAGAGTCTTGAACATACCATGGACTGTCAAGAAAACAAATAGGTCTTTCTGTCTTGGAGAGGGAGAAACCAAGTCTCTCCTTGGAGGCCAGGATTTTGAAGTTCTACTTGATTGACTTTGGGCATGTGGCCAGGAGAGAGAGAGATGGGTCCTTGGAGAAGGACATCATGTTCAGAAGGGTGGATGGACAGAGAAGGAGAGGAAGACCTTGAATAAGATGGATTGATACAGTGACTGTGGTAATGGGGGTTGGTATGTTAGAATTAGTGAGATGGCTCAGGACAGGGAAGGTTTCAGAGCTGCTGTACGTAGGGTCACTATACATCACAGATGACTCAATGGCACGTAACAACAATAACATACTTTGACAGGTTTGGAAGCAGGAGTGACATCCACTTCCTAAATAACATGCCTCTGGAAACTCTACGGACTTTGATAAATGTCAATAGTTGTAGAGGTGCTTCAGACCTTTTGTTCATAGGGTTGCTATGAGTCATGCTCAACTCGAAGGCAATCAACAACAACAACTCAAAATATTGACTGATACAGAAAGAATCAAAAGAATATGGAAGAAATACACTGAGTTACTATAAAAAATTGGCTAATATTTAGTAATTTCTGAAGATTATTGTTGTTTTTAAGTACCGTATAGTCATAGACGTCTCCTAGCAAACCTATGAATGAAACCTGAGCACTGTTCACAGAGTTTCTGGAGGCAAGTCATTTCGGAAGTAGATGCCACTGATGCTTCCAAGCTTGTTTTAATCAGGAAGCTCTACCAAACACTGTTCACCATAGTAACCATTATCACATTTGCCACATCATTGTCATAGTATTCAGCCTCACAGCAACCACAAGTTACCTCTGTACAGCAATGTACAGACCAGTGATACACCACAAGAAGAATGTTTGACAAAAAAACAAATTAAACCAGGCCTGAGGGCCACAGATTAAAATCACCCACCTTGGGCTTGGTAGCATAAATTTCTGTCCACTAGGCCAAAGTAACCCTTTCTATGTTGTCATTGTTATGGTTGTTAAGATAGCATATTGTTGTGAAGATAATATAAAATTAAGAAATACCTCAGTGACTCTGAAGGAACATGTTTAGTCTGCACTGAAAGCACTGATTAAAATAATGCCTCAGAAAATGATAGAATACTAATTGAGGTGCATCAACACATAGATGAAGCCCTGAAAGTGTTTAATTATCTATGCCAAGGAATTTGGAAAATTCTGAAAAGTTTGCTCTCAGAGACCTCTCCAAAGTATTATAGAACAACTATCTCAGTCTGGAGACCAAGGTGCACCTGTATATTCAATTCATGGACTGCTAAGAGAACAAACAGGTTCGTCCTAGAAAGGGTGACACCAGGCTGCTCCTTGCAGGCAAAAGTTCTGAAGCTTCATCTGACATACTTTGGACATGTTGCAAGGAGGGACCAGTCTTTGGAGAGGGATGACATGCTTGGAAGGGTGGAGGTACAGTGCAGGAGAGGAAGACCCTTGATAAGATGGATTGTTTCAGTGACTAGGGTAATGGGAATAGGCGTGTTGGAGATAATGAGATTGGCACAGGATAGAGCAGAGTTTAAGGCTGTTGTACATAGGGTCGCTATGAATCGCAGGCGACTCGACGGCACATAACAACAACAACCAACTGGAAGAGTTCTATATTTGTTCTTATTTTAAAAATAATGATATAATAGAATAAATTCTGATAGCATTAATAGAGTACACAAGCAAAACATTGCTGAAGATAATTTAAAAATCAACTGGGTCAGTACTTATACAGGGAAATGGCAGAAATTTAAAGTGGATTCAGAAAAGGTCATAAAATAATGGATATTATTGTCGATATCAGGTAGATTTTGGCTGAAAGTAGAGAACACTAGAAATATGTTTACTTGGGTTTTATTGACTATGCAAATGTATTCAACTATTCATTTCATAACAAATTATGTATAACACTCAGAAGAATGGGAATCCCACAACATTTAAGTATACTTACGCTGAGGCTGTACATTAATCAAGAATAAGTTCTTTGAACAAACAAGTAGATTTTTGAGATTTCAAATGAGGAAATGTGTACACATATAGATTGAAAAGCTATGGAGATAGGATACATTCCTGGTGGGTGTACTCTTCCCAGTTTTGAGCCATGCAGTGTTTCCCTGCTCTGTTGTGATGACTCCCTCCTGGTCCAAGTATAGGTTTTGCATTAGCACAATCAAGTGTTCTGGGATTCCCCTTCTTCTCAGAGTCAGCCACAGTTTGTTGTGATCCACACAATCAAATGCAAAGGCCAGTAAATGCATAGCCAATAAAACACAAATATACATTCCTCTGGCATTCTCTACTTTCTGCCAAGATCCGTCTAACATTAGTTATAATATCCTAGTAACATGGCATCTTCTAAATCCAGCCTGCATATCTAGCAGTTCTCTGTTGATGTGCTGTTCTAATAATTTTTGGATAATTTTCAGCAGAATCTTTCTTGAATGTGATAGTAATGATATTATTCAATAATTTCCATATTCTGTCGAGTTACCTTTCTTTGGAATTGTAGTTTTAGTAAAGTGTACTGAGCACCATGGACTGCTAAAAGAATGAACAAATACGTATTGGAAAAAGACTTCTTAAAAGTAAGCATGGTGAAACTTTTTCTTACATACTTTGGGCATGTTTTCAAGAGAGGCTAGTCCCTAAAAATGGCCTTGACTCTTAGAAAAGTAGAGAACCGTGCAAGGCTGACTCTTAGTAAGACGGATTGACACAATGATTGGAGCCCAGCAGAGATTGCAGAGTGGTACATGACTGACCAGGATTTCATTTTGTTATCACTATAAGTCATAGCCAACTCCAAGGCCCCTGAGAATAAAAACACGATCAGGGTTTCAAATCAGAAAAGCCTGAAAATCAAAACTTGGGTGTTAGGAGGGGGAACACCACTTTTAGTGGAATTAAAGGGAAACTCAAATGTGAAAATGTTCCTGAACCTTAACCAATATAGGAAACTTCTTTTTCATTCTACTTTAGTTTAATAATAATTTGAAAGTTTTAAGCAAGACCACTGGACTCTCTGTGGTTGGGTTGTTTCTGACCCCTTGTATGCCAAATGCTTCTCTAGCATGTTTGATGAGGGCACAGTTCCTGGTTTCGGTAAGCAGTCGTGCATAATTGGAGATATTGTTGGTTGCTGCTGGAGGTGATGACTCATAGGACATTCAGAGTTCACAATTGCCACTCTTCACCTCTCTCACAGTAATACCAGCCACGTCTACGGAAAATGTGAGAAAACACTAGGTAATGAGCAGAGTTTTTAAATTTTAGTCACAAATTTGAAAGAGCTGGGTAAGACACATCGAGTTCCAAAAGTTTCAAGTGCATGTAAATTTATTGAGTGTAAATATTTTAAGGGGGCATTATTCCTATTTTTAAGTGTGATATTTAAACTCAAGAAATAGAAAATACCATATAATCTTTGATTACGCCATTCTTGCATTCAATTTCAATCTAAATGCCCAGTAACACATTGTTTTCACTTGTTGTTGTTGTTGTTGTTATTGATGTGATTGTCGTTGAGTTAAGCACAACTCATAACGAATCTATGAACAAAAGACCTAATGCCTTTCCATAAATATTGTCACTTCTCCAAGTTCATAGATTTTCCAGAGGCATGTGGTTTAGGAATTGGATGCCACTCTGGCTTCCAAACCTGTTTCACAACTAGGAGCTCCACTAAACACTATCCACATTGGGAAACCATTATGATATTTGATACCCCAATGGCATAAGGTTCAACATCACAGCAAACCCAGGTTACCTCATATAGCACATTGACAAAGCGTGATGTACAAAGGGGAAGAATGTTCCTTCAAATATAACAACACTAGTCTCACTTAGCAGTGGTTAAATGTTGTCAAGTCAAGTATGACTCATGGTGACTCTTGCACAAAAGACCTGAACTCTGTTCTATAACTAACATCATTACTGTACATTGTTATAGAGTATCCAGAAGCATCTCTTATGGAAAGTAGATGTCACTCCTGCTTCCCAAACTGAATCAATCTGGAAACTCCTCCAAACATTGTACATGATGGGTAGCCAATTTGCAATTTATCTTAAATATATCAGCAACTCATGAGAATAAAGCAATGCTTCAAATGCAATATACTGCTATTTCACTGAAAACTGATGTTATCACGATTATGTGAAATTTTTCTTCAAAAAATACTAGATCAATTTATGTGAATTTTGTAAAGTAGGACTTTGGACATGTTCTGTTGTACACAGGGTTTAGAGGCCTGCTATTTTGTAAGTGGATGGCCAATCCTTCTTCCTAGTGTATGTCAATCTGTTTGTTCAGATCTAGAGAAGTATTCAACAGATAAGCATTTTACAGAAGTGAAAATATATCCTTTATTGTGGAATTAACCATTAGTTTCGGTGTTGTCCCTGCCCTTGGTTCAAGTGTCGTGACCCACTTATTTCTTTGCTCCACCATCAATCAAGAAACCCCTCTACTTCTACCTACGCC
>NW_006399849.1:5483709-5484638 GCF_000299155.1 Elephantulus edwardii | reverse complement strand
CTCATAGAGTCCAGCCTCCCAGATAAACTGTTCTCCATATAGATTGAAAAGGTATGGAGATAGGACACATCCCTTTCCAGTTTTGAACCATGCAGTGTTTCCTTGCTCTGTTCTGACGACTGCCTGTTGGTCCAAGTATAGTTTTCACATTAGCACAATCAAGTGTTCTGAAATTCCCATTCTTCTCAGAGTCAGCCACAGTTTTTTGCTATCCACACAGTCAAACACCTTTGCATAGTCAATGAAATACAGATGACATTCCTCTGGTACCCTCTGCTTTCTGCCAAGATTCATGTAACATTAGCTATATTATCTCTACTACTACGGCCTCTTCTAAACCTACTTTCTATTCTCTTTATAGTATCAAAATCTAAACTTTATGTTTACTGTAATGCAATATTTTTATTGTTATTTCATTTTCCCAACTCAATGTATATACAAAAAAAACACTGCCTGATCCAGGGCACCCTCACAGGCATTATCATGTTTGAGTTTATTTTTGCAGTCACTCTGTTAATCAATCTCATTGAGGATTCTCCTCTTTTTTGTCTTCTTCCTTAGTGAGCATGATCTCCTTCTCCAGGGACTTTCTCTTCTTGGATAACATGTTCAAACTACATGATGCACAATCTTGCCATTCTTACTGCTAAAGAATATTCTGGCTACATGTCTTCTAGGATATATTGGTATATTCAAGATTCTTTCCCAATACTATACTAAAATGCATGTTTTCTTCTTCAGTCTTTCTTACTCACTATCCACCTTTCAAATGCATCTGAAGCTATTGAAAATATCATGGCTAGAGGGCACCTTAGTCCTCAAAGTGACATATTTGCTTTTAAACACTATTTTTAAACACTTTAAAGTGCAGTAGATTTGTGCAATGCAGTATAATTGCATTGGGAAAGTCTGCTGTTAAAGACCTCTCC
>NW_006399849.1:5475284-5481784 GCF_000299155.1 Elephantulus edwardii | reverse complement strand
AACAACAACAACAACAACGTGAGACACAGGCAACTCGATGGCACATAGCAGCAACAAAGTTTATATTATTTCTTATCCTTTATATTCTATTATGTGACGATTTAGAGAAAATCTATTTTGAAAATGACTTCATTTTGAAAAGATTGAAAATATAAATATGTTTAAAATTTGCAAAGCAAACATAGGTGGACACCATGCAGTATACGGATGAATTAAATGTAGTGCAAAGCAATACGACAAAGAGTGACGGAAGTGTCAGAAGTGTTACAACAAGTGCTACAAAAAGCCCAACGTTGACAACCAGAAAATATTAGAGAAGTTTGTCCTTCCAAAAAACCTTAAACTGAAATTAGAGAAACAACTGCCAACACTTACATTGAATTAGTGCTGCTAATGGTTATCTGTTTGAGTTAATTGAATATAGAAGATTCTGTAAGATTTTAAATGCAATTACTGCTTAAACTGGCCAAAAGGTTTCCATTAACTTTGAAAGAATTTGCAAAATGAGACTTTGTTCTTAAAAATATCTCTAAAACTAATAGTAGTCTAGAAAATATATATTCTCCTTGTAATGGATATTACCAGTAGATTGAGTTTGCCAATTCTAGGAATTAATGCTTAGATCATAGGAGATGGTAAGATAGATATGATGATACAGAGAATAAAGGATTTTTTTTTTAAATCATGAAGATATTACATAAGAAACAAATTTCAGAGGTGCCTAGCATTGCTTTATAAAAGTTTATTCTGTAACCACTGATCATAAACCCTTTAACAACAGTTACTATGTGCCTTCCGTTCAACTACAACTCACAGGGACACTATGAACAACAGATTAGAACCTTGTCCTATCCTGTATCATCCTTACAATCTCCAGTGTGCTCAAGGCCATTGTAATAATCACTGTGTTTATCAATCTTGTTGATTAGTTTTCTCTCTTTCTCTGTAACTCCACCTCTCCCAGCATGCTATCTTTTTCCAACGCACCACCAGGCAACATGATCAAAGTATGTGAAATGCAATTTTACCATGCCTCAAAGAAGTACCCTGATTGTAGTTCCTCTAAAGCAGAGTTGTTTGTCTTTTGACAGTACATGGATATTTTTTACTCTTCCCCAGCACCAGTTCTTATGTCTTCCTTATTCATTGCCCAGCTTTCAGATGCTTAGTTCAACAGAGCATCAAACGACAAATGCTGGTGAGGTTGTAGAGAAATTAGAACCCTTCACTGTTGGTGGGAGTATAAAATTGTGCGACCACTACGGAAGGCAGTAGGATACATTCTCATAAAGTTGAAATAGAAAGAGCATTTTACTCAGCAATTCCGTTATTGAGAATATACCCTACAGAACCCAGAGCTACCATTCAAACAGATATAAGCACACTCATGGTTATTGCTACATTGTTCACAATAGCAAAAAGATGAAATCAACCCAAGTGTCCATCAACAAATGAATGGATAGAGAAGCTGCGATATAGTCACACAAGGAAATGTTATGCAGAGTTAAAAACAAGGAATTCATAAAATATGATAGAAAATGGGTGGCCCTGGAGGACAGACATTATGCTGAGAAACACAAAAGAACAAATACTGCATAATGCTACTGTTTAAAAACAGGACTGACATGGGGCTGGGAGGAAACTAAGAAAAGAGAAGGATAAATAATAAATAGTATATTCAAACAGATGAGGGAAAGAACTGTTTAAAGGAATATATGTTTAGGCATTATTTCTAGGACAACCTCAGAAGAGGTGCATAGCAAAATTGATGTGGTAGGGGAGGAGGTAGGAAGTTATGCAACAAAAGATCTTTTTTTTTTTTTTTTTAGAAAAGTGAACTGAAGTGGGGGGGTTGTTTTTTAAAATGAATTTTAATTAACTAAAAGAGGAAAGAAAAATATTGCTTTAATTTTACTGACTTTTCCAAAGAAATGGATAGGCATGGTTGAAAAATATTCATAGAGATTATCTTAATGATGATAGTAATAATATCTATCCGAATTTAGATATAAAAAACTGTATATCTATCTAAATTTGTTTTTGTTATTGTTGTTAGGTGCCAGCGAGTCAAATATGACGCATAGCAAACCTATGAAAAAAAGAATTCTGTTCTATCCTTTGCCATCTTCATACTTTCTGACACACAAGGGCCCACTGCAGCAGTCACTGTGTTGATCCACCTGGTTTAGGGTCTTCCTTTTCTTCGCCAATGCTCCACCCTTCCCTGCTTTGTGTTGTTCTCCAACGAATGGCCCCTCCTAGCAACATGCCCGAAGTATGTAAGGTGAAGCCTCCTCATTCTTGCCTTCAAAGAGCACTCTGGCTGCATCCTCTCTAAGACATATCTGTTTGTTCTCTTGGGCATTTAAATTTAGAAATATAAAAATATCTAAAACATTATAATAATGACCTATAACTATCTAAACTTAGTAAAGTCATTTTAAGGCAATTCTTATCTAATTACCTCTACCACCTTCTATTGACTTTTTAGCTATGAATACAACAATACTCTTCTTCTCTTTTTAATTCACAGCATAGTATACCATGTGATTCTCTGATTCAAAGTGGCCCATACTAGCCCATCTCATATCACTAACTCCTGTCATGTCAATGTTCATGTGTTCCATTTCATCTTTCACAACTTCTGGTTTTCCAACATTCATGCTTTATACATTCCATGTTCCAGTTATTAAAGGGTGTTTGTTGCTGTATTTCCTCATTTTGATTGATTATTGAGGAGCAATAATACCAGTTTGAGGACTAAGGTGTGTTTGATTCAGACCATGGTCTTTCAGATCACTTGCTATGCATCTGAGAGCTGGGTAATTAGAGGATGATAGAAGAAGAACTGATATCTTAGAATTGTGGTGTTAGAGAAGAGTACTGAGTATCTATCCCATGGACTGCCAAAAGAACAAAGGTGTCTTGCAGAAGGTGCAGCCAGAGTACTCTTTGGAGGCAAAGATGATAAAGTTTCTGATTAAAGTCACATACTTAGGCCACATTGCTAAGAAAGGCTATTCCTTGTAGAATAAAATCATGCTTAGAAAGATAGAGAATTGCCAAAAGAGAGGAAGACCTTAAACCATAGTGACTGCTGTCATGGAGTTTAGTGTGTCAAGAAGTATAAGGAAAGAGCTGTTTAAAAGGAATATAAAATTTATTGGTGGGGTGGAGGAAATTGAAAGAATTTGTTCTTGAAAACAATGTATTCAAATTTTGTAAATAAACTAGTTGTTAAAAAACATCCCCAAGAAGAAATATATTATTAGACATATATTACAACAGTCCAGAATAAAAGGTGTATAGCAATGTGGGCTGGGGGATGGGTGGAGGGATGAGGGAGAAAATTATGCAACAATAAATGAATATTGATTTTTAAAAATTGAACTGGGGAGGGGGTATGGAGGAAAATGGCAACAATGAATGAGTTTTTTTAAAAAAGTGTGAGGATGGACAGGGTTCAGATCTGCTGTTCATAGGGTCACTATGGGTCATACTCAACTCGATGGCACCTAATAACAACACCACTCCCTGCCATTAAGTCAATTCCAATTCATATCAAACTTGTAGGATGGAGTAGCATTGTTCCATAAGGGTCTCATGTTTGCAATCTTTATGGAGGACAACTGCCTCATCTTTTTCCTATGGTGTAGCTCACAAACTCACTGCTGTGGAGTCAGAACTGACTCATAGCTGACCTTCCCACAAGTTTTCAGAGGCTTTAAATAACATAGGAACAGCTAGGCAATCTTTCTCCTACAGAGTCTCTAGTGAGTTTGAATGTCCAGTGAGGCATGGATTCTAGATTAGCAGAGCAACTCCATAAAGACCATGACATCAGGGCTCCCTGGTAGGTTCAAATAATTAACCTTTCAAATTAGCCGCTCAACACTTAACCCTCAAGAACACCAAGGCTTCTATTTCATTTAATTGAGCATTGGCATTTTTAAGGCCACAATACATTTAAAAGAACAAAACCTCTATTAACAATCATAATGTTAAGTAAACCAATGTTTTGCTTTCAGCCTGAAAAACTGTTTCTCCTGCTTGCTTTGTGTTTATTCTTATCTTTTCATAGTTTTTTAAGATTAGATTTAAGACTGATAAAAGACAGCAATTGTGTGCACTTAGTGTATACATTTCCTTTTCATCACCGTGTTGTTTACCATACATTTTGTTAAATTTTAATTTTCCTTTTTTTGGTACTTTTAAGCATGGATTTTTCAGAAGTATTGATTGCTTTCTAAATGCTTCAAGATCTTCCTTTTTTCTTTATTAGTGACACCTAGTCTCATTTTATTGTAGCTTGAGAAGGCACTGTATTATTTTCATTCTTTTAAAATGGTTAGTTTGTTTTTATGGTCGAGAATATCACCTATCTTTGTTATATTCTACAGGAACTTGAAAAAAATGTATGTTGCTATGTTGGAAGATCTACTTTTAATCTTTTATTAGGTCGAGTTGATGCTATGACTGAGTTCTTCTATATCTCTGCTAGTTCTTAGCATAGCTGTTCTATCAATTGAGATGTTGTTGTTGTGTATTATGGAGTTTGAATCAACTCATAGCTGGCTCTCCAGTGAGTTTTCACAGGCAATAAATTAGACTGGAGATTGCGTATCTTTTTCTCTGAGAGTAGCTGGTGGGATTTGAACAATCTGCCTTTGTATTGACTATGCAACTCCTTAACACTATGCCACTAGAACTCTTTTATCAATTGAGGGCGTTGAAATATCTAACTGTGGGTTTGACTGAGAAGCCAAGGAAGTTGCAGCTGTTAACAAGCTCAATCTCTTCTCCATCTATCATGGTGCTCCCAATTGGCCTAATGGTGAGGATCCTTGTCTTCTTGAGGTTGAGCTTCAATCCATATTGAAGACTACAGTCCTTGACCTTCTGTAGCAAGTACATCAGGTCCGCCTCAGTTTCAACAAGCAAGGTAGTGTCATCTGCGTAGCGTACGTAGGTTGTTTGTGACTCTTCCTCAAATATTGTTATTATGTAAAGGAAACTGGGTTGGCAAGAGTCTTTTCCCAGCACTTTAATAAATTTTTGCCAATTCTAGTCTCTGTTTAGCTGACATCTACACAGATACATACTTCCTTCCTAATATACTCTCCTCCTTCTATTAAGAGTTCTACACAGCTCTCATTCTATTTTATTTAGAGATACATTTCCATAAATTTTGATACATACATAGGAGGGTTGTTTTTTTTTTTAAATTGTTGTTAGCTACAATTCATAGCAAACTCAGGTAGAACAGAACAAAACCCTGTTCTCTCCTTTAGTATCCTCACCTTTTCTGCCCTTAAAGCCAATGTTGCAGTCCGTGTGTCAATCATTGAGGGTCTTTTTCTCTTTTTATGACCCTCTGCTTTTCCAAACACGATGCCCTTTCCTAAGAACTAGCCCCACCTGATGACATGCTCAGAGCATTTGAGACAAAGTCTTACCATCCTTGCTTTTAATGAGCATTCTGACTGTCTTTCCTCCAAGACAGATTTGATTGCTCTTCAATATCCATGGAACATTCAGTATTCTTCACAAGCCCCACAATTTAGAGGGACAAATTATTTCATTGTTCTTTATTTATTGTACAACTTTCACAAGCATATGAAACAAATGAAAATACCATGATTGTGTCAGGCACATTTTAGTCTTTACAGTGACATCCTTGCTCTTTAGCACTTTAAAGAGGTCCTTGGGAGAAGATTTGCCTAATGCAAGTCTACTTTCTTGACTACTGCTTCCATGGGTGTTGACTGGAGATGGAATAAAAGTAAATCCTTGACAACTTTAACCTTGTTTCTATTTATCATTCCTTATTGGTCCAGTTGAGATTATATGAAGTCTGAGGGTTTTTTTCCTTATGTTGAAATGTAATCCACACAAAAGGTTATCTAGTCTTCAGAAAGTGCTTTCTATCCTCTTCACTTTCAGGAAGCAGATTTTCCACATATTTTGTTTTAAGTTCTTTTTATTTATTACCTTTTTTTCATTGTGTTCCATACAGTCTTTCAGTTATGTTATATTTCATTCATTTATATTGTGAGTTTGTTTTCATTTCTCCCTTACACTTATACCACCAACAAACACTTTTGTGAAAGCATGTAATGTAACTTCATGCCTCATGACTGGAGGTGTCAGCAAATTCATTTTACTTGGATCCACAATCAATAACCATGGTAGCAGCAGTGAGGAAATCAAAAGATGTGCTATATTGAGGAATCTGCTTTCAGGGACTTCTCACAAAATTTTAAAAAAGCAAGGATGTCGGTATCAAGACTATGATGCATCTGATCTAATGCTACCTATGCATTGGAAAGTTGGACAATGAATAACAATAACAGAAGAATTGATGTCTTTGAATTAGAATATTAGTCTAGAGTATTAAATATACAATAGATGGCAAAGAGAACAAATAAGGCCTTTGACAAAATCCAACACCCTTTCCTGATGAAAACACTCAACAAAATAGGACTAGAGGGGAATTTCTT
>NW_006399849.1:5459457-5463040 GCF_000299155.1 Elephantulus edwardii | reverse complement strand
GTGGGGGAAGGGGAGGAAAGCAAGGGAATAGGGGACAAGGAGCGCAGGGGTTGGACACTATCACCAAGAGGTGGGGACGCGGCTCGTGCGCTGCTGGGGGTTTATGCAGCAGCACCCTGTGTGCTAAGGGTCACACAGGTGTGGGCTGCAGGGGGGTCCCACAGTGTCCGGCAGTCTTCGCTCCTCTGGAGTTCCGTGGCAGGTGGCTGGCTGCTGCTCTTTCCGGGTCTCTTCCGGGTCCCTTTCGCGGCGTTCGCCTGGTCTGGGTCTGGCGGTGGCGTTCCCCCGGTCTGGCGGGTGGCGGCATGCGTTTCCACCGACTGGCGGCGGGGTGCGTTCCCCTGGCTGGTAGTGGTGTTCCTGGTCTGGCGGCGGCATTCCCCCGGCTGGCGGCGGTGGCCACATGCTTAAAATATGTGAAATGAAGATTCAAAATCCTTCCCTTTAAGAAGCAACTTGGTTTTACCTTTTCCAAGACAAATCTGCTTGTTCTCCTGGTGAGCCGTACAAAGTTCAACACTGTGTTCAGTACTCTTCTCCATCACCCCAACACAAAGGCATTGATTCTCTTTCTGTTATCTTTATTTACTGTCCAGCTCTCTGATGCATAGCAAGTAATTACATATACCATGGCCTGAACCAGATACACCTTTGTCTCTAGATTGGCATCATTGCTCCTTAGCACTTTGGAGTGGTCCCCGACAGTAGATTTCCCCGATGCAATTTGTGTTTTCATTTCCTGACTACTGGTTCCAAGAATGTTGACTGTGGAGCCAAGCAAGCTGTAATTGTTAACAACCTCAATTTCTTCTCCGTCATGGTCCCATGGTAAGAATTGGTAACAACTGGTAACAAATGGTCCCATGGTAAGAACCTCTGTCTTCTTGAAGTTGAGCATCAATCCTTATTGAAGACTACAGTCCTTGACCTTCTGCAGCAAATGCTTCAGGTCCTCAGATTCAGCAAGCAAGGTTTTGTCATTTGCATAATGCAGGTTGTTGATTAGTTTTCTTGCAATCCTAATTTCATATTTCTCCTCATAAAATCCAGCCTCCTGAATCATCTGTTCTGCATACAGACTGAAAAGGTGGGAAGACAGGACGCACACCTTTCCTGGTTTTGACCCATTCAGTGTTTCCCAGCTCTGTTCTGAGGACTGCTTCCTGGTCCAAGTATAGGTTTTGCATGAGCACAATCAAGTGTTCTGGCATACTCATTCTCCTCAAGGTTAGCCACGATTAGTTGTGATCCATACAGTTAAATGCTTTTGTGTAGTCAATGAAATACAGATAGACATTCTTCTAGTATTGGCTGCTTTCAGTCAAGATACATCTGATTAGCAATGATATACCTAATTCCACATCATTTCTAAACCCAGCTTATATTTCTGGTTGTTCTCTATTAATGTACTATATCCAGAGCAACACCTGTTTGCTGAAATATGTCAATTGGTATTCCATCAATTCCTGGGACCTTACTTTTTGCCAATTCTTTCAGAGCAGCTTAAACTCCCTCCCTCATCACCATTACTTCTTTATCATATTTTGTTTCTTTAAAGTCTTCTGTGTCAACCGATTATTTCTTGTATAGTGACTCTGGATACTCCTTTCATCGTCTTTAAATGCTTCCTAGATCATTCAATATTCTGCCTATAGCATCTGTAAGTATTGAAACTCGAGACTTGAATTTGTTCCTCAATTCCTTTAGCTTAAGAAATGCCAAGCAAGTTCAGCCCTTTTTATTTTCTGATTCTAGCTTTTTGCATATTGCACTATAATATTTTGCTTTCTTTTCCTGAGCTGCCTTTTGAAATTTTCTGTTCGACTCTGTGACCTCTTCATTTCTTTTTTATTGCTTCTCAATGCTCTAGTGCCATTTTCAGAGTCTCTTCTGACATCTTCTTGGTCTTTTCTTTCGCCTCTGTCTTTGTAATGACCCTTTGCATTCTTCATGGATGTTTTTTCTGATATGTTCCCATAGCTTATCTGGTCTTTGATTATTAGTGTCAAAGGCCTTGAAGCTTTTACTGAGATGGTTTTGAAATTCGAGTGAAATAGACTAATGGTCAAATTTTGGTTCTTGTTACATTTGCCGTAATAATAATAATAATGGGATATGCAATCTATACACCTGTGGCCAACTAATTTTTAACAAGGGTTCCAAGTTTATTCAATGGGGAAAAATTGTTTCTTTAATGAATACACATGGAATGATTTAATCTCCAAATGTAAATGAAATAAATTTATCATAGCTCAAACATTATTTAAAAACCTCAAAATGTATCAAAAACCTAAGTATACAAACAAAACACATGAAAACTTTTGAATCAAATATGCTGATAAACTTTAAGTCTTTCTTTTAGCAACAGATTCTGTGATATGATTCAAAAGCATGAGGAACAAAGGGAAAAATAGATGAATTGAACTTCAAATTATAAACTTTTGCAAATTAAATTTTGGGTATGGTTCAAAGGTGATTAATTTTATAAAACATAATTCATAGGAATGATTGTATGAAACACAATGTGAATTAAGAACATGTGAAACACAATGTGTACAAACTTAGTAAGTAAAATAATATAAAATTTTAAAAATCAAACAATAGGCCAAGAAGAATGATAAGAAGGAAAAAAAATGTTAACAATAAACTAAAGACAACCTACAGAATGGAATAAAGTTTGGTAGCCATATATCTGATAAAGTTTTAACATCTAATATAGACAGTTGTTATTGATATTAGGTGCCATAGAGTTGGCTCCAATTCATAATCGCGTGATGTCCAACAAAATGAAACTCTACCTAATCCCTCATCATTCTCAAAAATTGTCTATTTAGTTAGTATCAAGTGATCCAATGCTGCAACCACTGTGTAAATCTATCTCATTGGGTCTTTCTTTTTGCCATGACTCTCTAAATGTATGGTGTATTTCTCCAGTGATTGGCCCCTCCTGATAACATGCTCAAAATATTTGAAGTGACGTCTACATCCTACCTTCTAAGGAGTTTTCCAGGTATACTTTCTCTAAGACTTTTTTCTTTATTCTTTTGATAGTCCAAGCTCAATTGAATATTTTTTGCCAACACCACAATTTAAGACATCAGTTATCTTCTTCTTTATCCACTGTCCAACTATCACACGCATATGAAAACCCCAAGTCAAATCCACTTCTGTTGAGTCAACTGTGATTCAGAGCAAGCCTCCATCTATTTTTGAGGCTGTAAATACTTACAGGAAGAGACTGCTTATCTTTTCCCCATAGAGCAGCTAGTGGATTCAAAGTGCTAACCTTTTGGTTAGCAACTACATACATTATTCATTTACCCACTAGAGTTGCATGCATATGAAATGATTGATGATATCATAGTTTTGGTCAGGCACACCTTAGTCATTAAAGTAGGACCCTTTCTCTTTAGCACTTTAAGGAATTCCATTGTCCAATTCAATATTTGATTTCTTGTCTAAGTTTCTAGTTCTGCTTTTTCAAAATAAAATTAAAACTAGACATTTAAGAAACAATCTGAGTTAAGACCTCACTCACTCATTGTCATCAAGTTGAACCCATCATTGGATTTCTGAGGCTATA
>NW_006399849.1:5449991-5459006 GCF_000299155.1 Elephantulus edwardii | reverse complement strand
AAAACAGACATTCGGATGGCGGGGAAGAAGAACAAACTGGGGAGGAGGGTGGAGAGAATGGTGCGGCAATGAAGGAGTGAAAGCCCAGAATCCCTGTGAATTTTCATTGAAACTAATAAAATTTAATAATAATTTAAAAAAAATCAAATGGTTAGAGGTTGTCCATCTTTCTTCCTTGGAGCAGCTGGTGGATTCCAACTACCGGAAGAGTGGGTCCTTAGGATTAGCAATGTAGCTCCCTATGGATGTTCTCATATTGTCACCAAGTTTGTACTATTAAAATTCTGTTAAATTTTATTTAATACAATGCTCTTTACTTGCATACATGTTGTATGGTGTTGTTTTGTGTTGTATTTTATTGTGCTCAATTGCCATAAGCAGATATGAAACCCTTGCTTCATACACAATACTACAACAGGGATGAAGAGCACGTGTGTTCAAAAGCATAGCATTGAAGCATGTAGATTTCGTGGAGAAATCACTCACATTCACAGTTGTTAAGTCAGTTTTGACTGACTACCCTCCACAAGTTTCTGAGATTGTAAATATCAATGGGAAGAAACTGTGCTCCTTTCTCCCACCCCATATAACTCCCGATTGATTTGAACTACCAGTGACTTGCAGCCACTTGGATAGCAGAACAGCTTACTATGGACTATACCTCCAGAGCTTCCTTATGAAGGAAATAGACTTGTTTCAATCCATTCAGAGAACTAAAATGGGGCTTAGGGATAAGATATTATCTTCTAATTACTTCTTCAATCTGTGACCTTTTCAAAAAATCCTACTCATTGAGGGGGAAAAAAAACAAAAAAAAACCCACACCAAAACCACACAATTAAAAGAATCTGCCTAAAGCACTCCTCTATAACTAGAAAATTACTACGTAGACATTAAACAGGAGCAGAGAAAGAATACAATGAATTTTCCCTGGGGGGGTTTAAAAAAATAAAAACAAGTTCCAGGAAAATGAAGATTGTAAAAAATGTAGTAGCAAAGGAAGATTTTCACCCCATTATAGGGAACTCTGGTGGCCTAGCAGTAAGAAACTGTGCTGCAATCCTGAAGACAAGGAGTTCGGATCCATTAGTTGCTCCAGGCAATCTCCTCCCATGCAATTAATTGCCTTTGAAAACCCACCTGAGGGTCAGTTATGGGTTGGTTCTGACTTGAAAGTGTGCAACAACAGCAATGTATTCTCCTCAGGGAGCTCTGGTGGCTCAGTTAGGATTTGTACTGCCATCCAAAAGGCACACAGTTCAAATCCAGAAACTGCTCTGTGGGAAATGCATGGGCAATCAACCCACTAGAGGATTAGCTATTAACTCATTCTTATTCGACACTATATAACCACAATAACATATTCTAATAATGCTTGGAAAGGTGAAGCATCAGACAACGAGAAGAAGACTCTCAACAAGATGGATTAACACAGTGACAGTAACAATGCGTGAAAGTATATTAGATTATAAAGATGGTACAGGATAGGGTAAGATTTAGAACTGTTGTTCATAGGGTCACTATGAGTAGTAATCTACTTGACAGCATCTAACAGCAAAGACAATACTCTCTTGAAGGGAGCTCTAGTAGCTTATCTTGCTAACGCAAAAGTGACACCTCTCTGGAAGTTCAAATCCACCATCAAAACTAGAGGGTACAGATGAGCAATTTCTTCTTGTTGTTGTTATGGTCCGTCAAGTCGCTTGCAACTCATAGCAGCCCTATGTACAACAGCCTTAAATGCTGCTCTGTCCTGTGCCAATCGCACTGCCTCTGACACACCCATCCTGATTACCCCAGTCACTGAATCAATCTACCTCATAGAGGGTCTTCCCCTCTTGCACAGCCCCTTCACCCTCCCAAGCATGATGCCCCTCTCCAAGGACCTGTCCCTCCTAACAACAAGTCCAAAGTATGTCAGATGAAGCCCCAGAATCCTTGCCTCCAAGGAGTAGCCTGGTTTAACCCTCTCCAGGATGAATCTGTTTGTTTTCTTGGCAGTCCATGGTACATTTAATACTCTTCTCCAGCACCACAGCTCAAAGGTATCAATTCTTCTTCTATCCTCCCTAGCCATTGTCCAACTCTCTGATGCATAACAAGTGATTGCAAACACCATGGCCTGTACCTAGTCTCCACAGACACACCATTGCTCTTGAGTACTTTAGAGAGGTCCCTAACAGCCGACTTTCCCATCGCAATATGTGTTTTGACTTCCTGGCTGCTGGTGCCAAGAGTGTTGACTGTGGAGCCAAGCAGACTAAAGTTGTTAACAATCTCAATCTCTTCACCATCCATCCTGATGCTGCCATTTGATCCAGTGGTAAGAATCTTTGTCTTCTTGACATTGAGCCTCAATCCATACTGAAGGCTGCAGTCCTTGACCCTCTGCAGCAAGCGTTTCAGGTCCTCCTCAGTTTCAGCAAGTAGGGTTGTGTCATCTGCATAATGCAGATTGTCAATAGATCTTCCACCAATCCTGACTTGGTGCCGCTCTTCTCCTCATACAGCCCAGCCTCTTGGATAATCTGTTCTGCATACAGTTTGAAAAGGTATGGAGATAGGACTCACCCCTGGCATACACCTTTCCCAATTTTGAACCATGCAGTGTTTCCCTGCTCTGTTCTGAAGACTGCCTCTTGGTCCAAGTATAGGTTTTGCGTTAGAACGATCCAGTGTTCTGGGATTCCCATTCTTCTCAGAGTCAGCCACAGTTTGTTATGATACACACAATCTCTCCTATGCAATTTAAATCTTTAAACCTGCTGAAGGGTCAGCTATGAGTTGGTTCTCACCTGACCACAATGAGCTTTTCAATATTCTCTCAAAGCAAAGTTGTATGGCTATAATCCTATTAAAGTAAAAACAGAAACACTGGTTTATCAACTACAGTTATGTCACATACATTATGGAGGGTGTTTACAATATCTCAAATTCCTCAAATAGAAGTTACAATAAAGTGACCTGGAGAGTGCCTTTTATATTAACTGTATAAAGTTTAACAAGTGAAAGAAACTTTTAAACCAAGATCAGCAGCCTACATGATTAGCTCTAGTTGTTTGTTAAAGTGTTTCAAATGTAATGATCAGGCTGCAAGATTAGAAAAGTATTTTGAAATATCTCATAATGCACAAATAAAATGACAGAAACATACACTATCATTTCAGTATCTCAGAACAAACACAGAGCTCTTAAAAAATAGCCAGTATCACTGAGGACAATTTGGTCAGATGACGAGAATGCCCACTTAGCACTCATTTTTCCACTATGAGTTCAGGAACTCCTACACGAAGTCTATGTAACAACAACCCAGAAAACATGACGCTTAAGAACATCAAAAGGAAGAATTTGAGAGAGAAGAGAATTAGTCTATTCCTTAGTGATGCAGGAAATTTATCCACATCTTGGAAGAAGTTATACACCTCTGTCATTCCCATTAAATTCAACAAGCAATTGTAGGTGTTTAAGTAAAATGTTCCAGATAAAGAACAAGACCTTTTATGATAAGTCATAGCTCTCTATATTTTTCAAACTTTTTTGTCTCTCTGTAGACATTTGAACTTAAAAGACAAATAACTATTTATATAAAGTAGATCTCATTGCAAATTGCCGAGTCAGAACACCTAAAAACAATCTCTTTGCAAAAACCAGCAGGTGCTCTGATGTGATCTGCGATTCCTCACAGGTTATTTTTGAAACTCCAGCCCATTCTGTTGACTACCATCACAGCTACTTAAGCATGAAATATTTGCCCTGATTTTCATTCATATACTTCATGGACCATTGCCTGTCAGCTGCAAAAATCATTTAAAAGGTAATTGAGTTTACAGATGAGAAAAAATAAGAAGCCTCCGAAACAATTTCAGAATATTGACTTAGTGTCAAATAGGTTTGGAAAAATTTAAAACGAATGTGAAAATGGATGGAGTAAAAGATATTAAAAAAAAAAACAAAACAAAAAAACCCCCCAACCCAAACCTGATCTTTTAAAAAATAAGCAGGAATTGATTAAAAGAACTTTACAATGTCTTCTATCTTCATAGCTCAAACAATAAGGGTCAACAGTAAGAGTTCAACTCAACATGAGTTACCGTTGCTTGGCCTCAGCCACAGGACACACAGACTGTGAAAGATTTGATAAGGCAAGTTCAAAACACACAACACAGTCATGGTAACCCATAGGCATGCCTTCTGTGAGATATGTCCCATTTTCTAATTAACAACAACTAATGACATATCTTCTTCCTTCTTCCTAGTCTATCTTACACTGAATGTTCAGATTTAGAGAAGTATCAGACAGACCAGCATTTTACAGAAAAAGTGAAAGCTATATCCCTTATTGTGGAGTTAAACATTAGTATCAGTGTTGTCCCTGCCTTTGGCACACGTGTCTGTACCCATTTATTTCCCTGCTCCACCATCCACCAGGATACCCATCCACTTCTACCCACTCCCTTCACATCTATCTCCCATTGTCCAGCCCTTGATCTGATAGCTTATATCTGAAGCTTCCTTGGCTTCTGTGATTCTAAACACGTCACCTGTTGATAGTTTCTTATGCTGTGACCAGTGTCTCTTAAGTTTAGTAGTAATGTTACCCTGAGCGAAGGTGATGTGTCCTGTAGAACTGGTGTATAGATAGGTTTTTTTTTCTTGGCCCGAGGGCCTGGGTCTTGGGGACTTCACAGTTACCTGAGAAGTGGGCAGGGGGGTTGAAAGTCACTTGAGCTGTCCCACTTTTCCACCTGTCAAGATTTCTTTCTACCCCCTCTACATGACCTGATTGGCCATCCATTTCTGAAATAGCAGGCCTCTGAAAACCCTATGTACAACAGAACACATGTAGAATAACAGAAAGGGCAACTGAGGTTGAGCTTTCAAGTATGGAAATACAAAGGAAGAGGAATAGTTGTAAGCAGACACTAGTGATTAGAACACGGAATGTGAGAATCATGAATGTAGGAAAATTAGATATTGTTAAGGAAGAAATGGAACACATAAATATTGACATACTAGGCATTGGTCAGATGAGATGGACTGGCATGGGGCACTTTGAGTCAGATGATCATATGATATATTACTCCGGAGATGAAAAGGTGAGGAAAAATGGGGTTGCTTTCATAGGTAAGGAAGTCATTTCTAGATCCATCTTGAAGCACAATATTGTGAGTGACAGGATAATATTCATACACATACAAGGAAGGCCAGTGAATACCACTCTCATTTAGATATATGCAACAACAACCAGAGCCAAGGAAGAGGAAATAGAAGATTTTTACCAACTTTTACAGTCGGAGATTGATCAAACATGCAATCAAGATGCATTGATAATAATGGGGGGGCTGGAACACAAAATTGGGAAAAGAGAAGATTCAATAGTTGGAAAACATGGACTAAGTGACAGAAATGGAGCTGGAGAGAGAGAATGATTAAATTTTGCACAATCAATGACATATTCATTGCAAATATGTTTTTTAAGAGACATAAATGTAGGTTATATACATGGATTTCACCTGCATAGGAATCAGATCGATTACATCTGTAGAAAGAACTGCTAGAGAAGCTCAGTATCAGCTGTGAAAACTAGGCCAGGATCTGATTGTGGAACAGACCACCAACTACTCATATAAAAGTTCAAACTGAAGCTGAGGAAAATGAAACCAAGTCCACAGGAACCAAAATATGACTTTGAGTCTATCCCACCTGAATTTCAGAACCATCTCAGGAACAGGTTTGAGAACTTGAATACTAATGAGCGAAGACCAGATGAGTTGTGGGAGGATATCAAGGGTATCATCCAGGAAGAGGGCAAATGGTCATTGCAAAGACAGAAGAGGAAGAGAAGACTAAAATGGATGTCAGAAGAGATCCTGAAAATAGCACTGGAGTGCAGAGAAGCCAAAGCACAAGGAAAATTCAAGATACTAAAGAGATGAAAAGCAGATTTGGCGCAGGAGTCCAGAGTTGGGGCTGCTTGGAGAGGTGTGCTCAGGGTGGAGAGTGGGGGGAGGGGACGTGGGAATTGTATGCTAATGAGGGAATTTTTTTTCTTTTTTTTTTCTTCTCTCTTCGGAGGGGGAGGCAGGCTGGTGGAGAGGGGTGGGCTGGGAGAGGATTGCGGCAATGAATGAGTGGAAATCCAAAACCTCTGTAAAAAAAAAAAATAAAAAACTAAAATAAAAAGGCAGCATGGGATGACAAACTAAAATATTAGAATGAAATGTGCAAGCAGTTGGAGTCAGAAAATCAAAAGGGCTGAACTCGCTCAGCATTTCTTAAGCAACAACAAATTCACACCTCTAGTTACTATAATCAAGGATGCTTTCAGCAGAATATTAAATGATCCAGGAAGCACTAAAAGAAGGTGGAAAGGATATACTGAGTCACTGTATCAAAAGGAATTGGCAGACACAGAAGAATTTCATTAAACAACATATGAGCAAGAGCCTATGGTGATGAAGGAAGAAATTCAGGCTGCTTTGAAGGAAATGGCAAAAAATAAGGCCAAAGGAATAGATGGTATACCAATTGACATATTTCAGTTAACATATGCTGCCCTGGATGTGCTCACCAAGTTGTGCAAAGAAATCTGGGGAACAACCACTTATCCAACTGACTAGAAGAGATCTATATTTGTTGCCATCCCAAAGAAGGGTGAACCAACAGTGTGGAAACTATAGCACAATCTCATTGATTTCACATGCAAGCAAGTTTCTACTGAAGATTATCCAAAAATGACTGGAACAGCACATCGGCAGAGAACTGCCAGAAGTCCCGGTTGGGTTTAGAAGGGGTCATAGTACTAGGGATATTGTAGCTAATGTTAGATGGTTCTTAGCTGAAAGCAAGGAAAACCAGAGGAATGTCTATCTGTTTTTCATTGACTGTGCAAAGGCGTTTGACTGTGTGGATCATAATAAACTGTGGCTGACTCTGAGAAGAATAGAAATCCCAGAACACTTGATTGTGCTAATGCGAAACCTATTCTTGGATCAAGAGGCAGTCGTCAGAACAGAGCAAGGAAACACTGCATGTTTCAAAATTGGGAAGGGTGTACTCCAGGGATGTGTCCTGTCTCCATATATTTCCAACCTGTATGCAGAACAGATTATCCGGGAGGCTGGGCTCTATGAGGAGAAGTGTGGCGTCAGGATTGGTGGAAGATCTATTGACAATCTGCGTTATGTAGATGACACAATCCTGCTTGCTGAAACAAAGGAGGACCTGAAATGCTTGCTGCAGAGCGTCAATATGCAGCCTCCAATATGGATTGAGGCTCAGTGTCAAAAATACAAAGATTCTCACCACTAGATCAATTGACAGCATCAGGATTGATGGTGAAGAGATCGAGATTGTTCACAGCTGTAGTTTGTTTGGCTCCGCTGTCAATACTCTTGGCACCAGTAGCCAGGAAATTAAGACATATTGCAATGGGAAAGTCTGCTGTTAGGGACCTCTTCAAAGTACTGAAGAACAATGGTGTCACTCTGGAGACTAACGTGCATCTGATACAGGCCATGGTGTTTGCAATCACTTGTTATGCATCAAAGAGCCGGACAATGACTAGGGATGAAATAAGGAGAATTGATGTCTTTGAGCTGTGGTGCTGGAGAAGAGTATTGAAGGTACCATGGACTGCTAGGAAAACAAACAGATTTCTCCTAGAAAGGCTTAAACTGGGCAGCTCCTTGGAGGCAAGGATTCTGAAGCTCCATCTAACATACTTTGAACATCATGTAACGAGGGACAGGTCTTTGGAGAGGGACATCATGCTTGGCAGGGTGGAGGGATAGTGCAGGAGGGGAAGGCTCTCTATGAGGTGGATTGATTCAGTGACTAGGGTAATTGGGTTGGGTGTGTCAGAGACAGTGCAATTAGCACAGGACAGAGCAGGGTTTAGGGCTGTTGTACATAAGGTTGCTATGAGTTAAAAGTGACTCAGCACATAACAACAGCAACAATGACATATGAGGGAGCTCTGGTGCTCGAATGGTAAAGAGGTACACTACTAATCTAAAGGTAAATGGTTCGAATGCACCAGTGTTCCACGAAAGAAAGCTGGGGAACCTCTCTCCATGTTATTTACCCTCCTTGAAAATTCAATGGAGAGTCAGCTATGAGTTGATTCCAACTCAATGGTACCTAACAACAATGCCACACCTACTAATCTGGAAGTGTTACGGGTATGGAGTTGTGTTGCCAACTTGAAGGGACACAATTTTAATCCTCCAGCTGCTTCACAGGAGAAAGACAAGCTCATTCCTTCTGTGCTATTACAAGCTTTGCACACCCTCTGGTTGGTTCTGGCTTGACAGTAATGATGGGAGGAATGACATACCAGAATTCTTTAGAGCCAAAACTATGTGTGTAGATACTGCAGGGGAATAAAATTTGGTTGTGTGATGTTCACAAATTTAAATTCTACAGGGAAGATAAATATGTGAATAACATTCAAACAAAACACACAGGTTTTAAAGGAATACTAAGAAACAAAATGCACCGTCTGCTAGAATACACAGCTCATGTAGCAATCAGGGTTGTGGAGCTGTGAGAAGGAACTCTGCCCTGAACTGCTGTGTAGGAGTGGCGCCCCCTTCAGGCAAGAGAGAACCACATAACTGTGTCTAGCACAAGTTTTGGTGGAAATGGTGCTGCGTATGCTTCTTTCATTGTTGAGAAAGTGAAGGACCCCCGGACCGGTGGCCCTACCCTGTCCCGAGCGGACGGCGAAGACCCAAGACTCCAAGACACCGGCTTGATGCAACAGCAAGAGGAGAGGTTTATTGCGGAGCTCCGGGCTGACACGTATCTCTCGCAGGAGATACAGGAGTCGACCCTGAGCAGACAAAGTTGGCTCTTTTTATACACTTTAGGGGGATACAACTGGGTATCAGCTTCTCATTGGGTGATGAAAGCACAGTTTGAATTCATTGGTTCGGTGTTCGCTCATGGTTTACACAGCATATTTGCACGTAGCACATGTGGCAGTCACGTAGCACATGTAGCAGTTAGACA
>NW_006399849.1:5440512-5443361 GCF_000299155.1 Elephantulus edwardii | reverse complement strand
TCAAGACGGATCTAGAAATTACTTTTTTACTATGAAAGCAACCCCATTTTTCCTCACCTTTTCATCTCCAGAGTAATATATCATATGATCATCTGACTCAGAACGCCCCATGCGAGTCCATCTCATCTCTCCAGTGCCTAGTATGTCAATATTTATGTGTTCCATTTCTTTCTTGAAAATTTCTAATTTTCCTGCATTCATGGTTCTCACATTCCATGTTCCAATCATTAATGTCTGCTTACAACTGTTTTTCTTCCTTTGTATTTCCATACTTGAAAGTTCTACCTGGGTTGTCCTTTCTGTTATTCTACATGTGTTCTGTTGTACATAGGGTTTTCAGAGGCCTGCCATTTCAGAAGTGGATGGCCAATCCTTCTTCCTAGTCTGTCTTAATCTGAATATTTAGATTTAGAGGAGTATCTGACAGAAAAGCAATTTATAGAACAATGAATCATAAATTCCTCACTGTGGCGTTAACCATTAGTTACAGTGTTGTCCCTGGCCTTAGTCCAGTGTCTTGACCCACTTCTTTCCCAGCTCCACCCTCCACCAAGATACCCCTTGTTGCAGCCAATATATGCTGTGTTGCTGTTGTATACCCTTGAGTCAGAACCAACCCACTGCTAAAACTCTTGCAGGTTTTCAGAGGCAGACTGGGAAGAGACTGTCCCTCTTTCTCCCACATATATGTCTTATATGTTATTATCTCTCTCCTAATAACACATGTATACCTGCATATAACATAATGATAACCTTCATCCTACTTTATCCTAGATGAAATGCTGGAAGCCTTAGAGGTTACATGATCATTTGCCCCACTATAAGGGTTAATTTAACCTCCAAAAATTTGGTACACATCTATGAGTGCTTCCCAATACCTACACAGGATAGTGCGGCTTTCAAGTTTTAAAATGCTCCCCTTACCACAAAAACGACCTTCACATACATCTTTACTCATAGTGAAATAAAACAAATTGTAAAAAACAAAAAAAGCAAATAGTGAATTAAGTGTACCGCTTTCAGCACCTTGCTGAAAGGCTAGCATTAAAATAGTCACGCGCACACCAAAGTTTTCTAACCAGAAAGTTTTCCATGTTACTGGGTATTTCCTTTCACAGACAAGTCGATCCGTGTAGTTAAGAAAGTTTAAAATTCTGCATTCAAAAACTTACTTTAATCATTTTCAAAAAATAAATAAATAAACTGGGGGTGGTTGTTGCTGGGGGTTTTGTTGTTGTTGTTGTTGTTGCTGCTGCTGTTTTTATGTGCTGTTGAGTCACCTGTGAGTCATAGTGACCCTATGTACAACAGCTCTAAACCCTGCTCTATCTTGTGCCAATCTTATTGTCTCTGACACACCTAATCCCATTACCCCGTCACTGCGTCAATTGATGCCTTTGAGTTGTAGTGCTGGAGAAGTGTGTTGAACATACCATGAACTGCTAGGAGGACAAACAGGTTCATTCTAGAGAGGGTGAAACCTGGCTGCTCCTTGGAGACAAGGATTCTGAAGTTTCATCTGATGTACTTTGGACATGTTGCAAGGAGGGACCAGTCCTTGAAGAAGGACGTCATGCTTGGGAGGATGGAGGGAGAGCACAGGAGAGGAAGACCCTCAATGGGATGGGTGGGTGGTAGGAAGGAAAATTTGCCACAAAAAAATGAATGAAAATCCAAATTTTCTATAAACTTTTATTAACATGACAATTAAAAAACAGTTTAAAAGCCATCTGAGTAGTTTATAAACAAACAAAAAATCTTAATGTCATTGAGTTGAATTGACTCAAATTGAATTTCTAAAGACACAGTAGGACCATCAGTAGGATTTCTAAGGCCATATGTCTTTAAAGAAGCAGATGGCCTCATTCTTCTCCCAGGAGAAGCTACTGGGTTCGAACTTCTGATGCTTTGGTTAACAGCTGAGGGTTTAACTGTGGTATTGCCAGTGCTCTCTTGACTTTCCCCTAGCTGCTATTACATGTGATTTCAACTTGAAATTTTTCATTTTGGGACTTTTAAAAAAATCTTTCCTCCAAAAGAACTCAAGGAATTTTTATTACTTTCTGTCATTATTGATTGTCAATAATGTCATCATTAATTGTCAACTAAGTTGTATTCTTGACACTAGGACCATAACTGCAGCAAGCACATCAAAGATTACAATGGGATGGGATGATTTCATCAGCACATTTCATATCACCAAATTATAACATGTCCATATATTGTATTTGTGACAATTCATTCTCAGAAGTATAATAAAGATTACTTCATTTTCATAATTAAGTAAAGCTACTGGTTTATCTAAGAGAAAAATTAGAATCAACAGCTCCTGTATGCATTAAGAGCTTTCTTCTGCCCTTCACTGAAGACACCATTACTATGTTTGTGCAAATCAAAGATTATTCTAACTACAGAAAATCCACAAATCAGTCTTTTTCCTTGCACTATTTTCTCCACAAGAATTTAAAAGAAAAAATTTTTAAATGTTTACAGCATCTAAAATTGTCAGCTGCTGGAAGCACTTACAAAGCCCAGCATAAACTGTTCCTAAAACTCCTTGAAGATCCAGAGAAACGTGATGTCATACAAGGTTCAAGGCAATGACATTAAATGGGTCAAAAACCAACAATGGAACAGAATTTAGCCATGCCATTTTTCCCTAAATGGTAAAAATTCTGACATAAATGTCAGATAATTTAGGTGATCCTAAAAATCGTAATAAACTTCCCCTAAGGTCTCCATTTCTAACTTCTGTTCTGTTTGGCTCACTACAGCCCTAAAGTAAAGATCTCGCTTCCAAGTTATCTATTCTTTCCTCACCCTAATAGGGCAGACATCCCTATGCCAAA
>NW_006399849.1:5434588-5440412 GCF_000299155.1 Elephantulus edwardii | reverse complement strand
GTTAGCCATTCTCGAAATACTGTTGCCCTGAGATCAGACTTTTCTTCCTGGAACACTGGGTGTGGGGCTCTACCCAGGACAATGGAAAAATTCCTGAGTTTAACTTAGCTGAGAACTATAGAAACCTGAGTTTAATTCAGCTGAGAACTATAGGGGCTGTTTTAATTTTAATCTTTCAAAAGCAATGTGAAACAGGAGCTTAAGATCCTGTGTGCCCTGTGTCCTTAGATTTAGGATAATGCACAGTACTAGAGACTAAAGTGTGCCTAATCCAGGCCATGGTCTTCCCAATTACTTACTATGCTCTTAAAGAGCTGGACTAAGGCTGACAGAAGAAGAATCGATGCCTTTGAATTGTGGTGCAGGAGAAGAATCTTGAATGTACCATGTACAGTTTCTCCAGGAAAATAAATAGGTCTGTCTTGGTGAGGGTGGAACCAAGTTTCTCCTTGGAGGCTAGGATTTTGAAACCCAGTCTCACATACTTTGGGCAAGTGACCAAGAGAGACCAGTCCTTGGAGAAGGACATTACGCTCGGAACGGTGGAGGGACAGCACAGGAAAGGAAGACCCCAGATGAGATGGATTGATAACAGTAACTGAGACAATGGGGTTTGGTGTGTCAGAATCAGTGAGACTGGCTCAGGATAAAGCAGGCTTCAGAGCTATTGTACATAGGTAATATGGGTCACAGGCGACTCAGCTGCATATAACAACAACAATAGGCCACAGGAGACAATAAATAAATTTGAAGTGAAAAAATTAGTAAAGATAGTCTAAAAGTAGGCCACTGTTGTTAAACTCACAATAATGCATTCTGTTGTTTCCAAGCCTCCTCTTTTGGATTTCGAAGTTCTAAAACTTCGAACAGGAGGAACTGTCCCCTGAGCATCTGCTGGGAGATAGAACCCAGTGAAGACTTACAGTCTTTTGGGTGATAATGTGAACCAGAGCCTTTGCTAGTTGCTGTCAAGTAGGCACCTACTGATGGCAGCCCCCATGCATGATAGAGCTGCTTTGTCCTACACCGTCTCAATGATGGGAAGTAGGTCACTAGAACCTTCTTCCTAGTCCAGCTTGGGCCAGAAGCTGCACTAAAATACATCCAGCATCACAGCACTATGCAAGGCTTCAATGACAGATGTGCGATGGATGTACGTGAACTTCCTGACTGGGCATTGAGCCCAGGTCTCCTACATAAAAGGTGAAAATTCTACTACTGAAACTTTACTTCCTCTATCTTGCCTATCCTAAATCCACTACCACGCAATCCATTGACTCATAGCAACCCTCCATTGGGTTTCTGAGGCTGGACATTGTTACAAGAGGCTGCCATGTTTCTTGTACAGTGTGGCTAGTGGAATCAAACTGCCCACTTTTGAGATAGCAGTCCAATAATCTACACATGTCACCACCAGGGCTCCTTCATCTGAGTTCCATCAATCCCTAATTTGATTTCATACCTCCACCCTTAGAAGATGTTCTTTATCATTTTTCTGACTTTTTCTAAAATTTATTTCCCACAAATTTCTAAAATCCCTTTATAAAGCATACTAAAACAACTACTGTCTATAAAACACCCCAATACATTCATGGATGCTATTTCTAGACTTTTTTTTTATGTGCAAGCCCCTAGCAGGAAGTAAATGGTTCTTTGTCACTTTAGTGAGGCCTCAGACAATACAATGAAATCTATTTGTGGGTTCCAAAAGATCTGATTCAACGTCAGTATAGAGCCAGAAAATAAATAAAATATCAAATATGTAAAATAATACTTCTCAGTATGGTTCTATTGCACAGAAGTTTTCTTAACCTCTGCCAATTTTTCTCCATTACAACACTGTGCTATGCTCACTCAAGGGGTACTGACATCCAGGATCATTAGCCAGACATTCTTGGTTGCTGTGTATCATAAAGTCGTAACTGACCTATAGCTGACCCTTCAGCAGGTTTTCAGAGTCAATTAATTGCACGGGAGGAGATAGACCATCCTTTTCTGCAGAGCAACTGAGGGCCTCAAACTGCGTGCCTTCCGGATTGCAATGCAGCCTCTTGCCACTAGGCGACAAGATCTCCATTAATCCACCTATACATGCCTCCGGAAACTCTATGAATTTTGATAAATGTTGATAGTTGTAGAGGAGCTTCAAGCCTTTTGTTCATAGGGTTGCTATGAATCATGCTCAACTCGAAGGCAATCAACAACAACACGACAATATTTCCCCTTAGGGAGCACTGGTGGCTTAGTGGTAAAGAGTTTGGATGCCAAGCCAAAAGAGTACAGTTCCAATCCACCAGCTGCTCCATGGGTGAATGATGGACAGTCTACTTCAGTGCAATTACTGCCTCTAAAACTTGGAGGGTAAGCTATGAGTTGCTTTTGACTCAGTGGTACACAACAACAGCAAGTTTTCCCTTAAACTTCCAAGCACTGTTTTCTCTAATTCATCCTTCTCTTGGATTCTATTATGTCACTGCTGTTAAGTGATGCTGAATCAGAACTGACTCATAGTGGCCCTACATATAACTGGACAAAATACTACCTGGCCCTGTGGCATCAATTCCTCTGAGCTTCTGTGTTACCAAGCACGAAGTCCTTCTCCAGGGATTGATCCCTTCTGATAACATTTTTGTTGTTTTTTGTCACTGGGTTGGCTAAGATTCATAGTTGCCCTACATACAATGGTATATACATCAGGACAAAACCCTGCAAGATCCTGTTGTTGATGTTGTTATGTGCCGTCGGGTCGTTTGTGACTCATAGCAAACCCTATGTACAACATCCCTAAACCCTGATCTATCCTGTGCCAATCTCATTGCCTCTGACACACCCATCCCAATTACCCCAGTCACTTAATCAATCCACCTCATAGAGAGTCTTCCCCTCCTGTGCTGTCCCTCCGCCGTACCAAGCATGATGTCCCTCTCCAAGGACCTGTCCCTCCTTGCAACATGTCCAAAGTATGTCAGATAAAGCCCCAGAATCCTTACCTCCAAAGAGTAGCCTGGTTTAATCCTCTCTAGGATGAAACTGTTTGTTTTCTTGTAGTCCAAGGTATATTCAATACTTTTCTCCAGCACCACAGCTCAAAGGCATCAATTCTCCTTCTATCCTCCCTAGTCATTGTCCAACTCTCTGATGCATAGCAAATATTGCAAGGACCATGGCATGTATCAGGCGCACCTTAGTCTCCAGAGATACACCGTTGCTCTTGAGTACTTTAGAGAGGTCCCTAACTGCAGACTTTCCCATCGCAATACATTTTTTTTACTGAGAAAAAGAATGCTTTTATTATTTTTATTTGACCATAAGTTATAATATTGTTTATGAAAGTTATGTATATGCAGGCTAACGGTAACAAAAAAGATTAAAAATCAATCTAAATATAAATAAACAGTAAAAAACTCAGCTGAAAAAAAGCACTGAGTTCTCTTTGAAGTTACGCGAAATCAAAGAAAGATCCATTGCAATCACTACCCAGACTATTAATAAGGATAACAAAGAAATGTGTGGTCTTATATGTTTAAATTTGAATGCATAGTTTCAACCACAATAACTCAGAAAGAAAAATGTAACTGCAATTTCTAACAGCAAAAAATCCAGTTTGCTTGCAGATGCTACACTCTTGAATGACATAAGGCAGAGTAAGGATAAAATGTTGAAAAGTCTTAGCAAGTGCGCCATCTTTACTGATAATTATGTAAGGTAGCCAACATGATGCAAAGAAAGTTCTAGACCAGTAACTGGAATGTGTGTTACTAAATTGGGGCCAGTTCTTTCATTTACAGAGTTCACAAATATAACAGATAATTCTATATCAAGATTGGTAGAAGTACCAAATTTTATTTCACAACGGCCACAATGTGTTTCTTCCTCTCTGACACAAATGGCACTGATCCAGGCTTGCTATGTCTACGACGATTCACTTCCTTTCGTCGCCGTGCTTCCTTCATGATGCGCTGCTCCTGAATCTGACTATAGATGGATTTTGGTAGATGCCGGTGATGGGCTATGCGTTTTATCTGAGGATGATGCTGAAATTTCTCCTTCAGTTTCTGATTATAGTCTGTGGCTGCTTTTTCTTGTGCCGTAAGCACGCCCAGTTTTTCCGAAGCATTAGCTTTCCACAAACTAATGTACATCTCATCAGATCCACACATAATATACTTGGTGTCAGACGTCCATTTTACACAGATAACATGTTGCATTCGCTTTGTGTGATATACTTCCATGCTTTGGCTTTTGTCCACAGGAAAGATTCTAATAGATTCATCAAAACTCGCAGACACAAATTACTTCCCAGTGGGCAAGTAATCCACATCAAGCACTGCCGACATATGATCCATGTGGACCATTACAGCAGAGTCAAGGGCACGCATATCAAAAGTATATAAGTTGTAATCTTCATTTGCTGCAGTAAAAACAAATGCTTCCATAGGGTTCCAACAGATTGTATTAGTTCTCATATCTAAGATAACCTTTTTCAGAGGAGTAGCTTGCCTCATATCATATAATACTATATTCCTATCAGAAGCACAACTTCCTAAGAGAAATGTCTCAGTTGGGTTAAATTTAACACTACTTATACTGTCGAATCCCCAGGTCATTGAACATATAGGACTGGTTTGTTGTTCATCCCAAATGTCCACTTGCTGTCCACATGTGGCAAAAATAGCTTCTTTCCAATGATGATCAATTCCAGTATACACTGTCTTTCCTAATATAGTATGCAATGGCTCTTCCTCTTCTCACAGCCTGGTCCATCCATTTTCCATTGTTTTACAGTTTTGTCATCACCAATAGTAAACAAACAACTTCCACAAAAACGAGTACATATTCCTCGTACAAATCCTTCATGTGCTTGTATTGTACGGGGTACATGTTCGTTTAGTCAAATTCCATATTCTAACCTCTCCATCACATGCTCCAGAAAGGACAGTAGCCAGGCTCTTGGGATGCTTTGCCAAGCAATTGACTCCCTCTCGGTGACCATCCAGGGAGGCAAGGAATGGTTTGGCAAATACCCGTTCCAGTTTGGTAGCATTTAAAACTCTCACATATTCTCGTGGAACTTCAAAAGGCTGCAAGACAGGATTGTAGTTTCTTGGAACTCTCTGTATGTCCAATTTAGTATCGCGGACATAGTTGTCCGGATTGCGGCTCAGCAACTTCACTTTCATCTTGGCGGCCAGTTTGCCCCAACTCCACGAGCCCTGCGCCCCCCGGATGCCTCTGTTCGCAATACATTTTTTTATTTCCTAGCTGCTGGTGCCATGAGTGTTGACCGTGGAGCCGAGCAAACTGAAGCTGTGAACAATCTCTTCACCACCCATCCTGATGCTGCCAATTGGTCCAGTGGCGAGAATCTTTGTCTTCTTGACATGGAGCCTCAGTCCATACTGAAGGCTGCAGTCCTTGACCCCCTGCAGCAAGTGCATGAGGTCCTCCTCAGTTTCAGCAAGTAGGGTTGTATCAACTACATAACGCAGATTAGTAGATCTTCCACCAATCCTGACGCCACAGTTTTCCTCATAGAGCCCAGCCTCTTGGCTAGTCTGTTCTGCATACAGGTTGAAAAGGTATGGAGACAGGACACATCCCTGGCATACACCATTCCCAATTTTGAAACATGCAGTGTTTCCTTGCTCTGTTCTGACGACTGCCTCTTGGTCCAAGTATAGGTTTCGCATTAGCATGATTAAATGTTCTGGGATTCCCATTCTTCTCAGAGTCAGCCAGTTTGTTATGATCCACACAGTCAAACGCCTTTGCATAATCAATGAAACACAGATAGACATTCTTCTGGTATTCCCTGCTTTCAGCT